>NC_085137.1:303227881-303573881 GCF_035046485.1 Aedes albopictus | reverse complement strand
CGTAACGGTTGAGATTTGACCATATGCGTAGAACAATTTTTTCTCCATTTATGGTCCTCTATCACCCTTTAAAAAGTTTGCACTCGGGAACCTAACACCCTGTATATCAATCAATACTTAATCGATTTTGATGAAAATTTTATGGTATAAGCTACATATAATGTAGCATTACTGGTCCAAAAATTAGCTGTTTTGGTGTACGCAGTCTACAGTTATGAAAAAAATTGTGTGACCAAATCAGAGCGTTAATGATTAATCATAAATTTAATCATGATTAATGATTAATGATTAAGATTAATCAAAAATCAGTAATCATAATCACCAAAATTTCTCATTTAATCATTAATCATTAATCTTAATCACACTGATTTCGCAATTTAATCATTAATCAGTAATCATAATCATAAGAAAAAAAATTAATCAATCATTAATCATTCATCACCAAAAATTTTTCACCATATAAAATATATGATCCAATTTGAATTGGTTCAAATGCTGTTCTTCTTGATTATTTTTTCAATAATCTCCCAGACAAAGTTACCTTTTACTTTTGGAACTTCAATAATATTTTAAACAATAATTATATTTTAATCATTTCCTGTTTTTTGTGATTGATTAATCATGATTAATCATGATTTTTAATCAATGAGCCATTTTTAATCATTAATCATAATCAATAATCACAGATAAAATCAATTTTAATCATTAATCATGATCATTAATCATCCCAAAAATCAAATTAATCATTAATCATAATCAATAATCACCGAAATTTGAATTTTAATCACCAATGATTAATCATGATTAAAATATTTGTTAATCATGAACGCTCTGGACCAAATTTTGACCGTATCACCCTTTACATGTTAAGTATTTGTCTGTTATACAGGCCTAACATACCCATTTACTTAGGGTGTCCATTATGCCCCTAATCCCCCTACTAAAAAATAGTACCGTGATTTCGAATGAAATTGATCAGTGGGGTGAAATTAATCGACGTAAGGGACATTTTATTTGTCAAAAATAATGCTTTCAACTTAAAACAATTTGTAAAAAATGACCACCATGTGGCTTAAGGGTTATTGATTGCTGAGTTTACATGTTTTACAGCCAATCAGTTACATATTTCTGTATTAAATTAAATATTTTTCGAAATTGCGAACTGCAAAGACACTTTTAAACTTTTGTTACCGTGGCAGTAGGGTAATTCATGTATTTTGGACAGGCTGAGGACAACGTTGGAGAAATCGTCTCCTATCTTCCTTAGAAAGGAATTGATTATTTTGCAAAGTTACTAATATGCTTATAATATGATTGTACTTTGCGTTTCAGGTGTCAAATACCTTAACGAAAGCATTTTAAACTAAGAAAATCACAATTTCCAATCGCCTGTTAGAATTGCATTTTGGACACCCAATATATGTTTTGGACACCCTCAGGTACCTATAATTTGGACAGGGCAATTATCTCAATGTTTAGCTATGTATACTGCTAAATCATGGAAGTAACATAAATTAACAAATATTTTCTTACAAATAATCAAGTTTTTTCGCTTAACATGCATCTATTTTGATTACTATTAGAGTTTTTGTTAGAATCGAAAAAATATCGCCAGACCCACAGAATACGCCTCCAAGTATGCAATCGCACAGCATCCCCATGTAGTTCGTCAGATGACCAAAATATATTTGCAGTAGAAAACCTGCAATGTATTTTGGACACCACCAATTTTAAGCGTTCTAGATGAATGTTAAGAGATTGACTGCCTAATGCTTCTTTATTGAATATTTTTCATTGCAATAAGACTTTTAAATTTCTTACAATTATTAATTCACCGATTTTGGGATATATATTGTATGTGACTGTGAAGTGTATGTCTTCTTGCATACCTGTGCATTTAAGGGGTTTTAGTGAAACAATTTTCGATAATTTTGAAGTAAATTCTTAATTGTTAAGCGTATTTTCAACGAAAGTCATCAGAATAAGGTCTATTTGATCCAATAATCGATATTAGGAAGCATCTATTTTTATTAGCTCTCCGGAACAAGACATACATCGCCGTGCATGCCCAAATTACATACATGCCCAAATTATATTTTTTACCCTATCGCACATGTAATGTATATTCGAATGGATGTTTTTAGCTGCCAAATATTTGCTAAACACGATTCCGTCTGCAAAAATTCTATAAATATTCAAATTTATGCATAAAATTGCACTTTTCCGTAAGTATTTAATAATTTAGTATGGAAATTGCATACTTTCAGGCGTTTTCTTGGGATTTATCGAAGAACTCGGGGGATAACGAAGGAAATAACGAAGGGATTTATGGGAACTTTTAACTTAAATAATTAAAAATTTAGTAGGTAAAGTTGTAAAAGTTTTGCATACATTTTTTTTGCGTTTTGGGGTGGATAATTCAGGCGGAAAAATATTTTCAGAACATACAAAGGCATTTCACTGACTGATCAATTTCACCCCGAAAGTAAAATTTTGGATTTTTAATGCATACTCTGCAGCAGTTAGACGGCGGTGTGGGTGTTGAAGCCAGCTCAGGGCAGAGACCGCGACTCGCGTCCCACAGACCCTCTCTGCAATTGTCTCTCCATTCCTCGTGAGATGTCCGCAAAGTGATCGCTTAGATGGGAGGCTGCCAAATCAGTGATACGGTATTCAGGCTGGTCGGTAGTCAGAAAGCCATTCTGAATCGGAAGATTGGCGTATATCTCCCCTAGTGCAGGACGGGGTCTCATAGCTTGAGTGGTAACCGCCGCTCCAATGAGTTGCCGCCTCATTGTTCGCGGTGACGTGGACCGGTTCTGGTCGATGAGCGGCATGATTCAACTGGCAACGAGTGAATTTGATGTATATCTCAATTGACACAAACGTACACGACATATGCATTTAAAAGAAATTATAATGAAACTAACTACTGCAAATTGCTTCTGCTCCGTCGTCAAATTACAAGAATCTTTAAAATTGAAACGTGGGTCCGTGAATAAACCCACAAGAAATATTTATTTACGAATAATTGGTGTTTACGCTCCTTTAGTCCTTTGAGAAGGGCAACAGCAAGCTCATTATCGCTTAACTTTCGTAAATCATTTCTGGCGTCAATTCAATATGCAATAGCGATACATGTCACCTATCGTCAGCTGTTTCTTATGGAGAATTTTAAAAGATTTTTTGTTGGGTTAAAAGCTTGTTCATTTTTTTACAGAAGCTCCGAAGGGATCTGCCTACGTCACACAATAGATCTACCTATATCAGTTCTTCATTCTCTACGCTTTCTATTTTTAGGATTGGTTTCACCATGCTACACTGAAACGATTTTCCGTATACATATTAGGTATGATTGAAACTACATAGATTTTTGCAATTTGTCTTCATCTATACAAAATATGTAGGGCAAACATAACAAGTATAAGCGTCTCCACAAATAACATCTATATACAGAATTACATACACTTTATGTAGCTCTTTAAATAAAGTTTATGTGTGCGTTTTATAACGTTCATGTTTGGTGCTACATAATAAGTATGTGTCGAAAATGTATGAAAATCATAATAAAAATAATAATTCACCCACGTGTTTTTATGTTGTTTCCTTGTTTTATTTACTAATCTTTTATTGAAATGTAATGAAATTTGAGATTCTTAAACATTATTTTCTATTCATGCGTGAATCACCATCATGATCTTGTCCTTACACGGAAATTGCCGGATTAACGCCCCTTCATTAACTGGTTGCCTCCTCCGATTCCTCATCGGAATGCGACGAAATCTCAGACAATAAACGCTCCCCGAGAGGGCTGCGGAAATTGCTGTTGGTGCTCCTCCTCCTGCCAGTGCTAGCTTGACCGATTTTTCTCACTTTTGGTTCCCGGGGAAGGTTTGGGAAGGTACCGTTTTCTTCCGGCGCTATTTCCTTCTGGGTGAAACCGTGAAACTTCTCCCGCTGAACATTCCTTCGCCTGTCGTGCATTTATGGAATAATAGCTGAAACGATACAAACTAATTATTATACATAAAGTAGGTCATGAAATTAATAATTACCTCCAATAAACGAAAGTTCACCGCAAAACTCGACGAAGTTGAATACTCATATCTCGACACAAGATGGCCGTTGCAAGCTTGCTGATTGACTGAGTCTCTCAAACTTCAAAATTATGTGTGAGATTATATAATTTTTAACTATAACAACCCACCTTTACATTTTATGTTTGCACACACATAAATGAAAAAGGTTGCGTATATACGTTTTATGCAATTCAGTATCATAATTTTTATTTTATACTACTGATTTCAGTATCATAATGACCTACTTTTCCGTACCGGATCATTATGCAACTAAAATGAGTTGCATAATGAAAAATAGTTGTATAATGTTCATAATGCAACCCATTTGAGTTGCATTATGAACATTATGCAACTCAAATGAGTTGCATTATGAAAAAAACATTGCATAAAATTTTGTATGGAACTCGTTGCAAAACTCGATTTTTTCAGCACTCTTCGTATTTATCCAACTCGGCAAGCCTCGTTGGATAAATGTACGACTCGTGCTGAAAAAATCAACTTTTTGCAACTCGTTACATAAATAACTATAATAGGGCACTTCATGAAAACGAAATAGGGTGCTATAATGTGTATGTTGGCGCATATAGATATAATGATAGCTATGTCTTATAAATTGTATAACCTGAACCTGTATAAACTTTAACTTTGCAATTTTGTCAGTGTATACATATGGTGCTGCAACATTCCACAGAAACCACATTATATTAGGCTGGTGTTTATTTTAGGTGTTGGAAATTGTATTATATGGTATAGGTATAAGTATATAAAAAAAATTTGTCCTCATATAGAATATGAAAAAAAAAAAACAAAATACCTAATTGATTTGCTTGGCTTCTTCTTCAGATGGTGCTGAATGGGCGGGCGTTGATGTTGCCAGTGGGGATGATTAAATTGGGACAAAAATTCCCATACATTGATAATCGCCTAAAAGTATGCAATGCCCTTGTAATTTCATGTAGATAAGTCTGCGTTGTTCAAAATTTGTTAATAAAACATTGAAAAACTACCCAAAAAAAAAAGGAAACTCACAATGAATAGCATGTAATTGATAACTGATACCCCAGTACTTGTTTTAAAAATATAAAACTAGGAGGAATACTGTTACATGGAAAAATATTAAGAAAATTTCATTGAAAAACTATCAAAGTTATCCCGTTTTACGGTACCCAAGAGGTGGTTCCTCAGGTTTTGTAGGTTTCGATCCATTAAAAACTCATTCTCTCTCTTCCTTACTGTCTCGGTACGTCCGTTAGGGATGATTTCGAGAAAAGAGTTTGTTCTGGGAATACTATTCCTTTTTAAACCACGCTGAATCGGGTTATAATATAAGATCGCTCACGGACATGAAACCGTGCTAGGGAGTGGCTTGCAACAAATTCTATTCGTCGCCAGAAATGATCTGAAAGTTATACAGCCATAAGCTCAAACATGCTGATTTATCCGAACTTTTGGTTGCTTATAACGAATGGAAAACATTACCGTAATCTAGGGGAGGGGGTGGGTCTGTGGTGAGTTCATCACTTTTCGTCTATACTCTTGTATAAAATCAGGTACCGTAATCCGGGGTAACATTGATCTAAATTTTCAATCTTTCTTAAATAATTCTCTTGTTAAATTAAACTTTACAAGTTTTATATTTTTAAAACAAGTACTGGCCCTTTGAGCATGTATTAAGGTACTCGAAAAAGTATTGTGAAATTTTGTTGATTTGGGGTAATATTGGTCATGTCAGTGATCAATGTACGTTTGTGCTTAATATATACTTACTTACTAAATTTGGGGTCTCTGATTCTAAATATGTTGTCCAAATTCTTACAAGTTATGTACATTTTAGGTTTTTTTAGGATTAAAAACCTCTAAACCGGATAACGCCCAAAGGTAGGTAATGGCTTAAGTAATTGATAGTCAACTTTGAATAAATCGTATATTTTATTGAAAAAAAAAAACACTTACCTAAACTAAAAGTTTCGTTTATGAAATCCAACTCTCGGATATCATATTGAAGTTATAGAGTGGTTTCTAACCTAATAAATATTGTACACCTAAACCTCGTTTTACGTCCACTATTGGCTTAGCGAAATAAAATTCTACTGCATTTTTTCAGTACATTTTTATATTTTTGTACACTTCTCCTAATTACGGAGATGTTTTAAAAAATATAAAAATGATGAGTTTGCTCATTTTCTTGGCGGCAGATTTTTTGTCGCTAAGTTATGCATGGACGTAAAAAAAAGACAAGGTGTACCTAGTATTCATACCAAGCATGAATGTTTGACAATGTATCTCATTGCGTTACGAAACACAGTTAAGGAACATCGATTTATTTCAATGTTTCTAAAATTTAAATTTAATAATAGCAGATTACGAAAAACAATTCGTAAACAGAAACTGATTAAACAAAAAAACATGTATGTTTTAACCCTCTAATACCCAATCCCGCCTTTAGACGGGGTATAGTTTAAGCATTTTTGTATTTTTTCTTGCCCGGGCAATCAAAACTTTTATATTTTTAGCTGATATTTAGGACTGTTCTGTATATCTCACAATGGTTTTTGGTGTCTTTTAAAGCGTATTAACATTTTTTAAAAATCATTGAAAAATTGATGTTTTGGTCACCTTTTCAATGTCATTGTTTCTTTTGTATTCAATCGCAACAATTTACGTATTTTAAATTTTTCCTCAATCATTCTATTATAGTAGAAGAGTTTAAGCGAGTTAAATACACACTAAAACTATTTTCCTGAAAGTTACACGGAAAATAAAATTTTCTATGAAAAAAATTTAAAAAAATAATAATTTAACAGTAATCATAAAATCTCAAAATGTTTTCGTCTTGAAAAATCGGTAGGCCAAATAGGCTTCCAGGAAAAATATAAAAGCGTAGGGATGTTCAAAAATAAAAATTAGAAAAATCAAAAATCAAAATTCACAAAATCGAGAATTAAAAAGAATCGTCTTCTAAAACATGTTTAAATCGATTTTAGATGACAAAAAATGATATTTAGATCAAAATCAAAAATTTGGGTATTAGAGGGTTAACATGTGATGAGATCGGTAAAAATTAAATAAAGATTAGTAAGTTACATGAATGACCCACATTAAACGCTTAAAGGTAGCCGATTTCTTTAAAAAAAACGTCTTTCGCTATTTTGCTATTTTCAAATAAAACTTATACCGTGGGTACACAGTCATGGATCACTTAGTAGTATTTTTGACGTTCAAAATTTAATAAAAGAAAACAAAAACTACGACTTAGAAAGCACCGTTGGCTATGTTTTGATTCGAACTTTTCATTACCGATCCATTTGAAGTATAATCGCAAGTCATTTCTGCGTAAAAAAGGAATATTTCACTGTTTACAAAATGCCTTATTATGGATCAGCTCCACAGAGTCCCACATATTATGGATCAATTTTTGCCATATTATGGATCAGTGCAAAATTACTCAAAATTCATCAACTCTCATAATAAATTTGCGTTTGTAAGGCTAAACTACGCAGTGTATTGATTATTTTACTGATGGAGTACCCGATTTTACAACAGGAATGAAGAGAAAACATTAAAAAGTCCCGAATCTATTTACTTCGATAGAGGTGCGCCACTAGGTTTCAGTGATGCTCTCCATTTTAAGTGTTATTATTACAGCTCTGTGTTCCAAGACACCTGGTTTTCAAGGTTACATATTTTTTAATGATACTTTTGATACTTTAAGATAAGAATATTGTATCAAGAACGTTGAGTGGAGCAAAAATCTATATTTGTTTAAAATGATCCATAATAGCGTCAAACGATTAGTTTTTGGGTCACATTATGGATCACTGTTGAAAACCACATTATTCTAGTATTTGAATCCCAGAATGAAACAAAACTTCTTTTAATAGATACATACATATTTTATCCAACGTGTACGAACGATTTTTATATCAAAATTGATGGATTTCGACACTTTTAGAGCTTACCGCTGCAGGAGAGCTTCTTATGGAATTCGGCTGTTTACTGGCAGATGCGAAAGGACAACACCATCGTTGCATCAAAATACATTTTATTGAACTCTTGTAAATGACTTTTTATCTCAGAAAACAAATAGGATCTTGCTACAAAAATGAATTTCCAGCCGAAATATATGTTTTGAGCAAGATATTCGACTTTAAACATCAAAGTGATCCGTAACTGTGTGTGATCCATAATTGTATAGGGACGGCATGTTAACATCAATTTTCACTCAAAGCTATGTTCAATAAGCCTACCATGAATGAACAAAAGTGTTTTGTGAGCCATTTATTAAACAAGGCGCTGATGAGAGGCGATTTTTTGAAAGGCAGTCTTTTTACCGAGTTTTAATACACATCTAAAAAAAATCGATATTTCTATGCAAAATCTGTCACAATTGCCATAAAATCCTTCAAAATTTCTTCAAATACATTTACCCAGTTGATTTACGTCAAAGGTTCTTCCATGGCAACATAATTGTAGCGCAAGTTGTAGCGTCGTCAGCGGTTGAAAGACGTGGATCCCATACTGATCAACTTCATCCCGCTGATCAACTACCCCCCAGATTACGGTAGCTGTACAGAAAGACATACCAGTTCCATAGGATTTGAATGTTTATGAAATCGACGAAACAAATTCACGAAGCAAACTCTGCAGGAAATTGCATTGCAGTTCATACATCGCTTTGGAAATCACGGCGTCTGTCGCATCGACGAGAATAGTTGGTATATAAGTTACGTGCGATGTCGGAAATTTAATCTTCTTCTTTATGGCACTACGTCCCCACTGGAACTTGGTCGGCCTCTCTTCAACCTAATGTTCTTTGAGCATTTCCACAGTTATTAATTGAAGGGCATTCCTTGCCTACCATTGCATGGATTTGCATATTGTGAGACAAGCACAGTGATACACTACACTCAGCGAAGTAAATTATCGAAATTCATCAAAATACCTTAGGAAATTTAGCCATAACTGTAAAGTATGGATGCCATAAGAATACCTTATGAAAATTGAACATGCTTATAATGACCTAATTACATAAGATAAACTTATGAGAAGAGCAGAAAAATCACAAAATGATGCAGACTGGAATCGATCCATGAACGTCGAGATCACTGAGCTCGTGCCCAACCCACGCGGCTATTGACGCTTGAGAATATCGTGTTGCTAAATGTGTATAAAAGCCAAACTGTGAGTCGAGTCTGCGTCATAGACCGACCTTATGAAAATCGTTTTAGCCGTTATGAATTGTTTTAAAGGCCATTTCATAAGTTAGACCTTATGATAATCTTAGGTTTATTTGCCTGAGTGTATGCCCAGGGAGTCGAGAAAATATTCTCGGAACAGGAATCGAACCCGCCGTCTCCGAATTGGTGATCTATAGTCATAACCACTAGGCTAACTGGAGACCTATCCGAAACTTAATGTTGTTGGGTTAAAACATCGTCATGAAGCCGAGGCCGAGAGCTACAAAATGATCGGGACAGGAAAAATTTTCACTTTTCAAAAAATGTTCAACTAGCTACTTTTCGAAAAGTGTATCGAATATTCTCAAATTTTTACTGTAAGTTCATCAACTAGTTGTGTATCAGTGGTCCAAATTTGGGAAAGATCGGGCCATTTTTCACGAAGTTATAAAGATTCTTGAAAAAGGTAAAATTATCCGATAGCCAACTTTGAGCTATTATATTTCCGGTTGATTGATTTGTCTTTATTAAAGAGACTTTCAGCCCTTGGCTGGTTCGTCTCTATTTATATTTCCGGATTTAATGAACTGATTGCAATGAAATTTTGACCATTCATGACTTATATAATGAACTCTGAAAAACATTTGACATAACTTGAAATTTTCAACAACAGCAAGAATTATAGCGATTTTATTTTTCTCACGACTTTTTTTTAGCAAATTGGTCTATTTTTAATATGCATTCCAATACTTTTTCAATTTGTTGGCGGCTATGTTGCTGCTTTCCTTCAAAACACTTATATATAAGGCAATTAGAGGGAAAATTAATGAACTATAACTCACATCTTGAATTTTGGAACGATGATGAAGTTTTGGATAATTTGGTGTTTTGTTAGAAAATTAATCTAATCGTTATAATTTTCTTCGTGTTAAGAATGTTAAGTTAAGTCAACGGTTTTTCATAGATCATTATATAACCCAGGTAACCAATAAGCATTTGAATAAGCTGTTTTTCTGTTTCATATCTGCATTCGACCTGCTTACTGCCGTATCATAGCAGTCCGACTGCTAAACTGCCCTATATAAACAATTCAAATGCTACTCAAAATCTGGCAGCAGTTTCGTAGCATTTCAAATGCACTGTATGTTTTGGTCAACAGGCATCATAACTGCTACTTTATTGCCATGAAACTGCTGAGAGAGATAGGTGATGCTAAAACCATAATACATTTCCACTTCCTAATTTACGTGCCACGGCTGTAGAAGCCATCATTATTCGCATGTCCAGTCAATCATAGATAACAACGAAGAAAAACGATGGGAAAACATGCTTTGACAAATTAATTCATGGTTGGTTTCCTATGTTCGATTTTATTATCAGCACATGCCGAGCTCATAACATAACGAAGTAACTGCCGCCGGTGTAATACTCTTACCTTAAATAGATCAAAAATCAAACGCGCTTTATCTAATCATGTATAGCTTACCCTGTAGCGCGGTTCAGCACCATCGTCAACCCGAGGATCGAGGGATCAAATCTCAATTTGGCCGAAAGCAGCAAAAAAACAGCAACACCAGTTCAGAACGTTCCCCAAGCCTAAAAAGTTCCACAGGAGAGTGAGAAAAAAAGAAAATGGAAGGAAGGCGTGAACTGGGCAGGGGAAAATATTTGTTTTTATTTTTGACAATCTGGGGGATAGGAGGGATAAGCATTTAATCAGCCGTATATTGGGCCAAAACCTGCATTTAATTAGCACTAATGGCGCATATACAGCAGATTAGCATTTAAAGACCTGCTGTAAAGGCGCATATAGTGCCGAATTAATGCTATTTTAACTGCTTATTGGTTACCTGGGAAGTCATAAATGGTCAAAATTTCATTGCATTTGGTTCAATGAATCCGGAGATATAACAGCTCAAAGTTGGCTATCGAATAATTTGACCTTTTCCAAGAATATTTATAAATTTGTGGAAAATAGCCCGATCTTTCCCAAATTTGAACCACTGATACACAACTAGTTGATGAACTTAGAGTAAAAATTTGAGAATTATTTGATGCACTTTTCAAAAAGTAAAGCCAAAAAGTAATTTGCCAATTGTTGCACGGCTAAAAACTCGCCTATTGTTGCACATTCCATGCTTTTCTTATGGGTTGTGCAATAATTGGCGAATTTTTAGCCGTGCAACAATTGGCAAATTACCCTAGTTGAACATTTTGAGAAAAGTGAAAATTTTGCATGTCCCGATCATTTTATCTATCCCCTGTATCTCCAAGTGCCTTGTCGCCAACAATCGGCGGCTCCTATTAGTATGTTACCACAACTTTTCACACTTTCCTCGGAGTCTCAGCTGCATTATCAGTAAGTTGCAGCTGCTGATTAACGGGTTGTGTTTCGCCTTTGGTAACTGGTATGATTCCGGTGTAGCTAGCGGAACTCCATCCACATTCGCAATAAAAAAAACTCTGCCCTTTTGTTTTTCCACTTGAATTACGAAAGTGTAATGTACAATGTGGACACATAACTATATTTTCCTTTCTATTCCCATATTTCAGGTCTCCAATCGCTGTGGATGACTAGGCTCTGCAGTCCTTGGGATTACAACCAGCACGACGAGTATCCAGCGGACGGATTCTCCCAGTTCCTGCATCCGTCTCCCATCGATAGCAAAGGTCAGTCAATACTATCCAATAATTCTGGTTTGTAAACCTATTCAGAACCTGCGATAAGAGACTATTGAGATTCATCGGTTTATTTACTCCGAGTTTTATGCTAAGAAAAACAAAGTCGACCTGAAACCGATGAGACGCGTGCTGCGAATGGGAACAAAACAGGCTTTATCTTCATATCAATTTTCACGTAACTCGGATGTTTACCACGTTGTAGCCGAGAGAGAAGCACGTTCGAACCAATAAATTCGTAAACAAAGACCACTTTTATTTCCACCATGCGGCAAAGCGACGGACGAGGTGATAGCAGTAGGTGCCATAGCGAAAAGCTTTCACTCTCCGTCTGGTGGCCTTTTTGTCTTCCCGGTTGCCACCCATCACACCCAATGAGCAGCAAGCGACGACAGGAAAAGTTTATCCGGAAAATAAGAAATAATTTATTCCGAGTCGAACGCAGATGGAATGTGGAATAAGTTTGGAACGTTTGTGATGGGCCTCTGCGGGAAGAATACGACTGTACGCGTTTTCCACCATGTTCTGCGGTTTAGGAATCAAATAGAAATAACTTCCCATAACTTGGTCAATCGGAACAATAAAGTGAATAATTTACGGAGGAAACATGCCGGTGGGGCAGCCATTGGAAGGCACATTAATCCAATTTCTCCTTAATGGGGGTTTCGTGGATTGAATGACAGCGTTGTCAGTTTTTTTTCTCATCTCATATATCTTCATTCGAAAGGTTACGTGTCAAGCCTTCAGGAGGAAGCGCATGCCACCATACAATGTTCACGGGCAGCTGTCTTCGGGGCTTCCCAACTGACGGTCTTGGTTCGGTCAATTGATTCTTTTGTGTAAAGATCTCTCTTGAGTTTGACGAATGGCTAACCCAAAAACTGTCAATCCTAATCAGTCGAGAGGTGATGATGGCAGAAAAAACTATAATCTGTTCCACGTAGATTCTAAACCTCTCCATGACACATCATTGGGCTTGATTCGCTTTTTTGACCCGTATATAACAAGGCGAAAATTTAAAATTAAAGAATTAAAATATCAAAACCAACATTTCAAAATAGGCAGCAGCAGCCCAGTCCGATAAAGTTGAACAGCTTCATGTATGGAATGACCAATGCTTCTGGGAGCGGTGTTATTCAGGAGCTGATGGCCCCTGAAACCCGACTCCAGGAACAGATTTCCGGAACGCTAAAATCCAAGGGAGTCTCCGAGTTTTCCAAGAAGGGAGGGAGTTTGTAAAGCTCGCTCGCTTTCTCGAGAAGTTGACGTTGGTCCAGCGGAAGAGTTTAGTTGCTTTGCATCGTGATAATCTCCGAGTAAAGCATCAAATTGTGCCTATCGCAGAATAGTGTTTTCCACTGTCATAACTCCAGTTGGTCAATGATCCCCAGGACAAACACAACAGCACGCAGACAGCGCTCCCTCTTAGAAAAATAGTAAAACTTCACTAAGGGTTCTTTTAGGATACACGTGAATATCCCTGTGGGGCACCCTAATGTCCATCAGAACATCGTTCACCCCTCGATAAGGTGTCAATAATTGACTGCCATGTCACACTCCATCAATAGGAGGCAATCAGTGAAGTACTAGATTGAAAGTAGTGAGCTGGATTTTTGTATGGTGGGATGTTCAATTCTCCATTTCTGCAATGAAATGGTGCAAACAGCGTGGGCTATATGATTTCTTGACTAATTTGATGCTGTTTGAGCAAAAGTTTGGGTAACTGTGTTGTTGAAGTTGCATGAAATAAATAATACAACAACAAAGTTATCCAAACTTTTGCTCAAACAGCATCAAATTAGCCAAGAAATCATATAACCCACGCTGCTTGCACCATTTCATTGCAGAAATGCAGAATTGAACATCTCACCATACAAAAATCCAGCTCACTACTTTCAATCTAGTACTTCACTGATTGCCTCCTATTGAGTAAACGCATCCACAACATCGATGTGCACTTGCAGTGTATTAACTCTTCCACATTTCTTTGGCGCACCGTCCGGACGGGTCGGACGCTTCTCTACAAACACAGCGCTCGCGGCGGCGCCCGTTACTGCGGCTTGCTGGGTGGCCTTCACTTGGGAGTGGCATCCAAAACTCCACAACCGCGAAGTTCTTTCATGGGTAGACTGACTAGGAATCTCTTTCGGATTGAACTACAGCGTGTGGGGGTCACTGCTCGGTTCGCGGAATTCTTCTTTCCACTTTTAGCGTCATCGGCGATGATCTGTTTCTAAAGAGCGTATCGACATTCATCCACTTTCGTTGAGTGCTAGAGTTCGGACACTCGAAACGCTAAAAAATGCCGGTACATAGGGTGACAAAGGGTATTATCGGCAGGTTTGTTCTCTTCGTCATGGGGGTTTTTGTGGGGCGAATTGCCTGAAATTTGGGCATATAACTCAGCTTAGTTGGAAAGGATTTGATGCCAACTTTCAGATCAACAGGCTTCAAAAAAACCCCCATGACGAAGAGAACAAAACTGCCGAAAATACGTAAGTTCCCCTACCTACTTCGGTTTTAGAGTCCAAGTTTTACTAAAGGTTCGCCGACATTGCCAGGGCATACAAGCATTCTTGATTCTAAACTCAATGTGAGGGGTCCAGGAAAGCTTGGAATCAAGAATAACTCCAACGTAGGGTCTTGTACCATTTGGGCAGATGTACCTATTTTGGGCACTTGTCGTTATAACTAAGTCAATTTCAAACCGATTGATTTGAATTTTTGTATAGAGTTTGCCACGTGCAGTATCTAACTCTACACAAAAATTGGAATCAATCGGTTTGAAATTGACTTAGTTATAGCGGCAAGTGCACCTGCCCAAATGGTACAAGGCCCTATGTACTTTAATTGTTCAGTCACATCGATTTCAGAATCAAAGAAACGCAAAGGTAAAACACCATGACGGTTTCGCCTTTCCATAAAAAGAACAATAGATGTTTTACTCGGATTTACCGAAAGGCCATATTGGCGACACCAACCCTCAACTACCTGAAAGGCGCTTTGCATCAGGTCGAAAAGGGTGGTTATGCACGATGCTGGGTCATTAGGCCGAATGGTCATCAGGACGAATTGAAAGTTAGCCGTTGTTTTTATCTTTTCTAACAATTTTTGCCTAAAACTAGTTTAACAATGAAACTAGAAAGAATAGCCTATGTTTTAAAGAAGGAAAAATTTATGAATTGAATATCAGCAGTTTCAGCTCCAAAAACTATTTTAGCAATGATAGGGTAAAAAATATAATTTGGACATGTATATAATTTGGACATGCACTGCGATGTATGTCTTGTTCCGGAGAGCTAATTAAAGTAGATACTTCTGAATATCGATTATTGGACTAAACAAACCCTATTCTGATGACTTACGTTGAAAATACGCTTAACAACTAAGAATTTGCTTCAAAATTATCGAAAATGTAAATTGTTTCACTAAAACCCCTCAAATGCACAGGTATGCAAGACGACATACACTTCACAGTCACATACAATATTCACCCTGAAATCGTTGAAATAATAATTGTAAGAAATTTAAATGCCTAATTGCAATGAAAAATGTTCAATAAAGAAGCATTAAGCAGCCAATCTCTTAACATTCATTTAGAACGCTTAAAATAGGTGGTGTCCAAAATACATTACAAATTTTCTACTGTAAATATGTTTTGGTCTTCTGACGATCTACATGGGGAAGCTGTGCGATTGCATACTTAGAGGCGTATTCTGTGGGTCTGACGATATTTTCTCGATTTTAACAAAAACTGTAATAGTTATCAATATAAATGCCTGTTAAGCGAAGAAATTTGATTAATTGCAAGAAAATATGTGTTAATGTATGCTACTTTCATGATTTAGCAGTATCCATGGCTAAACATTGAGATAATTGCCCTGTCCAAATTATATATACCTGAGGGTGTCCAAAACATATATTCGGTGTCCAAAATGCAATTCTAACAGGCGATTGTAAATTGTGATTTTCTCAGCTTAAAATGCTTTCGTTAAGGTTTTTGTCACCAGGAACGCAAAGTACAATCTTTTATAAGCGTATTAGTAACTTTGCAAAATAATCAATTGCTTTGTAAGGTAGCTAGGGGACATTTTTTCCAACGTTGTCCTCAGCCTGTCCAAAATACATGAATTACCCTACTAGAACGAACAGCCTACATTTAAAAGAAGATATAATTCATGGGTAAAATATCAGTAGATTCAGCATCAATAAAGTATCTTCGTGCCTGTCACACGATACACACATGCATTTGCAGAGGAAGCTCTCAGTTAATAACTGTGGAAGTGTTCATAGAACACTAAGCTGAGAAGCAGGCTTTGTCTCAGTGGGGACGTAACGGCAAGAATGACCACTCGGCCTGATGACCATTCGGCCTAATGACCATTCGGCCTAATGACCATTCGGCCTAATGACCATTCGGCCTAATGACCATTCGGCCTAATGACCATTCGGCCTAATGACCATTCGGCCTAATGACCATTCGGCCTAATGACCATTCGGCCTAATGACCATTCGGCCTAATGACCATTCGGCCTAATGACCATTCGGCCTAATGACCATTCGGCCTAATGACCTTCGGCCGAATGGCCTGACACCGTGATGCACATACCAACTAATAATGCTATAGCAGGTAGTCGTCGGCAAAGCCATAAGTAGGAAACCCTACGAGATTCCACAAAAGAGGCGACAACACTACCCCCTTGGGGGCATCCACAAACGCTCAATTTCCTAATGGCTGCTTGACGTAATGTCGAGAAGAGATGTCGGTTTGGTGATTCCAATTGGAAATCATTGAAGATATACCATGACCTCGTGCGGCTTCCAATATGACGTCGGAATACACGTTGTCAAAGGCACCCTAGATATCTAAGAAAACACCCATACAAGATTGCTTTTGAGCGATCTCGATATTGTTAACAAACTTGTGTAAAAGAGTTACAGTGGACTTTCCGAATTGGTAGGCATGTGGTTCACATGAAGGTCAAACTGATAGGTCTGAACCTCTTTTCTTCTTCATACGACGCACGACCTACTTTCGGAATAAACTTTACAGTTATAACCTGCCAAGATTTGGGAATATACCCTGTAGCTAAACTGCGAACATTTTTTTTTTAAAAATGTTTGAAATAACCAAATCCTTTCCAAAACGAAATGGGATAAATCCCATCTGGCCCAGGAGAATTGAAAGGAGCAAAGCTATTTAGTGCCCACTCAATCGATTCTATAATTATAGTTACAATACACCGCGCTGAACCCAGAGAATCATATCTACAAGAGAAGACATCAGGTTCATCTGCAGATGTAATATCCACACACATCTGGGGAAGTGTGCTGAATGAGCATTCCAGATTCTTCATCTGACACCTGCCGATTGGTCAGCTCGTGACTAATTCTACTAGAGCAAAGCGTTATGTCTAACACATCCTCTCTCTAGCAAATACCGTGAAGGTGGGCGGTTGCCTATGCCTATGTTAAGTAATCCAAGATCTGAACCTACTACTTAAGTATTCCATCAAACCAAACTGGAGCCTCTCAAGTTAAAGTTCGAGCTGCCTCAGATGATATGGTGAGCATTTGCATCACTTCCAACCAGGGCATAAAGATCACAAGGCTAGTAACCTATGTAAACATCTATTTTGGACGTAAACATGTGACGTCGTTCTTATCGTCTTTCACGTTGATTTAATTGGTGTGGAGTACTAGATCACCTTTGAACGATTTACATTATGATAATTAACCTGGGCTTGTTAGAGCAATATATGTAAGATTTAAATTACGTCATACCACCTTCTGCACACCGTGACTGCCAACAAAAAGCGAAGGGCCTTTTGAAACGCAGTATGCGATGACTTGTTTGAACGCATCCGTAGGGGACGGTTCATCATGCAGTGAAATCACCGAACAATAGACGTATTTCCTGTTAAGATTTCCAACAGAAACATCAATTGTGACAGCACAGCACAGTCAGAGACGAGTATAGAAACGACTGCGTTCTTGAAAAGCACACAGGCTCGAGGCATGACACGCGAGTTTGCCATTTCATTTTTACTGAAAGTAGAAAACACAAGGTTTCCTAGAGTTCCCCTTACGAAAGTAAGGTTCTTGGACTACAATCACATGGGCTGCATCATTTTGCATAAGTCTGCAAAGATTGATCACACAGCGCAACATTTTTTTTTTTGTCACAAGAACAAACTTAATATGTGTCGTTAACAGATTTTAGGCCGCTGAATCCGAATCCGGGCTAAGATTTGCTCCAGCACGTCATAATTTTGAGCTATACCTCAATTTATAGAGCAAAATATGCCATTTTGGGCTTTTTTTACTGCAAGCGATTAAGTATGGTAATAATTTTTTAAGCAATCAAAGGATAAATTGGTCAATTAACATCTACATTTATGACTCATGCATAATATTTCGTTTTACCAAATCAAATTTGATGGATTTAAGCATTTTATGCCAGTACATTTGTTAGCTTCGTATCCAAAATAAATCGCTTAAAACTATCACATTCGATTTGCTAAAACGAAATATTTTGCATGAGTTGTTAATTTAGATGTTAATTGACCAATTTATCCTTTGATTGCTTAAAAAATATATTTCCATGCTCAATGGCTTGCAGTCAAAAAAGCCCGAAATCGCAAATTTTGCGCTATAAATTGAGGTAGGGGGATTAGGGGCATAATGGACACCCGGGGCGAAATAGACACCCCTGTTTTTGCCGAAACCGTTGATTTTTATGTAAAACTTTCAATGCATAAGTGTAAAGGAACGAGTCATTGTTCTATTCATCAAAAGTATCATTTATATTCCTTCAAAATAACCAAAATATCATTTAAATTGAAGTATGTTTTTCATATGGTGGATTTCTTATAATTTCTAAGCAGCAACAAATAAGGTATTACGAGTGATTGAGTGTGTCCACCATACAAACAAGTGAATTGTTAGCTTATTTACATGTATACGTTGATTTATCAATGGATGAAGTATTATATTTTTGATCAGAACACACTGAAAATAGCAATTTCAATGTTGTAGTCTATTCGGGGCGAAATGAACACTGGCAATTATGAATGGATGTACGCGCGTTGCATACTGTTAGGCGTTTTATAGAGTTTGAAAATATTCAATCCGATTATTTTAGCCTAAAATTTGGCCCAGGTATAAGTAAAGCTATACCAATGGGATGTAGTCCCACTGTGTTTCAAGCAGAGATTCAAGCCATATTAGAGTGTGCTAATACTTGCCTGAGGAGAAATTACAGATTTGCAAAAATCTGCATCTTCTCAGACAGTCAAGCTGCTCTAAATGCGCTAAGGGCATTCACGTGCCAGTCCAAGCTAGTGTGGGAATGCATTCTTTCTCTGAAGCAGTTGGCCAGTAGGAACGAAGTAACATTATACTGGGTGCCCGGCCATTGCGGAATTCAGGGAAATGAAAACGCCGACAATCTAGCCAGACACGGTGCAGCATCGAGCTTCGTAGGCCCTGAACCATTCTGTGGAGTTCCTGAGTGTACTCTTAGGACGAAACTAAAAATATGGGAAATGTCTATGGTAGAAACCAATTGGAATGCCACGGATACATCCAGACAAGCAAAAAGATTTATAAGACCTAGTGCAGCAAAAGCCAGGACCATACTAAATTTAAACAAGAGAGACCTGAGGGTAATAACGGGCCTGATGACCGGTCACTGCCCCAGTAGGTACCATCTACACAAGATTGGAAAAATCCAATCATCTGAGTGTCGTTTTTGTCAAGGTGAAAACGAAACCGCTGAACATTTACTCTGCTGCTGTGGAGAGCTATCCAATCAAAGGTTGTCAATATTTGGAAAAGGGTTATTAGAGCCCTTGGAAGTTTGGCATAGTAATCCTAACAGGGTAATAGACTTTATAAAACGAGTTGTGCCTAGTTGGGATCGAGTGCGATATCAACCAATGTCCATCACAGCTCAATTGTGACAGGATAATCGATTAGCACCAAATTAAATATGGGTCATACCACAATATTCCTAAATAATGGACGCAGTGGTTAAAAGGCTCTACAGATGAGGAAAAAAAAAAAATCAACTTCGAAGTTATGTAAACTCGTCTAAGATGGAGTATTATATCTGTGGTATTGATCTCCATTGGCAAATTACTTAACTGGTCGGTATTCTCAAAGATATAGCCTAAAATATGCAGGGGTGTCCATTATGCCCCGATGGGTGTCCATTTCGCCCCGTACCTTTCCTGCCAGCCCCAAAAAACACACGGTTTTCAATTCATTAGTTCTTCACAATAATGACATTCTACCAGCTGTAAATGATTAAAATACGTAGGAAACAAGTTAAAGTTGTAAGCCAACTGATAATATGTTAAGTATTTGTCTGTTATACAAGCCTAACATACTCATTTCCTTAGGGTGTCCATTATGCCCCTAATCCCCCTATAGCTCAAAATTGCGACGTGCTGGAGCAAATCTGAGCCCGGATTCGGATTCAGCGGCCCAAAATCTGTTAAAGACACATAAGTTTGTTCTTGAGACAGACCAAAAGACAATTGTTGTTACGCTGTGTCAGTGCTCTTCTTTTATGCTGAAGATTGATTGAGCTATCCTGACCGTAGCCACTACCCAAACTAGGTAAGATTAAACTCTTTACAATCACAGCATAACGAAGAACAGCATCAACAAAACCAGATCGGTATCGATTGGAAGACGCCAAAGGCAAGGATACACAGAATAAACTGTGTAAATCACATAATACGAAACCGTATAGGTAAAAATTTAAACTAATTAACAACATCTTCATAATCCGCCCTTATCTAGCCTCAAATTTGAGACTGAAAAACGGCAGCTGATTGTCTCGGAGAAACACAAGGTCTACTGCATCATTGCTTCGGTTAGCGCAGTAAGGGAAAAATACTGTGGAGAGCGCCCTGGTGCTCCACAGGCTCCGTTAGCGGTTACCGTATGCGTGAAAATGTTTGCACCATCGTACAAATAAGGTACCCATATCACCTGTACACACAATGTCTTGGTTTTTATTGCATGTACGTAAGCTCTAACTCATATCACAGTAGGTTGCGGGTAAAAAAATCCGATTTCTTAAGTTTAAAATTTGCACCATGAAGGGGTAGCAGCGGTAGTCGGGACTTGTCCACGCGCAAATGTTAAAAAAGACATTTCAGGAGTGTTCAGGAGAACCGTAAAACAGTCTTAGACCGAAAAAAAGCAAGAGCAACTATTCCCGAAGGTGTCCACTGGTCGTCCAAGGTTAACATGGATTAAGAAAGCTATCGCTGCCACCAAAAATAAGATTTGGGTGAATTATACACTCATTGCACAATTATGGGTCACACACAATTATTAGTCACTTTCCACTTTAATAGATAAATACTAATTGATTGCAAGCTTTTGTTAGCCATAATCATTTTTCGTACATAAGTTGATTTGTTTTGTGTCACTATACGTATCGCACACAGGCTTAAACGTCAAAACACCCATATTTTCAATATTTTTTTGTTCGGCACAAAACCATCTGTCAAAGTAACGCTTCGATTGTGCATATCGGAAAGTGCGTGCCCTGCCTTTGTAAGCTCTGTAAAAGCGAGCTATAGTGGTTTTCAAGTGCGAAATGGTATCGCCACCAGAACAAGGGTATAATTTACGTTCTAAATCACGGGTTCCCAACCGGTGGTCCGCGGCCCCCTGGGGGGCCGTGATGCCAGTCCAAGGGGGCCGCGATGTTACCAAAAAATTATAAAATTCTAATTCTATTTTGTGCAAATTTTCAAATTTTTAATTTTGTATAACGCCACCCCCAAAAGCCACAATTTCAGGAACAAATTTTCAATATAAAATGCCTTCAGAAGAAAAAATTTTCGGCTGCGCCGCTATTTTTCAGCTATGACTCAAATTAAATGTACATGACATCATTGTTTACGAAATGTGAGTGTCGAATAAAAAAAAACGTACCATTGACCGTCGAAACCCCCTCCCACAGTAATTTCAGGCTACGAAACTCGGTTTCATTCATTTAATTCAATTTTTTTTCTAAAAAAATCATTGGGCCGCAGATGTTTCGACAATTCTTAAAGGGGGTCGCCACCTCAAAAAGGTTGGGAACCCCTGTTCTAAATGTAGAAATGCATGTGACTGCAGCTAATTAAAGCTTATTTCTGGCAAAATTTAAGTGACTCATTATTGTGCCAAGGAACACCGAAAATCACACAATTATGGGTCACTGTTTTGTGCAGCATAATATTGAGTGTTCTGCGTGCATAGGCATTGCATACGTTTAGGCGTTTATCGGTGGTTGTGTTGGAGATTTTATCCCAATTTTGAAAAATTGATTCCGAAACGTGGAAACACGCTTCGTTAAGAGGTTTGAGACCAGTTTTAGATTCTACTATAGTTGATCTATCGAAAATAAGTGATCATTCATTGAAAAAATAGAAAAAACATTATTGTTGAGACGATTCCTCTTGAGTGACCCATAATAGGCAACAAATTGACCCATAATTGTTACACAGCCAATTTTGACCCATTATTGTGGTTTTCATTATTCACCAACATTTTAGTAATTTTCATCGTTTAGAGTGAATTTTACAAGCAGATTTTTATATAAAACGATAAAAAGGAGTTTCAATGAAGAGAATATAAAATAAAAATAATGAAAGTGTTATTTTTGTATGAAAAACGATTCATATTATGAAATGATTGTTCCTTGAGTGACCCATAATTGTGCAATAAGTGTATGCGCTCAATGAGAAAAATGGCAAAGAAACGCGAAATCAGCGACTTAACGGCATGGCATATCGAAAAGGAAAATTACGGTGGCCTTTATGATCCTTCGACCATAGAAAAAAAAAACTTACATTATTACCAATGGCATCCAGGAGCTACGAGTAGCGCCATATAAGAAAGTCTTGAATTCGCCCGAACGCAACCTCCGTTTTTTTCGATTTCCGAAAAACTATCGATCCGTACCAAATTCCAGAATCAATAGTTATTATAACTTTTGTTTGTGTGCCAATGTCTACACCATTATGCAATGTCAAAACAAAAAAATAAATTCAAAAATTGTTAATCTTGACTTTGACACTACCACGGATACTTTTCGACATTTGCGCGTGGACAAATCACGAGCTAGGTTGCCACTTAGTCATTATGCAAGTGTAAAACTAAGAAAATCAACACTTTTTATTCACAGCCTACTAGGATATGAGTAATAGCTTAAATGCCTGCAAATGAAACCAATACATTGTCTTCACAAGTCAAACTGGAATTTTATTTGACGATGGTGCAAACATTATCACGCACACGGTCCGTTTTTGTTAGGCCCCCTAATCATTAATTTCTAGGCATTGTAAGCATATAGCCGCATCACACCATGTATTAGGGGTCACCTATTTAGTGGACTCTTATCACCAGAACCGGACCACCTGTAGTGTTATTGTTAGTCAATTGAGACAACCGGTACTGACACTACACAGCTGTCTAGGCCAGGGGTTCCCAACCTTTTTGAGGTGGCGACCCCCTTTAAGAATTGTCGAAACATCTGCGGCCCAATGATTTTTTTAGAAAAAAAAATTGAATTAAATGAATGAAACCGAGTTTCGTAGCCTGAAATTACTGTGGGAGGGGGTTTCGACGGTCAATGGTACGTTTTTTTTTTTTATTCGACACTCACATTTCGTAAACAATGATGTCATGTACATTTAATTTGAGTCATAGCTGAAAAATAGCGGCGCAGCCGAAAATTTTTTCTTCTGAAGGCATTTTATATTGAAAATTTGTTCCTGAAATTGTGGCTTTTGGGGGTGGCGTTATACAAAATTAAAAATTTGAAAATTTGCACAAAATAGAATTAGAATTTTATAATTTTTTGGTAACATCGCGGCCCCCTTGGACTGGCATCACGGCCCCCCAGGGGGCCGCGGACCACCGGTTGGGAACCCGTGGTCTAGGCTGATCGAGAAAAGAAGTTAACATTGATGGTTAACTTCTAAACAAGCCTGAACCAGCCCGAATAGACATTTGGAATTTCAGGAGGTTTCAGACATGTTTTAGGGGCATTTTAGGCTGGGTGTCGACATTGTTAAGAAACGTTTCTTACAGGTTCCACGCAGGCCTTATAGGGGACATTACCGGTTTTCTTTCAAAACATGTGCTACGTATCTATCATCATGATTTCGAGGGAATGGGAGAGAAAATATAGAGTGAAGTTTGTATTAAACTGGTTTAGCCACTCTGAATTATCAGGTACTTGTTACGTCGGGATCTCTTGGCTTTAGCTAAAATATGCAGTGCGACGTATCAATCTTTATGATTTCGAGAGAATGAGCTAGAAAAGATAGACGATAGCTGTATCAACTTATACGGCCACTGCAGCGTAAATGTCCAGGATTGGTTTGATTCAATGAAAATTTTTAGTAACTAATGTTTTATCGCCTGATCGGGAATGTTCCATTTAATTCTTTAAACAAAATTTAAAAGAGCAATATAGATAATAAACTTCCAGCTACAATATCCGAAACCGGATATCTAACGCTTCACTTGTATTTCAATGGAACAATGCAATTTAATCACGGGATCGGGTTTGTACCACCAGGCCACTAATTACTGGTCTGTTCGCTGTGAAAAGTCTGACCAAATCGAGTTCTTTTATTTGCTTCCTAGTATGTTTCCCGGAATCAAACTGCGTGCCAATTCCAATGCATCAATGTGTATTGTAACAACCGATCAATGCACTTTGCCATAATAACATTCAATGAATGGCAGCCAATCCGAAAAAAAAAGAAGTGGACATCGTGTCACCAGTCATATAGCAGGGTAACTGTGCATATCGGTTGAAATTGAATTGGCACCGCCATCAGCAAGCCGATACGCGGGGTTCCGGATATGGTTGCATCACTTCGCCCGCTTTTGGATGACAGGCGCCAGCAAGTCGTGGGGCCAACACAAGGGCACCATGTCACTCATCGTCAATAAATTAAAAACATTCGTGTCACATTTCATACCCGTTGATTGATGGAGTTTTGCCGGCTGAGTTTCAATTTTAAATTTTAATTGTAAATAACTAAAATATCGATTTCAATGAACTCAGGAAACGTTCATTGAGGAGTCAAAGTATTCGAGGTTGATTCAAAGTCGGAAAACGTGTTACTAATTGTGGTATCGTACTTAGATCAAGTAAGTAGGCTTGGAGATATATGAAGAAAAGCAATCAGTTTGAGAGTGAGGTACGAAAGCGAACGGGTGAATATACGGATTGTGTGTACAGTAGAAGTGTAGTTTATTCTGTCTTCTGTGAGAATTTCCAAACCGTAAATTGTGTCTTTCCGTCGTCCGAGATCCTGGATTCCACACTAATGAAATGGTACTTGGAAAACATTGAAAAAAAAAATCTTGTCGTGTGCAGTTTTTTGGGCATTAAGATTGCTGATGATCAACATACAAGGAAAGTTCTCAGTTTAAAACTGAGGAAATGTTCAAGGGATTTCCACAATACTAGGTAGGTATATATACATTTTTTTAACGTTGAGCAATTCGTCATTGAAATCATCTTCTTTATCAAACATTTGTGAGTATGTACCTGTTCATAAAAGTACGTAGACTCTTAGGGGAGAGGGGGGTTCTAACTAGTTCTAACTGCTCCATACAAATTTCGGAAATTTTGTATGGACAACAGGCCCAATTTCGGCAAAAGGCGGAGGGGCGCCTCGTGTATGAAGCGTTGGTAATGGGGTGGGTTTGACACCCCCCTGTGCACGGGCTTGATGGACAAAAGTCTACGAGGAGGAAGGGGTTTATGGACAGCGCCTAAGCAGTATTTTCGTTGAAAACTAAAGGTCCCATTACACATGACAAATATTTGGCCAAGCAAGCGCGACAAAAGGCCATAGCAACCTTGGATGAATGTAGGACAACAATAAATAATATTTGGCATTACGACAAACAATCTAATGACATCTTAACGTTTTTGCCATGCCATCGTATTTCACATGTGAAATAGAATACAGTGGATACAGTTTCATGGTTTTCATTTAGATTTACAGCGGAAAACTGCTTTTCATTTTCCGAAAAATGATAAAGAATACTTGAGCCATAACGGCATGACTGCTGTCGCGATTCTCCAATTGCTTGAAAATACTCTGTACAATAGAATAAACTTCGTTCATGGAATCATGTTTCCGTAGAAACAAATTCGCACACTGCACAATGGTCGGAAAAAGATAAAGTTCGGCCAAAACTCTTTTTATGTGTTTAATTGAAGTTAAAGGTTGTCTAGATATGTTATATAGTATTTTTAGTGTTTCAAAAGGGGTATTCAATAATTACGTAACCTCAATAACTTAAAAAACTGTATAATTCAGAAAACCCCACATTTTTGAGTTTTTTTTTGTTATAAAATCAATTTGAATTGAATTGAATGACTAACTTTCGATCAAATCCAATCAAGTTTGTTTAAAACGTGTAAAAAATGTAGGAAGATAAATTTTATTTCAGTCAAAAATGGAAAAATAACGTAAAATATATGAAAAAAACTTGATTTTTTTAAACAGCTCTAATTTGAAAACCGGCAAATTTCTGCAAAATATTCAAACGTTTTTATGCAACCCTAGGCATGATGTTTAAGATGTACTATTCGAAATTGCGGCGACACGTGACGACACGAACCGTTTTTTAGCATAAAATTTATCAAAATTCCTAAGGTACAATATATGAAAATTTGAAATGTTTTGTGACATATTAATTTTGCACCCATACATGCATTCAAACTGATCAACAACAAGCTTTCATATGCATGATAACATGAAACATATATTACATTTTCAAAATAATAATATTTTACTTTTTTCGAGTGGTTCATTTTTCAATTTTGTGACATAGGCCACTTTGGCAGTGAAAATGTCATTGAAATATAAAAGCTGGTATGCTTTGAATTAAGAATCATAAAACTACAATACATTAACTTTGTTATATGATAAAATTAAGTTTAAAAATATCAAATTCGTTTTTTGGGAGTTTTGGTCGCCCCTTTGTATGGTGCCCAACCAATGTTCACTGCACATTTTTCCCGGGCCTAAGCGAACCGATATGGAACAATGAGCTTATTTTGGGTTAGGTTGGGTCCGGGCCGACGAAGCGTGATCAAAGTGAAAGCACTCTTTGTATTTACGGCATCAGGTAGAGGTAGCTGTTTGGTCGACCCAACTGAGGAGGATGCTGCCGTTCGTTGAAGGGTGATGACTCAATGGAGTTTGGGTTGGGCTTGGGGTTGTAAAAAGGTAGGTCAGCTAAAAAGACCGAAAGAAGTTTCAATGTTTGTCTGAAAAGTTGAACGGTAGGAATACATTGGGATAAAAGTTTTTTTTTGCTTCGTATGGTGCTTTTCTTATGGTTTTGTTCGAGCCTGTGAGTAGGTACTATGTATGTGTCTATGAGGACGAACTCGTGAGGATTTAATTGGATCATTATAAAGACGTGATTATAATGATGATAATGATTATGTACATGAACGCATATGATGAGGATACCGTGATTTCGGGTGAAATTGATCAATTTTCACAGTTTTTGGCGAATTATTTTGATCGATAAGGTTGAATTCGATGCTTTAAAAAAAGTACGACCATGGTTTTCATCAGTTAAAGAGGTTGAAAATTCTATTGCAAATCATTTTACCTATTACAAAAAATATCATTTGAATTGAAAAAAAAACAAACATTTCTTCTTCTCTGGAAGTACAATTTTATGCATAAATTTCAATATTTATAAATCTTTTGATGACGAAATCGGGTTTATCGAATAATTATACAGTATAAGTAAACAATTTAATTTTGTTTGTTCATACAGGCGTTACGTCAAAAATTGAGAACTTTCGATACCCCTGTAGGGTCCACTTCCGGAAGCAACTCTCGCAACGGCAAACTCCAGCTCTCCAGTTCAGAAGCTTTCTCCGGTCGTTCGGCCTTACGCTGGCTTCGAAATTATAAGAAATCCACCATATGAAAAACATACTTCAATTTCAATGATATTTTAGTTATTTTAAAGGAATATAAATGGTACTTTTTTTTTTTTTTATCCGTAGCTTCCGGGAAGGTAAGCCCAGCTCCCTGGGTTAGTGGGTTGGTGTCAGGCCCTGCGAGCCAGCCGTAAAAAAGACTAGCACCGGAAAATCAACAAGAGAAGAATGCGAACCGATACCAATGGCGACGACCACAGCGACGAAAAGGGACTTGCGATTGGAAGCTCGGTACGTGGAACTGCAGATCTCTCAACTTCATCGGGAGCACCCGCATACTCGCCGATATACTGAAGGACCGCGGGTTCGGAATCGTAGCGCTGCAGGAGGTGTGTTGGACAGGATCTATGGTGCGAACGTTTAGAGGTAATCATACCATCTACCAGAGTTGCGGCAACACACGTGAGCTGGGAACAGCTTTTATAGTGATGGGCGACATGCAGAGGCGCGTGATCGGTTGGTGGCCGATCGACGAAAGAATGTGCAGGTTGAGGATCAAGGGCCGATTCTTCAACATTAGCATAATAAACGTGCACAGCCCTCACTCCGGAAGCACTGATGATGACAAAGACGCATTTTACGCGCAGCTCGAACGCGAGTACGACCGCTGCCCAAACCACGACGTCAAGATCATCATAGGGGATCTAAACGCTCAGGTAGGCCAGGAGGAGGAATTCAGACCGACGATTGGAAAGTTCAGCGCCCACCAGCTGACGAACGAAAATGGCCTACGCCTCATCGATTTCGCCGCCTCCAAGAACATGGCCATTCGTAGCACCTTCTTCCAGCACAGCCTCCCTTATCGTTACACCTGGAGATCACCACAACAAACGGAATCGCAAATCGACCACGTTCTGATTGATGGACGGCACTTCTCCGACATTATCGACGTCAGGACCTATCGTGGCGCTTATATCGACTCCGATCACTACCTGGTGATGGTTAAACTGCGCCCAAAACTCTCCGTTATTAACAACGTACATTACTGGCGGCCGCCCCGGTACGATCTAGAGCGACTGAAGCAACCGATTGTCGCCACCGCATACGCGCAGAATCTCGAGGCAGCGTTGCCGGACGAGGGTGTGCTCGATGTGGCCCCTCTAGAGGA
Source organism: Aedes albopictus (assembly GCF_035046485.1). Lineage (NCBI taxonomy): Eukaryota > Metazoa > Arthropoda > Insecta > Diptera > Culicidae > Aedes > Aedes albopictus. The sequence continues at coordinate 303,544,826 of NC_085137.1, read as the reverse complement.
CTGCTGGAGTACAATCAAAGCAGCCATCAACAACGCAGCCGAGAGCACTATCGGGTACGTAGAAAGGAGTCGACGAAACGATTGGTTCGACGAGGAGTGCAGAGCGGTTCTGGAGGAGAAGGATGCAGCGCGGGCGGTAATGCTGCAGCATGGAACCCGACAGAATGTGGAGCGATACAGACAGAAGCGGAAGCAGCAGACCCGTCTCTTCCGGGAGAAAAAGCGCCGCCTGGAAGAAGCGGAGTGCGAGGCACTGGCGTAGCCACGGGGGGGGTTTTAGGGTTTAAACCCCCCCCAGAGCCAAAATTTGTGGAACAAATTTTCAGTATAAAGCGCTTTGCGACGAAAAAATTTTTCGGCTGCGCCGCTATTTTCAAACTACGAATATAGTTGCCCATTACTGTTTACAAAATGTAAATGTCAAATCAAAAAAGGTATCATTGACCGTTGAAAACCCCTCCCAGAGACAATTTCTGGCTACGCCACTGGTGCGAGGAAATGGAACTGCTGTGCCGTTCACAGGAAACACGCAAGTTCTACCAGAAGCTCAACGCATCCCGCAAAGGCTACGTGCCGCAAGCCGAAATCTGCAGGGATAAGGACGGGAGCCTCCTGACGGACAAACGTGAGGTGATCGAAAGGTGGAAGCAGCACTTCGACGAGCACCTGAATGGCGAAGAGAATGTAGGCACGGAGGACCAAGGCAGCGGAGGAAATGACTATGTTGGTGCAGCAGAGGACGGGAACGAACCAACTCCCACGCTGAGGGAAGTTAAGGATGCCATCCACCAGCTCAAAAACAACAAAGCGGCTGGTAAGGACGGTATCGCAGCGGAACTCATCAAGATGGGCCCGGAAAAGTTGGCCACCTGTCTGCACCAGTTAGTTGTCAAGATCTGGGAAACCGAACAGCTACCGGAGGAGTGGAAGGAAGGGATAATCTGTCCCATCCACAAGAAAGGCGACAAGTTAATGTGTGAGAACTTTCGAGCGATCACCATTTTGAATGCCGCCTACAAAGTGCTATCCCAGATCATCTTCCGTCGTCTTTCGCCTAAAGTAAATGAGTTCGTGGGAAGTTACCAAGCCGGTTTCATCGACGGCCGGTCGACAACGGACCAGATCTTCACCGTACGGCAAATCCTCCAGAAATGCCGTGAATACCAGGTCCCAACGCATCACCTGTTCATCGACTTCAAAGCGGCATACGACAGTATCGACCGCACAGAGCTATGGAAAATTATGGACGAGAACAGCTTTCCCGGGAAGCTGACTAGACTGATAAGAGCAACGATGGACGGTGTGCAGAACAGCGTAAGGATTTCGGGTGAACTATCCAGTTCATTTGAATCTCGACGGGGACTACGACAAGGTGATGGACTTTCCTGCCTACTATTCAACATCGCCCTGGAAGGTGTTATGCGACGAGCCGGGCTCAACAGCCGGGGTACGATCTTCACGAAATCCAGCCAATTTGTATGTTTTGCGGATGACATGGATATTATTGCTAGGACATTTGGAACGGTGGCAGAACAGTACACCCGCCTGAAACGTGAAGCAGCAAAGGTCGGACTGGTGGTGAATGCGGCTAAGACAAAGTACATGCTGGTAGGTGGGACTGAGCGAGACAGGACAAGCCTTGGCAGCAATGTTACGATAGACGGGGATACTTTCGAGGTGGTAGAAGAATTCGTCTACCTCGGTTCCTTGCTAACGGCTGACAATAACGTGAGCCGTGAAATACGAAGGCGCATCATCAGTGGAAGTCGTGCCTATTATGGGCTCCAGAAGAAACTGCGGTCAAAAAAGATTCACCCCCGCACCAAATGTACCATGTACAAGACGTTAATAATACCGGTGGTTCTCTACGGGCACGAGACGTGGACGATGCTCGAGGAGGACATGCAAGCACTCGGAGTTTTAGAGCGACGGGTGCTAAGGACGATCTTCGGCGGCGTGCAGGAGAACGGTGTGTGGCGGAGAAGGATGAACCACGAGCTCGCTGCACTTTATGGCGAACCCAGCATCCAGAAGGTAGCCAAAGCCGGAAGGATACGGTAGGCAGGGCATGTTGCAAGAATGCCGGACAACAACCCTGCAAAGTTGGTGTTTGCTAACCATCCGGTTGGTACAAGAAGGCGTGGAGCGCAGAGAGCACGATGGGCGGACCAGGTGGAGCGTGATCTGGCGAGTGTTGGGCGTGACCGACGTTGGAGAGCTGCAGCTGCAAATCGAGTATTATGGCGGCAAATTGTTGATTCAGTATTATCATGAATTTGATGTTAACTAAATAAATGAAATGGTACTTTTGATAAATAGAACAATGACTTGTTTCTTTACACTTATGCATTGAAAGTTTTACATAAAAGTCAACGGTTTCGGCAAAAACAGGGGTGTCCATTTCGCCCCGGGTGTCCATTATGCCCCTAATCCCCCTATTATACAAAATTTGGGAGAAAAATCTGTATCCCATACAAAAATAAAATGATCCCTCTAGCTCAAAAATCTGTATTTCATATAAAACGAAATCTATATGGATGCTCAAAAATCTGTATAATACAGATAAATCTGTATATATGGCATCCCTGCTCATTAGAGTTGTGTTAGGTCCATGACTTGTACTACCTAAGTAATCCATCAAACTGAAGCATCTCAAATTAATAAGCTACTTCAGATGATGTAATCATCGTAGCAATACTGCCAAATATCAGCGAAAAGATGCTGAATACAAGAGCTTGCTTGAAGGCATCCATAAGGAAAGGTTAACTGTTAACCACAGACAAACAGACGTAACACTTGCGAAATTTCCATCGACCACGCATTTAACGATCATTTTAAATTTTCATAGTTGTGGCTTGCATAACTAGAGGCGCGCGCATCGTTTTTCTATGCGTTTGACGTTTCACACTAGCGCCTTCTGTTGACGATATTGCACAACACAGTGATTCGTGCAACTTTTCCACCAGGTGATGGTAGTGTGAACTGGGCGATGGATTTCCATGAAAATCGTTCAAGGTGTTACGTCTGTTGTCTGTGTGTTAACGTTATTCTAAAATATAGCATGCTCGAGGCACGACACTTCATTCATAATGAAAGAAACAAACTGGGTTCATAAGGTAACCTATACCGAAGTTACCCTACGGGACTGAACTTTTTGAAGTAGAGCCATTTGGGCTATGCATGCACGCTTTTTTCGCTGAAAATTGATCTGAGGTTTCCTTGCCGTAGCCACTACCCAAACTAGACAGGATTACACTCTTCACAATCACAGCACAAAAAGGAAACATCAACGGCAAACCAAATCGGTATCAGTTGAAAAACACTGGGGGGTTTGTGGGTTAAATCTACCCATCAGGCACCTGAACAAGAAGGTCCAGGTAGTGTGGGGTTCAGGTCATCTTCTACAACATAAGGACTAAGTAGTCTCTAAGCTACTAGGCTACTGCAAGTTGATGTCTGTTCAACTCAGAGGTTGAACGATAATAAGTCTTTCACCCAAAGTAAAAGAGTTTGAGGGATCAAGCCGGCTTCATCGACGGCCGGTCGACAACGGACCAGAGTTTCACCGTACGGCAAATCCTCCAGAAATGCCGTGAATATCAGGTCTCAACGCATCATCTATTCATCGACTTCAAAGCGGCACCGCACAGAGCTAAAGAAAATCATGGACGTAAAAGGCTTCCCTGGGAAGCTCATTAGACTTATTAAAGCAACGAAGGACGGTGTGCAACATGGATCCTTACTTGACTGTTGACAACAATGTCATTCGTGAAATTCGAAAGTGCATCATCAGTGGATGTCGTACCTATTATGTGCTGCAGAAGAAGCTGCGGTCTAGAGAAATTCACCCACCGCACTAAATACACCATGTACAAAATGCTTATATGACCGGTGGACTTCTACGAATACGAGACATGGACCATGCTCGAGGAGGACCTGCAAGCACTCGGAGTTTTCGAGCGACGCGTGCTAGGGACGATCCTTAGCGGTATGCAGGAAATGTGTCGTGTAGCCGGAACATACTGAACCACGGGCTCACTGCATTCTACGGCCACCTTGATAGTGGTCAAAGCCGAACGGATACGGTTGAAAGGCTTGCAAGCCCAGATAACAACTCTGCAAAGTTGGCGCACGCTATTGATCTGTTTGGCACAAGAAGGCGTGGAGCGCAGAGAGCACGTTGGGCGGACCAGGTGGAGCGTGATCTGGCGTGCATTGGCCGGGACTGGAGAGCGGCAGCCACAAACCGAGTATTGTGGCGAACTATTGTTGATCCTATGTGTTATTATTATTGTGTAAATGAATGTAATGTGCAATCCAGAAATCTTGAATAAAATACATATTTTTACCCTTTTATCGATTTGACTTACCTACGATGTTTAACGTGGTATTTACTGAAAACTATTCATGTGAAAGCCAAAAACATTGTAGGCAACCACATTCCAAAACCAGGATAATTATTTTATGACTTAGTAAGCACTCTACTGTGGCCCACCGGAGCAAAATAACCAAGTTAATGGGCTCTCCTCTTTGACTTTCCGCCGAAACTCTTACCAGAAAGTTTCTTAGCCCTCTTGATTAACGATTCACTCGAGAATCCAACCGAGCCCAGTGCCATCCTTCATCGAGAACTAATTTGGGGATGGGGGTGGCCGAAGGGTTGGTTGGTCCGTGTCGCGACCGGATGCCTAATGTTCGTAATTTATTTTGTCGTTTATTGGCCGGGTGCCTGTCTCAAGTAATTTACGCGAAGCTCGTTATCGAGTGGTTGGGGAGAGATTGTTTAAACGCTTTGATGCTCCACTAGGGATGTGGAAATAAGGATGTAACTTATAATATTGAATAGCATTATTTATGGTAGGTACCGACATATATCGCGTAGCATGCTAAAAGATAAGAAAATTTTCATTTCGAATAATTTCTAGACCGACCGGGAATCAGAACCAGACATCTTCTGCATGATTTTTTGGTACCCGCGCGCTTATCACTTCGAATATATGGACCCGGACCAGACTTATCACACATTAAATTTATTTATTTCCAACATTCTTGTTGATTTGTTCTATAAATGAAAATCCATTTTAATTCATTAAAGGCAACGCTACATTTACGTACCTTAGCTTAAATATATCCAGCTGACTCTTGTTTATCATTTTATCAAACAGCAGAATCATCCAGATTCGACACCGGGGGGACTTTGGATCGACCGGGCTTTCGCTCTGTTAAAATTTATGCAAAATGAATATTGATGAGTTGATGGCCAGCGGCAACGACAGCATCAGCAGCAGCAGCAGCAGTAAAAGTAGCTATGGAGAGCCCATAAGAGCATCCTGGAACAAAAAAGCCAGAGACAAACTTGCTCAATCACGGCTGAAGTTGCTGCTTATGCTGAGGTCGCTCGTTCGACGGAAGTTCAAGTTTTCAATGGAGGAGAGAGCCGAAGACTGACGCATGTGAAGGAAATCGTTTCCGGCGAAAAGTCATCCGCTATCAGCCATCGATCATTGATGGTTCCGCAGGATATTTTTCAATGCCAGTACCTATGTTGGCGAATGGCGAGGGCGAGAATGAATCACAAGTTGGTTCATTTTTTTTTCTGGAAACTCTTGGTTGATTGATACAGTGCTGCTCAATTTGCTCGCAACTAAGTTTTTTGTTGCTGACAAATATTCCTAACGTTTGGAATAATAAATTTTTATTATTAAGTGTAATAATAACATACATAATTAGACAGCAACAACCATTTTACTCCATAATACTCAGTTTACAGCTGCAACTCGTCATTCTCAATCTTACCGAATGATCGCTATTTACGAGCCACCTCGTCCGCCCATTGTGCTCTCTGCGCTCCATGCCTTCTTGTGCCAAGCGGATCAGACTAAACACCAACTTTGCTGGGTTGTTGTCCGATATTCTTGCAACATGCCCTGCTCACAGTATCCTTCCGGCTTTGGCCACGTTCTGCATGCTGGGTTTGTCGCAAAGTGCAGCGAGCTCATGGTTCATTCTTCTCCACCTTACACCATTCTTCTGCACACCGCCAACGATCGGCCTTAGCACGCGTTGCTCAAAAACTTGAGCATGGTCGATGTCTCATGTTCGTAGAGGATCTCCGGTCTTATTAGCGTTTTGTACATGGTGCGGAGGTGAATCTTTTCAGACCGCAGTTTCTTCGGGAGCCCGTAGTAGGCATGACTTCCACAGATGATTCGCCTCCGTATTTCACGGTTAACATTGTTGTCAACCGTCAGCAAGGATCCGAAGTAGACGAATCCCCTTAGGGAAGGTGTCATGCCCCGGCTGTTGAGCCCGGCTCGTCGCATTACACCTTCCAAAGCGATGTTGAAGCATAGGCATGTGAGTTCGTTACCTTGTCGCAGTCCCCGCCGAGATTCGAATGAACTGGATAGTTCACCTGAAACTCTTACGCAGACGGTGTGCAAGTGCAGCGTCGTTTTATTCAGTCTAATCAGCATTCTACGAAAGCCGTTTTCGTGGATGCTTTTTCATAGCTCTGTGCGGTCGATGCTGTCGTGTACCGATGAACAGGGGGTGCGACGAGACATGGTATTCACGGAATTTCTGGAGCATTTGCCGTTCGGTGAAGATCTGGTCCGTAGCCGACTGACCATCGCTGAAGCTGGCTTGATAACTTCCCACGAACTCATTTGTTTTAGGTGACAGATGACGGAAGATGATCTGTGATGGCACTTTGTAGGCACCATTCGAAATAGTGATCGCTCTGAAGTTCTCACATTCCAAATAGTCGCCTTTTAGGCTGGTCAATGGCATCCTTAACTTCCCTCATCGTGGAAGTTGCCTCATTTTCGTCCTCTGCTGCATTGGCGTAGTCGTTCCCCCGTTGTCGTGGTCTCCCGTGCCTACGTCCTCTACGCCATTCAGGTGCTCGTCGATATGCTGCTTCTTCCTTTCGGGCACCTCACGTCCGTCTTAATCCCGACACATTTTGGCTCACGACACGAAACCATTGCGGAATGTGTTGAGCTTCTCGTAGAGCTTCCGTGTTTCATGGCTACTTCTGCCTGTCGGCGCTTTTCCCCCCCGAAAGCGGCGGGTCTGCTGTTTCCGCTTCTGTTCGTAACGTTGCACGTTCTGCCGGGTTCCTTGCTGCGCATTACCACCCATGCTGCGTTCTTCTAATCCAAAATCGCTCTGCACTCCTCGTCGGACCATTAGTTTCGTCGACTCCTTTCCACGTACCTGATAGTGCTCTCGGCTGCGTTGTTGATGGCTGCTTTTACTGTTTTCCAGCAGTCAGCTGCTTCGAGATTCTGCGCATATGCTAAGGCGACATCCGGTTGCTTCAGTCATTCAAGGTTGTACCGTGGTGGTCACCGGTACCGTACATTATTGATGACGGAATGTATAGGTTCTGACGTCGATATTGTCGGAGAAGTGCCGTACGTGAATAAGAACTGGGTCGATTGCAATTCCGTCTGCTGTGGTGATCTCCAGGTGTAACGATAAGGGAGACTGGGTCGGAAAAAGGTGCCACGTATGGCCATGTTCTTGGAGGCGACTTAATCAATGAGTAAAAGGCCGTTTTCGTTCGTCAACAGGTGGGCGTTGAGCTTTCCAGTCGTCGATCTGAATTCATCCTCCTGGCCTACCTGAGCGTTTAGGCCACGATGATCTTGACGTCGTGGCTTGGGCAGCGGTCGTACTTGCGTTCGAGCTGCACGTAAATTGCGTCTTTGTCATCATCAGTGCTTCCGGAGTGAGGGCTGTACACGTTTACTATGCTGATGTTGAAGAATCGGCCCACGATCCTCAACCCGCACATTCTTTCGTCGATCGGCCACCAATCGATCAGCTCTCTGATAACTGTCTTGACCGCGTTGAAGATTCCACTGCCTATCCGTGGTCATGGGTTTGAATTCTATCTGCGTCGTTCTTCTATTCTCATCGTTCAACAATTCTTCAGAGTGATCTCTCCACCTGGCAGCCACAATTGTTTTGTCTGCCAGAAAGTTTTCATCCGGTTGTTACACATCATAGAAGACGATACTGTTTTCCTCCGCACGCCATTGACAGTATCGTGAAACCTCCGCATATCATTCTGCTCTAGACTTTCTTGCGCCTGAGCAATCATATTTTCCGGGTGGTCTTTTTTCTTTCTGCAGTGGATTCGGCTTTAGGCTGCTCTGCCGGATCCCCAACACCAGCATCCGGGTTCTAGCAACATCCTTCTCATCTATTACCCTCTGGCACTCTTTGTCGATCCACGCGTTCTTAGACCATGTTTGAGAAGTGTCTATTACCTATCACCTGAAGCGCATCGATCTCCGGTTCTTAGAGTCCGATACGGTTGATAACCGAGTTCAAATCTTAATGGCTATTTACGATGTAGTGATCTGAGTCGATATGGAGAGTCGTTCTAACATTAATGACTTCCGATAAAAGTCGGCCATTTACCAGCACATGGGCGATTTGATTGCAAACTTTGCCGTGGGGGTGTCTCCACTGGACTCTCCAGTCCAGACGTGTTTGCAGCAGTAGCAAAGTTAACTAATCTCAGGCCGTTGTTGTTGGTGACGGAGTTCAGGTTCCCCGTACCGAAAAAAAAAATCATGATTGACCGCCCGCAGTTGCTACTCCACTATCACCAGATTAGCTACATTCACACAAGGAACCAATGAGATAGCTGCTTGGGACTAAAAGGTATCTTCAGTGCGTGAGCGTTGGTGGTCTTGCTTTTTTTTAATTTTTTAAATTTTTGGCACAGGGTTCATGCATTGATGCATGGATGCCAGGCTTGAGTGAAGGTTACTGTGAAGCGGCACAGTCCGCTTGGTTGCATAACTTGTAGGCGTTATATAATACTTATGCCGTTTTTCTTTTTGAACCTGGGTTGGAGCTGGACTGGCGGAAAATGTGTAATCAAACAAACATAAACAAACTTTAGTACAAGCAAAACCGAAGTCGATTTGGGGTTGAAACTGTGATGTCATCCAGTTCCAATAGATTGACACTGTGCTGTGATATAAGTTGGAAGGAAGGGAATATGGCTTTTTTTTCAAATCCGTTTCTGGTTCCTGCGATCGCTACGAACATACGAATATACATGAGATGCACATGTAGGAGAGAGAGAGAAAGTAGATAGAAAGATATATACAGTCGAGTCTCTTACTAAACGAATCCTCTTAAACGGACTCCTATTAAACGAACTCCTACTAGACAGGGGTGAGCGTTATAGGAGACTAAGAGCTTATGGGATTTGGGCTTTTTGGGGGTGTTGCTTATTATCTCGGGTGTGTTGAGAGTTAGCGCAATACTTTCTTCGGCAAAGTTTTAGGGCTTGATACCATTTAGAACTTTGGTTCGTATGATTAGTTGGAAACTTGGCCGCTAGAGGGACCATCAACAGTTTGATGCTAAATTGCACTACAGGAACCATATCAGGTTGTCAAGCAAACGTTACGATATGCGACAGCTCAAGACCCTGATAATTTGGAAGGATAGTTTCTTCGGAAAAGTTGTTGGGTACGCCAAAAACTTACTGCCGATAAGTTGCGAAGTTCGTAATTTACTCCACTGGGTGGCGCTAGTGAGCAAGTAAATTTTCAAAACCTCATGTATCAGAATCCCGATAACTTAGAAAGTTGGTGTCTTCGGCAAAGTTGATCAGTATGACATAAACTTACATAAAAATAAACACATGTTTCAAAATTCTGCTACTAGGTGGCGTTTACCGATTTCATTCGTCTTTTTTCGATTTTTTTTGGGGTTTTTCGGCCTGGCAAAACTAGTGTCGCTCCCCCTGATAACTTAGAAAGTTGGTGTCTTTGAAAAAGTTGATCAGAATGACATAAACTTACATAAAAATTAACACTTGTTTCGCAATTCTGCCACTAGGCCGCGCTAGTGAACATACAAATTTTACAAATCTCATAGCTCAGAACCCTGATAACTTAGAAAGTTGGTGTCTTCGGCAACATTGATCAGTATGACATAAACTCACATAAAAATAAACACTTGTTTCGCAATTCTGCCACTAGGCGGCGCTAGTGAACGTGTAAATTTTAGAAATGCTTTTATCTCAGAATCCCGATAACTTAGAAAGTTGGTGTCTTCGGCAAAGTTGATCAGTATGACATAAACTTACATACAAATAAACACATGTTTCAAAATTCTGCCACTAGGTGGCGTTTACCGATTTCATTCGTCTTTTTTCGATTTTTTTGGGGTTTTTCGGCTTGGCAAAACTTGTGTCGCTCCCCCCGATAAGTTAGAAAGTTGGTGTCTTTGAAAAAGTTGATCAGAATGACATAAACTTACATAAAAATTAACACTTGTTTCGCAATTCTGCCACTAGGCGGCGCTAGTGAACATGTAAATTTTAGAAATCTTTTATCTCAAAATCCCGATAACTTAGAAAGTTGGTGTCTTTGGCAAAGTTGATCAGTAGGACATAAACTTACATAAAAATAAACATTGTTTCAAAATTCTGCCACAAGGCGGCGTTTACCGGGTTTTTTCGTCTTTTTTCGACTTTTTTGGGGTTTTTCGGCTTGGCAAAACTAGTGTCGCTCCCTCCGATAACTTAGAAAGTGGGTGTCATCGGCAAAGTTGATCAGTATGACATAAACATAAACATTAATACTTGTTTCGCAAATCTACCCCTAGGCGGCGCTAGTAAACTTGCAAATTTTAGAAATCTCATAGCTCAGAATCCTGAGTCGGATTCCTTGAGTATCGTTCACTTTTGCTTCTTTCGTTTTCATTTTTCGTGGCGGTGTAAGGTTTTGACAGGCTACCTTAGGGGCTGTTCATAAATCATGTGGACCAAACACAGAAACAAAATATGAATATTATGTGTAACGTAAACCAAAATAAAATGTAAAGTTTGACCATGTAAATGATGTTTCAACCCAAATTCACAACGTACGTCATGTAAAGTAACATATTATGCTATCATTATCAATATTGAAATGTTGTTGCATCAATATAATAGGTCAAAACTATATATGCATCCGTTTTACCATATATTTCTGTGATGCGCGAAAATTTACATCATTAAACCTACAACTTTACATGACATATGTGTGAAGATGCTTGCTCGTCTGTCCAACATGGCGTCAATGTAAACAAACCAACCGCGCCGTGAACTGAGATCGATTTTCAACACCCGTTTGTAACTAAAACTGTTCTTGTTGGTAAGTTTTTGCATTATTGCTGAGCATACTATAAAAATTACACTATTTTGATCCCCTTGCAGTAGGAGGAGTTGGCGAACACGAGCGGACAGCAGTGGAAGCGGCAGATGATGCCGTAACGAAGTGGTTTCTGTCGTCCATAAAATGTTTCGGCGCAGTCCTAGAGGAGTTCCATTGCAATGAAACGCAAATACAGTTTTGGAGTTCGTCAAACGATTTGCTGAAATAATGTTATACGAACGGATTGCTGTGGAGTAATTGATATTGTGCTCCACAACATAAAATTGTAGTAAATAAAAATGGTAGTATAAATAGAACGAATAAGCTGTTTCATTATTGAGTGAATTGAGATATCGCAGAAGCGGGTGCATACGTTGTATACTGCTTGTAACTTTGATCGAAGCTATGAAATTTACATTAATGCTTCGAGGGCAACATATTAAAAATAGAATGTCATGTAATATCACAGCATATGTCACGCTCCAATTATGTGCATGATATCTAATGTAAACGTACATGATTTTTTCGAACTGTGTAGGTATAGCTGGCACGATATACCGACTCTTATTCAGCCGCTGGATGTCAGATCAGACGCTATTTGAGCCGCACCTCCTAGGTAGCATAGGCTCGTGACGTACTTCCTAAATCTAGCTAAAGTCAAAAGGACAACAGTGCCCAGGCTGCACTACCAGCTTAGTACACAACACAACTCTTAGCTGGCGGCCTTTCTCATTGATTGGCCCGTGGAAGCATGAGGTAAGGACTTCTAAGAATCTGGAGCTATGTTTGACGCTCAAGCATCTTCAATTTTAATGCAACTTCACTTCAATTCGTTGTTGACAATGTTTTGATTTCAAAACTAGAATAAAAAAAAAGTGTTCACCGCACCCAGATTCGATACCAGGACCTTGAGAGTAACTTTCATGCCGAAAGCAGTCATTACCAAATCAACAACTTTTCACTTTGGATCGTACTGCTTTGTACATTAGTGCAAAACGAAATGATTTTTCAATTGATTTCTTCGGTGTTTTGGTTCTCAAATCAACACTGACAGCATTGCGATTTCAAAGGAAAAGCATTTCTGATCATGTTGATACGGATGTTGAATAGTTAAGGGTTTTTCTCCTTAAATCGAGCGTGCAGAATTTTTACCGCAGCATTTTAGTACACTTTAATGAAAAATTTCAAAGAAATTGTTTTTTTTGCGCTTATTTCTCATTATTACTTGAAAGTTGTATGTACAATTCCAGTTACTTTATACACATACATTTTAATCATTTTTGCAGTGTCTTGGCCTTTTTATCAGTTTACTAAGTAATCCATGTCACATATTTCTCTTTTAGCTGTATTAGAAGAATATAAACAAATTCAGGGTAGGGTAAATTCGGGTGTTTCATGGCCACGTGATTTATGGACATTCCCTTAGAATGAATTGTATGCAATTTTAGATTTTGTAGCTTAGGCGATTACAAATATTTATTTTACTATTTGTCCCACCACTCTTTGGCTGGTCGAGGGGGGGGATAAAATAATAAAGCATTAACCCTTAAAGTATGTGGACAACTTTTTTACATAGTTATACTTATAGCTTTTGACCCAGTGGGTGCATATATGGGTTATCAAGGGGATTAGTTGTGCTATCATATGCATATATGGAGATTGTGTTATGCTAGAACATTTTGGAGATATAGCTGCAAATGTAGTGTACACCACTTGTTATTCGCTTGTTTTCGGGTAATATTTGTATGCAAATGTGATATATGTTAGTGAAAATTACCCAAAACTCCTTGTTTGGGTTGTAGCTGTTAGATAGAAATGAGTTATGTCCTTTTACAGCTGTTACATAGATCTCCAGGTTATCCAAATCGTCAAGAAGTTTTGAACTCTGTCTACTGAATACAAATAGTTATGTTTAATTTTTAAATCGCTTGAACTTGAAGAATTACATTCAAATATACATTTTAATACATGAAATGATGGTAGTCATGACCTGGTGATGTTCTAGGCAACTTAAAAAAGCTCTGAAGTTGTGATTGTAAGGCCTTTACCTGTAATAGTATATCAAACTAATGTATGCATGTCAGAATAGATTTCATTAGATCCATACATGTAAATCAGAGTATGAAAGACTAACTGCATATCAATGGCGATACCTTAGGCCATCCAAATCATTCTGGAGTTAAGGCCTTTATATCTACACCGGTAACAACGCGTCGGTTGCATTTCAAACTTAGTATAGTGCGTTTTGGTAGTCATAGAAGATCAGTTGAATCATATGATACTTGTATACACATCATAGAGGCATCCTGGATCATCCGAACTATTCTGAACTTGAGAAATATGGTTTGAATTTGAAATGGTGTACCAACAGAAGTGCACAAACATAAGATTTTGCCCATTCGATTTATACACATAGTGCAAGCCATGGGAGAGAAGTTTCTAGATCATCAGGGATATCTGAGGCACCTTTCAGTATTATGTGGTTAAGGCCTTCAGATCTATAATCGTAACAAAGCTTCCTGCATGTTCAAAACTTGGTGTAGTGTATTTTAGTAGACATAGATGATGAGTTCAACAATATATCATATAACTTAAAGCTGTTCTAGATCATTCAAACCATTCTGAAGCTGAAATATACGGTTTTCATTTGTAATGACATATCAATAAAAGTGCACTAATAGCAGCATTTATCTCATTTGATTCAAACACATAATACAAGTCGGGGGAGACAAATTTCCAGTACATCAGCAATATTTTTTTATATTTATGGTTTTTATATTTATGGTTAAGGCCTCCAGATCTACACTCGTAACGAAGCATCGGCTACACGGCATACCCACTATAACGCGTTTTGGAAGTGATACCTGAATGTACATCTTAGAAGCTTCCCGGATCATCCAAACTATTATGAAAATGTGACATATGGTTGACATAGTTTTTTTCTGTAAATGTAGCAACTTAGGATTAGAAATAATTTAACAAAAATTTTGTAGATCATGTCTAAACGATCTAAGACTGTATTGTAGCAAAATGTCTGCCTATACCACTGGAATGATTTGAAAAGCGGGATGTACTGTTGTTAGTGATCAGTCATTCTCCTCTATGATGGGTTATTTCGCAAAAATAAACGCGACCGTTGACCGGGACAGTATGGCCTCGGTTTATGTGGAGCGGACCTGGTGTTATGGTTAGAACACTTGACTATCACGCTGAGGACCTGGGATCGAATCCCACTCCCGACAAACTCACAACATGTGAGTCTTCCTTCGGAAGGGAAGTAAAGCGTGGGTCCCGAGATGAACTAGCCAAGGGTTAAAAATCTCGTTAATACAGATAAAAAAAAAAAATATGGCCTCGGACGTTGTGATCCGACCTCGTACGGTGGAGTGTCCTGCACAAAGGTACTCGAAGTTTACGAGCACATCACGCACATGACATGCAACATGACATGCGCAATGTTAGTCACTAAAGAAGTAGTAAATCGTTCGAAACTTATGTGATGTTGTAATAATTTACCTGTTACTAAAATACATCCTGAAGACATCCTGGAAGACAAGATGCAAAGCGAAAAAAGTATAATCCAGCAGCGAATTATCCATAAACGGAAAATGATTTTGCTTTCAATGTGGCACCATCGTCCAGACAAAACAAGTTTTGTTTTTTTTTTATATGCAAAGGATGAACTTTATTTTGTAGTTGTTCGTGAGAACTTTCTTCAGGGGGGAGATGCTTATCCCCTGACGCGGGTTCCACGCAAGTATCTCTGCTTGCGGGTTCGCGCAACCCTTTTTGGCCCATCATAATAGGAGAATGACTGATCACTAACAACATTACATCCCACTTATCAGATTATTCCAGTGGTATAGGCAGACATTTTGCTATAATACAGTCTAAGATAGTTTAGACATGATCTAATTATTTCTAATCCTAAGTTGCAACATTTACAGAAAAAAAAAACTACGTCAACCATATGTCACATTTTCAGAATAGTTTGGATGATCCTGGAAGCTTCTAAGATGTATAATCAAGTATCACTTCCAAAACACGTTATAGTGAGTTTGACGTGTAGCCGATGCTTCGTTGCAAGTGTAGATCTGGAGGCCTTAATCATAAATATAAAATAAAAAATAAATATAAAAAATATTGCTGATGTACTGGAAATTTGTCTCCCCCGACTTGTATTATGTGTTTGAATCAAATGAGATACATGCTGCTATTAGTGCACTTTTATTGATATGTCATTACAAATGATAACCGTATATTTCAGCTTCAGAACAGCTTGAGGTTATATGATATATTGTTGAACTCATCATCTATGTCTACTAAAATACACTACACCAAGTTTTGAACATGCAGGATGCTTTGTTACGAGTATAGATCTGAAGGCCTTAACCACATAATACTGAAAGGTGACCTAAGATATCCCTGATGAACTGGAAACTTCTCTCCCATGGCTTGCACTATGTGTATAAATCAAATGGGCAAAACCTTATGTTTGTGCACTTCTGTTGGAACACCATTTCAAATTCAAACCATATTTCTCAACTTCAGAATGGTTCCGATGATCCAGGATACCTCTATGATGTGTATACAAGTATCATATGATTCAACTGATCTTCTATGACTACCAAAACGCACTATACTAAGTTTGAAATTCAACTGACGCGTTATTACCGGTGTAGATATAAAGGCCTTAACTCCAGAATGATTTGGATGGCCTAAGGTATCGCCATTGATATGCAGTTAGTCTTTCATACTCTGATTTACATGTATGGATCTAATGAAATCAGTTCTGACATGCAAACATTAGTTTGATATACTATTACAGGTAAAGGCCTTACAATCACAACTTCAGAGCATTTTTAAGTTGCATAGAACATCACCAGGTCATGACTACCATCATTTCATGTATAAAAATGTATATTTGAATGTAATTCTTCAAGTTCAAGTGATTTAAAAATTAAACATAACTATTTGTATTCAGTAGACAGAGTTCAAAACTTCTTGACGTTTTGGATAACCTGGAGATCTATGTAACAGCTGTAAAAGGACATAACTCATTTCTATCTAACAGCTACAATCCAAACAAGGAGTTTTGGGTAATTTTCACTAACATATATCACATTTGCATAGAAATATTACCGGAAATCGAGCGAATAACAAGTGGTGTACGCTACATTTGCAGCTATATCTCCAAAATGTTCTAGCATAACATAATCTCCATATATGCATATGATAGCACAACTAATCCCCTTGATAAAAACATTTTGGTTTTGAAAATCCACCACTGGGTCAAAAGCTATAAGTATAACTATGTAAAAAAGTTGTCCACATCTTTTAAGGGTTAATCTAAAAAAAATTAAAACTAATCGGATTTGTTAAAGAATTTTCTAGCAAGACATGATTTTTTGATAAATATTTTTTTATCTGCCCCTTCAAAATGCAAAATCTTGCCAAAAATTTTTGAAGGGGGGTTGGGAGACAAAAAGTCAAAAATAAATTTGTATTCGCCTTATTGGTTTTACACAATTTTATGAATTGCCAACTGTGTTGCATATTTATTGACAAGCACTGTATTCACTATTCCATAGCTTAACATTTTGCGCATTATTGGCATTCCACTGGCAGCGCGTGCAGGGTGCAAGAAAGGATTTTTAATTTAAAATTTTCTCCATTTTATGATACTCAAGTGCACTCACTGGCAATGAGCTTCGCTGCACCTTTTCACTAAAGCAACAAACTGACTACATATTGGACATTGTGGCTATACCTATGCTGTTCTTCCATCGCCACCGGTTCGGACTTTATCGAGATGTGAACTGTTTGCGAAAATGCTGTGCGGTTTCCGTGAAGATCAAAAATCAACTTTGTCTCATAAAACTTTCCCAGCCACGTAGATCCCATCCATCCCAATTGAGATTCAATTTGTGTAAGCGTTCAAAGAGAAGCAATTTAGCTGGAAGGATTGCCTCGGGCTCTGGTATACTGGCCAAGTCCTTTGATGGTGACCGCACTCTGACCGGTCCGGTACCAACTGGCCAACCCTACTACTAGGTAGAGCAGCAGCATCAGCATGGTAGGGTAATCGATAAAGTTACCAACCGCAACAAAGTTTTTCCAAAGTTAATTAGTTCCGCAAATGTTCCGACTAAGCAACTTCACTAGGAAAATCGCTCCGGCAGCGGGAGAGTCTCGGCACGAACGTTTGATAAGGCGGGAAATTCCCACGCAGTCAGACCGGGGGTCGTTTCCGTTTCCGCCGTAGCTGTCGTAGCCGATGGTGGCAAAAATTGAAGACAAGAGATTAGCAACGACAAGATAAAGGCGAAAAGTTACTCTCCTAGTTTTACGCTTGTTGAGTGCTTACCCTTCCGAATCGTTGCTCCGTCAGTGGCACTGGACGATCGTTTTCTGCGTCAGGAGTTCTCTTGAGTTTGTCACATTTCGCTGGAAAGTAACTCGAGGCGACGTTTTGCTCCGCAGAGAAATTATAATTGAATCATATAAACTAAGGAAGTCAAAGGCGAGGGCTATTGAGACGAAAAACGTTTTTGATTATTTTTATAGGCAGCCGAAGTGTACATCACTATACGAAATGAGTAATTGTTTTATTTGGAAACTTAACCACAACGTAAACGAATACCGAAAACTTTTCACTAGAGAAAACGTTTCCCGGAAACATAGTTTACGACTTTGTTTACGATAGAAAAAAGATATTAGTCCTGTTCAACGACGTAGGTTGAACTTGCTCGAAGTTGCTGCATCCTACTCTTACCCATTTGTCAACAAACGGGAAAGAGCGGGATGGAGCAAGTTCGAGCAAGTTCAACCTACGTCGTTGAACAGGACTATTGTGGATTTACCGGCTACTTTTATTCCACCGGTCATTCAAGTAACCGTTTTATAAAAAGGTAGACTTAAAAATGAACTTAAACATTTTTCATTTACTGAAAATGAACTTTAACATTTTTAGTAAATGCGCGATTCCTCATTGCCACCAGCTACTCATTGACCATTATGTTTTGTGTTTATTTTGACAATTTTAAAATTAAACCGACTGATTTATCAGTTAAAGTGGCCACTGGATAGAGCTTCGGGTTATTCGGAACATTTCTATCGAAATTTCTTCTTAAACCTTATTCCGAATTGCTTTTTCGAAGGCACCAGAAATTTTGTTTTTGCGCCTATAAATCGTTTTGGAATTCGTTCTGGGATAACTCCGAGAATCACTGCATTTTTGGGATTCTTTCAGAAATTCTTTCTAAGCTGTCCTCGGGAGTTCGAAATCCGTCTGAAATTCTTCTGGGATTCTTTTCTGCTTGCTTTCCGTGAATTTCTATTGAAATTTCTGCGGAATTTGCTTCTGAAGTTTAACTGGGAATTTCTTTCGAGGTTTGTCCAAGAATTCCTTGTGGCATTCCGCTGAGAACTCATTCTTGGTTTTCTCCGTAAATTTTTATGGAATTTTTACGGAAGCTTACCCTACTGCACCGGAAGCTCAGATGACTCCGAAAACTCCTTCTTGAATTCTTTCGAATATCCCTTTTATACAGCGTGTAAGGTTAAAAAGTGCAAACTTTTTAAGGGGTGATAGAGGACCTTATTCTTCTTATTTCTTCTTCTTTATGGCCTGACGTCCCCACTGGGACTTGGCTTGTTTCACTTCAACTTAGTGTTCTTTGAGCACTTCCACTGATATTAATTAAAGGGCTTTCTTTGCCTGCCATTGCATGAATTTGTATAATGTGAAGCAAGCACAATGATACACTATGCCCAGAAAGTCGAGACAATTTTCCCGACTGGAACGGGAATCGAACCCGCCGTCTCCGGATTGGCGATCCATAGCCTTAACCACTAGGCTAACTGGAGATCTCATAGAGGACCATAAATGATAAAAAAAAGTTAAACGTATATGGTCAAATCTCAACCGTTAGTAGTTATTGAACTTTCTTTAAACTGGCTATAACTCATTCGAAAGATTATCAAATTTTCTATCGAATAAGATCTTTGAACTTATTTGTTTTGTAAAAAAAAAGTTTTAGAATACTAGGAAGCTGAAAAGTAGTGTCTTTTAGCTGTTTTTTTTTGTGAATTATCTTTGAAAAATGCATGATACATTATAATTCTTTGCTAGGCATAGTTGAAGCTATTGTTGTTTTCTTGCAATTTTGATTTAAACATCGCATTTTGGATAACAAATTGACAACCGCAAATGTTCCAGGTAATGGATCGTTTTGCGCTTTGTACCCCTCGAGTTGTTGTCGCGCGTATCCGCCAGACGGATTACAGCAGCCACTTAGGCAGCCAGAAAGTTCCGTTCGGAACTTCGGAAGTGCCATGGGAAGCGGAACTTTTGGTTACTTGGGACTTCTTATTATGCCTCGAATTACTCGTCGACGGCCTATAGGAAAAGCATTCAACCTGAGAACACAATCTTCCTTGCTTGTGCTGCTCAAAAGCGCTTCCGCTCAATCCTCCTGGTGTAGGGTGTAGCGCCACTTGAGACCTTGTAGCGCCACTTGAGACTATTGACAAAAGAAACAATACTGTCTTTGAATGTGCTCACAAATGCGATTATCAATATCAACCCAAAAAAAAAAAACAATCAATTGTATTCTTTCTAACTATCAAGCTTTTTTCATTCCAAACTATGGCTCAATTGTTGCTGGTAAAATCCCAACTAACATTTTCAGCGCTATAAACTTCAGTCATTTGCTTTCTGTTGTATAACTATCAAATTAAAGCAGCTGAATAACAGGGAAGCTAGTCAAAAATTAACCATAAGCTAATATACGGTTGCAAAACAAGGACTGTACAGCTACCAAACTCGGCTTTCAGAAATCAATCACTTGTCACTTATCACAGCCCACTGCACTCTTTTCGAACTCCGGGAGATGTGAAAACTTGAACAAATCGAATAGGAATCCCCGCTAAGAAAACAGCTGCTACTATACAGTACAGTTCGTGATACTAACAAATCCACAAAGCAGCAGCGCTTTGAAGGCCGTTTTACGATGTCATTACAGCTAGAAGCCGTTATAAAGAAACTGTTGGTATACCAACACGGCTTGTCGGCAGGGGACTGTTGTGGTCTTCTTGTTTTCTTACCCAGCATTAAAATTGTGCTGCTGTGTTAGAAGATAGGTTGTCAGCTTGAGCCGTACGCTTGTGCCGCAGTTATGTTGGCTACGAAAACATTGCATTGGAGGGATAGGGATGCCAATTCCTTGCTTGTCGGATGTATACAGTATTGTCAAAACGAACTTTAAGCGGGATATACACTGCCGTTCTACGCATAGTTGTCCCTTGTTATATGGGAATCCCATATAACATGGGACAATAATGCTCAGAACGGCAGCATAGTTACTACACAAATACTTTACAGCTATCCACCCGGATAAAAACTAACCATAAGGTGTTAGGTGAAAACCATTCCTGTACCATACAGTGTACCAGCTACAATATAGTGTATTGTAATGGAATGGTTTGCTAAAAGTTTTGTACATTGTAGCTACTATACATTTACATTCGATCTTTATGTAACAATATATTATACTGTTTTTCTTGCGTTTGAACCATTAATTTTTCCAAAATATTATTTTTCCGTGAATTTTTAATTATTTATTCAGTTTTAGATTTTTTCCGTGCTTTGTTTTGGTGATGTTCGTGACTTTTTTGATGCAAAGGAAAGGAAAGAGAAAAAAATGAATGAGTTGAAACATCAATTTAAAATCAATAAAATGTTTTAATAAGGTTGACACAAAATTCGATTTTCTCTTATGTCACCGCCCTCTCGGAAAATTTTGGTCGGAATCCATTTTGAGGGGGGACACAAATAAATTTTTCAAGAAATTTAAACTTTTTAAAGTGACATTAGAGTCGTCGAAAACAAATCCGATGAGTTTGACGATTTTGATTTTGCCTAATTGTTTGGGTTATTTTGCATCAAATGCACTTATTATTTATCATCCTCCCCCTTGACGAGTCAACGAGTAAAGTGACAAAAGAAGCAAATGAGATTTGTTCCGGCCTAAGTGGTAAACCAAATGTTCTAAGGACTGCAGATCTTGCTGCAGATCCAAAAGATATGGCGGGCAAGATATATAGACTGCGATGACAGGAATACGAATGTAGGTCAACCCGGAAAAACGCAGGTCAGATTATCGTTAATCAGTGGATGAGTTCAATACTATTCTAAGCACGCTGTAATGATACTTATGCACCTCAACACCCACTTCATGCAACTACATTAGTGGTCTAATAACACTTAGCGCGCTCGGCATAGTTCCATCATGCCGCTCAAAATGTTGCCACAAATAATGCTTAGTTTGCAAAACCCGGTTATCTGGCTGGTGGGGCATGGGAGCCTAAGCTTCAACTGTTAATGCAATTAGAGACTACTCGGACTTAAACGTTGGCGATCCTATATATGAAGGGTTGTCCAAGACGCTCTGGAGAATTCCCAAAGCGCTTTCTAATAATGATGAACTTGATGGGTTCTTATCCGCACTATAAAAGATAGTTCTATTTAACATTATTTTCAGGTTAGTTTGGCTAGAAAGCCTAAGATGCCATTAACAGGAGGAAAACGACAAGGTAATATAACATATGGTATAAGTAATGTAAAACAATACAACATAACAAAAGACAACCATTCCAAAACCATTTAATTAATTGTATATCCAGTAGTAAAATTACAATTAAAAACAATATATATACGATACATTTTATTGTTTGAAACCATACATGGACGATGAAATGTACGGTATATTAAAACCCACGTATCAATATTTAGAACAATTCAATGCGGCGGCATACGTGGGACCGCGCATAACTTGCGAACGGATGGTCCGATTTGGGTCGTCTAAGTTTTGTTCTGTTAGTTTTCACCCAAGGCAGGTTTATGAGGCAAAAAACACGCGAAAATTGAAAGTTTTTTCAAAACCGGGTTTTTATACATTATGAACGGGGATTTGGGCTTGGCTAGGGACTTGAAACGTCAAAAACGCAGTAGGCAAGACAAAGTTTGCCGGGGACAGCTAGTTTACAATAAAATGTATGGTTTTGCAAAAATATATATATGGAAAAAAATATTTTTTGTATTGTTACGATACTTAAAAACCTGTATAATATATTGTGAAAATCTTATTTACAATTCACTGTATGATGCCTACATTACATCTTATTGTTTTAATATTTTTATTTTTACAGTGGTGTCTATTGTATAAATATGGTTCTAAACAGTACTGTTACAATTCAACGTTCGGATTTTCTACTGTATTTTTTATTCGGGTATGTCTGTGCTGTTAAATTATTTGGGTTGATTTCATTGCACATTAATCCAACTTTGAAAGATTTGCCGGAAGATGTGCAAATCGAATAAGAGTACCAGCAAAGAATAAAAATATCAAGAATGCCCTCTCCGCTGATGTTTGGGGGGATACTACCGCAGCGCTATCTGCGGATGAAAGTTCAACCTTCGTGCGGTAGTGTGCGTTATTGATTGTATGCGGATACCAAAACATACGCACACCACCTTCTCTTATGACAAATCACGTACACTGTTACATAGAACTTCCACCTTGAAACGCTTAGAGAGCACCACTTGTCTTGTCGCTTGACGTTTGCATACAAAAAGGCAAGAGAGGGCATTCTTTCTATTTTTATTCTTTGGTACCAGCTAATAAAACAGCAGCTTTTAAACAGTACGTTTTGTGATGTTGCCAAATATGCAAAACAGTAGCGCTTCGTAGCTATTTAAAGAACACTCTTTCAGCTAGAAGCTGTGACGAAGAACCTGTTGGCGCAACCACACAGCTTGTTCAATGTAAACATTATTGCGTTTGACGTTTCAAAAGCTTTTGCAACAAGATAAAGTTGTGTAAGGTTTCTTGTGGCACAATTATGAAGCCTTGTCTGGAGTAAAACAAAAAGGGCTATTTTCTTTGTTTTTTTTTTTATATATAGTAGTGTGGGAGCGAGGACATCATTGGGACCAGTGGATACGGAGATCGAAAGTTCGATTCCAAGTAGCGGCAAGTACTTTAATTCTTCTTTACTTCCTCTTCATGGCTCTACGTCCCGCACTGGGACTTGGCCTGGCCTCGCTTAAACTTAGTGTTCTTTGAGCACTTCCACAGTTATTAATTGAAGGGCTTTCTGATTAATTGAAGCCGCGGTTTGATATATCGCATTCATGGTTTTAGTTCAATTCTATATTTGGCCACTTCCGGCGGGTCACCCGGAACCGGTTCCGGAACTCAACCGGTTCAAATATGGTCTGAGAGTATTTTCCTGCTTATCGTCCGTCAGGATGTCGAAAAAGCCACTATTTGATATGTCACATGCATGGGTTAACTTTTATACTTGGTCACCTCCGGCGGCACATCTGGAACTGGTTCCGGAACACTAACGGTTCCGATATGGTCTGAGAATATTTTCCTTCTTACTGTATATCAGGTTATCGATAAAGCCGCTGTTTGATATGTCGCATGCATGGGTTTAGTTCACTTTTATGTTTGGCCACTTCCGGCGGGACACCTGGAACCGGTTCCGGGATACTACCGGTTCAGTTATGCTCTGAGACCATTTTTCTGCTTACCGTTCATCAAGTCAACGAAAATGCCGTTGTTTGATGTATCGCATGGATGGGTTTGTAGCGCTTTCATATCTGGCCCCTTCCTGGGGTACCGGTCCGGAACACCTAAATAGCCATAACTCCGGAACGGCTGGACCGATCCGAGCCATTTTCAATAGAAAACAATGGGACCAGATTCCGCGTCGAATAAACCATCGGTCATTAAAATCGGTTCAGGTTTAGTTCAAAAAAGTGATGTGAGTTTTTTGTCCACACACATACACACACACAGACATCACCTCAACTCGTCGAGCTGAGTTGATTGGTATACGACCCTCCGGGCCTCTTTATCAAAAAATCATTTTTGGAGTGAACATATAGACTTTGCAGTACACTTGGTGTACGAGAAAGGCAAAAGATGCTATCAGGTAAGGTACAATATATCTTTCATTTGTGTGTGACGAGGGGTAGGACAGTTAACACACTGAATACATTGCAACAGCTTGTGTAACTATCTTTCAAAAATATTTTTTCAAAAATTTTCCCGAACTCCTAAACAGTTTTTCCGACTTTTCCTACCGATTGACCTTAACAGTGGGAACATTTCCATTTTGTGTTTTTTTTTAATTGCTGAGAAAATCTGCTTATGATCTTACAAAAAATGTGTCTACGATGCTTCGTTCCTGAGTTAGGTATGATTTTTAAAAGTAGGTGGTGTCTGTGGGAAATTTTTCGTTTTCCTCTGGAGTTTAACGGAAAATAAGGCGACCCTGATTTTTTTCAATTTAGTTTTTGTTCATGAACCCTACATATAAAAAATCATTCAATTCTGAGAATTAGCACAAACGCCGGTGTGTTGTGTATTGGCATCTAAGCCGAATAGAGATGGTTTGTGAAAAAAAGGAATATTCATACATGGTGTGGGCTCGGGTTCAGTTTGGATTTCTATTCCGCAGAATCATTACCTGTTCTGTGGCTTAGTTGGTAATAGCACCGGGCTAGCGAAAGTCGTGGGTTTGAATTCCACCAGAACGCGATTTATTTTTTACAAATTCATCTCTGAATTTGTCAATCAGTAACATTCTGTGCCTTCTAATTAATTACAAGTTTTTCCGTATGTCTGAGAACCTTGGTACCAATTTGTACGAAAATGAAAAAAAAAACCAAACAGAAATGGAATGTAAAAGTTGGAGACTGAAGGTAAAACATATCCACTTATTGCCAATGTTAACACAAATAGCCCTTCACTTCAGCTCTTAGCCAGAAAGTCTTTCAGCCCAGTCCTCATAGCATTCTCTGTGGTCATGAAACATCAACTCATTTGCGCAAAGTCCCCAGACAGGATATCAACCGCACTAAAATTACACCGCCAAAAAGCTTGCGCCATCAATATCGTAATTACATTAGCATTATCAATATTTGAGTTTCGACATTGCTCTACCAATTCTCAAGGCGCAACAACCAGCATCCCTCTTCAGCCTCACCAATTCGGTGCCCGACCGAACTTTCGACGACGACGACAACGTCGATAGTGACTATCGTCTATCTCCAGGGGGACAACAGAGTGCGGATCCCAAACCAGGAAGGAAGTCATCGACGAGGAGGAAGGATGAATGGAATGAAGGCAATGGTGTCGCTTTCGGAACGTGTAGGTGCGCCTCTGCGGCTACTGACGCGGATGCTTCTCCTATTAGACTAGGCTAGGCAGATAGGTTGCCCGGAAACTGTCGTCAGCCGAAAAACGATAAATTATTATACGGAAGATCTATTGAATTTATCGATCAATTTACATAATTTGCTTTATGGAACGACCAAACCGATAACTTGGATGCTGGAAGCTTGGTAAGGAGTAACTTCTCTTCTGCTCGGGACCAATTGGTGCATCAGAGTGGATAATAAACTATGTTTCACTTTCAAGAAATTTATGGTGCGCAAATTAAAAGTGTTTATAAAGAAGGAGTTTCATTATCACGAAAATAAAATCTTAGTTTTGCCGGTTTTGCATGTTGCAAATTAACCAAATTGTCTAAAAATTGATCCTTTATAATTGAGTTTTGTGGGGAAAATTTTAAGGCTACCTGCACTGCCCATAACCACATAACAGTTGTAACGAACTTTCAGTTCGTTGCATTTTTGTAAATACCGTAATCCGGGGTAACATTGATCAGAATTTTCTATCTTTCTTGAATAATTCTCTTGTCAAAGCAAATGTTACATGTTTTATATTTTTAAAAGAAGTACTGGCCCTCTGAGTTTGTGTTAAGCTACTCGAAAAAGTACTGTAAAACTTTAAAACATGTTTAAAAGGGTTTTTAAATCTAATTTTTCATTGTGTTGATTTGGGGTAACATTGATCATGTCCGTGATCAATGTTCATTTGTGTTGAAAATACCCTTACTCACTAAATTCGGGGTCGCTGATTTCGAATATGTTGTCTAAATTCTTACAAATAATGTACTTTTTAAGTTATTTTAAGATTAAAATCCTCTAAACCATGAATAACGCCTAAAGGTAGGCAATGGCTTAAGAAATTGATAGTCGACTTTTAATAAATCGTAAATTTTACTGAAAAATAGCATTTTCATAAAAGTTTCGTTTATTAAATCCAACTCTAGGATATCATATTGAAGTAATACAGTGATTTCGAACCTCATATTATATCTAGTATTCACGCCATGCATGAATGTTTGACAGTGTATCTCATTGCGTTACGAAACACAGTTATGGAAAAATCGATTTAATTCAATGTTTATGAAATTCAATTTTCATAAATTGCATGTCATTTAATAGCTAAATGATAGCAGATTACGATATACCATTCCATAGTAGAAACTGATTCAATGTAAAATGCTTGTTTGAACATTTCATGAGGTGGGTCAAGCCGATCAATGTTACCCCGCTGATCAATGATACCCCGGATTACGGTATTTAAAATATAAATTTAGCTTAAGTAAAATGAATTCTTTAAAAATAATTTGAAATATCCTAAAGTTCCACCATCACTTGTACCGCGAATTCAAGCTTTTTCTCTCTGCGCTCAAGCACTCAAGCAGCGTCTCACATGGATTAGATGAGTGCTAAAGAAAGTTGTAACATGTGACCGCAAATGCAAGCGCATGTGATCACATCACAGCGTTGGTTGGTGGCCATCGACCTGTGGGAAACCTTTTCAGGATTTGTTGACCCCGGGAATTCGTTAATGAGAATTCTCTCCGATATTCTGATGCGCTTGGCTGGTGAAATCGTTGCAATACGAAGCATCTAATTTCTCTTGGACACAATAGACTGAGTAAAGGGAATTTAGAGACTTCGTCAAGTCAAATCCGGTAGCGAAGATCGTGGAAAATATTCGCGCTTTATCTGAGGGTTTCTGGCTGTGACTCGTTCACTTCGATCTGCATTGTGGAAGAGGCAGGAGTAGTTCAGTTTTAGTTCCGCGTCGTGAGGTGTATTTTCCAGGTGTGAATTAGTAACATGTGATTTCCCTTAAGTTATTTATTCAAGCTCAGTTCTTCTCTCCTAGTTAGCTAACAAGAAAATCGCTGTAAATTTGTGCGATCGAGTTAAACCGTGCGATAGGAAGTGTGCGAGTGTGGAAGTCAAGTTGACCAGGTAAATCACGTGCTCAAGTTGTGCGAATACGTTAAGTGTAATGGATTGTGCGTGGGTGGTTTCTTTACCAGATTTGTGGCAAGCGTGCCAGCCCGCCACCTCACCATCTTCCGTTGGAAACTATTCCTGACCCCACTCTGCAGCTTCGAAGGTCCCGGCCAGTGCAACACGTGGCCGAAGGGGGCCGCGCCCGTCAATTCCGCGCCCCAGACAGGGCAGAAGGCAGCAGCGAACAGCAACAGTTTTTCCCGCTTACGGTGACGACCGCGAGTGATATTTAGCTGAGACGAGACTCGCGAAGAGGAAAAAAAGCAACGTCAAGTGCAGCCCAACTGAGCTGTCAGTTGTAGCCCGTTTGATTACGTTACCTAAAACGAGGAAAGTATTGGTATCCGAGATAAATTCTGGAGCCAAAATTCACTCCGAGCAGCATTTTCTTCTCCTGTACTGTCAAACATAAATTGAAAATAAAATATTCCAATGATTACTTTGCTTGGCGATTGTTGGCGATGCAAAATTTCACCTCAACATGATTTTGTGCGTGAATGGGATTCAGTCACACTGCATGTGAGGTGATGCGGTCACGTACGTGTTTGAACCACCAGCCCAAAACATAATGTCAACACAGATAGGAAGAAGAAAAAAATAACAAAGTGGAGAAAAAGGAGACCGTCTTCGCGAGTCTCGTCTCAGATATTTAGTAGAAGCCCACAAATCGTGTGTGAGGCGCCGACGGCGCCTGAATGTAGCGTGAAGCGTAGACGTCCGTTGTCCGACAGTAGAGCGCGCACGCGCGCCAGACATGTGCTGTAGGTAAGCGTCGACCGAATCAACCCGCCAGTGTCGTAAGTCAGCAGCGTCCCCCGACGCGCCGCACCTCAGCACCGTACGACCCACCCAGCGTTTCGCAGCGTCGGTCAGAAGCGCGGTAGAGCCGCAGCGTCCCCCGACGCGCGCCCCGACGACAGCGTCCACAGCGTCAGTGAGCCGAGCAGAGTCATCGTCTGGCGATCATCCGTCCCCGTCGTGCTGATATGGTACCGTGAGTAAATGCATGCAAATCAGTGAAAGTCCCATGCGCATGGTGTAGTTTTTTTGCCCGCTCCCGATTGTTAGTTCGAGACGCGTGGCGGCGGCTATTTTTGGTTTGACCATAGCCGGAGTTAAAGTAAATGCCCACACCGCACAAGAGCACGTGATAGGAAAGCATTAGGAAGGTAGAATAACGAATTGGAGAGACTGTACAGATTAGAGTAAGAGAAAGAGAGAGGAAGTTAAATGTCGGTAAAGTAGGCCTACGAAATAAATATAGGAATGAATTTGCTGAAGTGGAGATGAATGTCTTTGAATAAAGCAGCAAGGGAACCACAGACAAACCGACCTGTGTTTGAGTTATTTGAGCGAGAAGAGGTAATGTAGGGGAGGTTTTCATGTT
Source organism: Aedes albopictus (assembly GCF_035046485.1). Classification (NCBI taxonomy): domain Eukaryota; kingdom Metazoa; phylum Arthropoda; class Insecta; order Diptera; family Culicidae; genus Aedes; species Aedes albopictus. Next base: position 303,516,025 of record NC_085137.1, on the reverse strand, counting down.
ACTCGGTGTCGTTTTCTAGTTTGTTTCTTTATTTTATTGTACTGGGGAGGTTGGCTCCGAATCCAACCAAGGACTTCTCCCTAATCTTCCATGAAACAGTGAGGGGTTTACGTGTACAGCCAGCCAGTGATGAGAACAGGCGTAAAGGTGGTCTAGACTATCGGCTAGGTTTTCTTTATTTGGTTTAACAGTCTGGAGTATAATCCAAGGGAGGGTCTTTGTTTTGCAACGACGTAGCCAGACGTGCTTCGTGCTTTCTGTCCAGTAATTGGACCCAAAAATCCTTTCCCTCGAGAGGTCTCAGGCCGGGCAACTCTGAAAACAGGTAGATGGTCTCCTTCCGGAGTGGCGCATAAGCCATCTGCTAACGTTACCGGAAAGCACGTTCGAACGAACGGTTACACAGTAACATTCGACAAAAGTAGGCATTGATGAAAATTGAACCCAAAGTTGCAACTTTTTATAGTATGGAAATGAGCCTAAATTTCAAAAATTTCCCAAAAAAACGTAATCAATCGTTTATTAATAAAATTTGCGTCAGTAATTCTTCTATGATAGAGGAATTGTCAAAAAATAAATCGGAACTGAGTATGAGTGGTGACCAGGGTGCAAAATGTTCATAGTCATTGACTGAAAACAGCACGAATTTGAATGATTCTGCACTGAATATTCAAAACAAACAAATTCATTTTCGCTCTCCCTCTTCACACAGTCAGTCAATTCGTAGTCATTGAGTATGAAGCCGATCGAGAAACATCTCCATAATTACCTACGTTAATGGCTACGATTCCTTCCAAAAACAATCCACAACAATCAAATGGGAAAAGATTTGTGTAAAGCACCGTTAAATGTGATCGAAACGTTAATATTTAATCAGCAATTTAACAATTTGTAAGATGTTTACAAATATTCATTGACTTTCATTCAGTTGACAAACGAGTATCGAGCAGCTGAATATAAATATGCAGGCAAGTGAATGAAAATTGCCGCACGGTGAACTTCATCTCGTCTGCTCGAAAATTTTGCGCCCTGGTGGTGACACGCCTATTTTCCCAGTGTGACTGTTATGCGGTTACATTGGTCAATGAGACAAAATGACTTGGTATTTTTTTTCCAAAATCCTAGAACAAATATGAAATTTTTATTCAGGTAATCGAAAGTACTTGTGATTTGATAGTGATCCCCGACATTAACTCAATACCAGCAAAATATGCAAATGCTACAAATATGCAGTTATGGGCAGTGCAATACATTTATAGGTGATATGTCCGGCATCCGATTAGCACGGGAGGATGCATATATGATTTGGTGAACTCGTTTCATACTATTATTTTATTTTGAAAATAGTAGTATAAGGGGTCGTTTATAAACGACGTAGACTTTAAGGGAGAAGGAGAGATCTGACCAAAGTCTACGCTTCATACAAAATTTTGTAAGGGCAAAAGCCTACAGGAGGGGAGGGGGGTCTAAATTACCCAAAATTTTATCTACGTGGTTTTTGAATGCCCCTAAAAGGTACAATGTTATACAAACCTACATGCATTTAATTGCACCTCGTCACAATTCGGAAAACCCATAACCAATAACTAACTGCCAATGCTCGACAGATCACACTCCACCTGGTCCACCCATCGTGCTATCTGCGCTCCACGCCAGCTGATGCCAACTGGATCAGTACCGTAACCCAACTTTGCAGGGTTGTTGTCCGACATCTTTGCAATATGCCCTGCCCACGTATCCTTCCAGTTTCGGACACCTTCTGGATGCTGGGCTCGCCGCAGAGTGTAGCGAGCTCGTGGTTTATCCTTTGTCGCCACGTATCGTTCTTCTGCGCACTGCCTAAGATCGTCCTCACGATTTGCGCTAAACTGCCTGTAGCTCCCTCTCGAGTATCTTTTGGAGCCCGTAGTAGATCTAGTTTCCACCGATAATGCGCTTTCGAATGTCGTACCGTACCGTACGGTCAGACTTTGGCATGAGTGGCCTCTGTTGTACATACCCAAGCAACACAACTTGTTACAATAATGTATATAATACATGTTTCAAACAAATATCTATGTTTTATTCCGAATACAGAAAACGTATTTGCGTACACTTATATCACCGAAAAAGCGCAAAAAATGGCGGCTTATAAAACATCTTCGATGTTTCTAGAGATGTTTTTCAATACATTCTTATAACATCAAATACAGTATTGAATATGTTCTCAGCAACATCGTGCAAGCAGAAATATCTAGTTTTTTCAAACGCACGCTGTGCAAATGTGCATCATAAGAAATTTGGTAATGGCACAAAATAATGGTCAAGCCTTATATTTCATCAGTAATTTACCACCTTGATGACTGGGTCCCTATGACTTAATTTCTTGTGCCATCATAAATTTATGGTGAAATAAACATTTTCACTCTGCATAAATTAATTCGCTTTTCGTCGGATTGGAAACAAGAAGAGAGGTTTTTGTCATCTCTATAGTTTTTGTAAGATTTTGGTGCAAATTTTTAAATAAGCAACATGGTGCCTCCTTGACACAGTACCGTTTGGAAGTTTTAGAATGCAATTTTCAATTGTGTTGTATTGATGATGGGTTTGGGCTATAGAATTTGTATTCGTTAAGAATAAGGAATTTATATTGTTCAAAAAAAGTTAAAACTGGCCCAGAGAGTAATGGAGTGAAACACTTGTAGATGAACAAACAACTGTAAATAAAAGTGTTATTGTAAAACTTTTTAGCAGGCACTGTAATTTATCTGCCAGAAAAACAAAATATTAAAAATACGTTTAAATCACATCTTTTGAACATATAAATAACATGTTTATCGAATTGTTTAAAATACATTGAAAAAACATCATAGTAACGTATTTTAAACATTCATTCCCAAATCGCTCCCAACGATGTCTTTGGATACTTGTTTTGAACATAAGTATAACAATAACAAACTTGGAGAGAAAAAGTTGCTTTTCAATATTTCGGAGGTTCAAAAACAGTGTTAAAGATTGATTTAGCTGCCACCTCAAGTGGCTGTACCTCAAGTGATTATAAGATGGCGGGAGGCCTGATATTTGAGTGAAATTCAATTATGGCTTTCTTCTTTCGAGCCATTCAGGTTTAAAAAGGTGTTCTACAATCGGCAAGCGTTCTAGAGAACATACCTATGTGTTCACCTATTTAGCAAATTCGTACCCTAAACAATTATGAAATACCAAGCCCCAAGGATCAATAATCGCAAAGTATGAAATATATGAATGCTATAATAGTTGAATTGTGATGTATTTCGAAGTACAAGAGATATTTCATAAATAATGTTCAACCTATACTGATAACAAACAGTGAACTGATAATCTTGCCCATTGACGTATTTAAAACGTAAAAATAGCGTATTCCAAACATATTCGAGCCCAAAGGTTATAACTATGTAATGATGATGTTTTACATATCACCTTTAATTGAAAGAAGATGATGTTCAAACATTCTTGTGTAATCAACGTTAAACTCACGTTACTGAAACTTGGAGAGAAGCTGATAAGATTTTCCAGCAGTTTGTTATTGACAAACATTGTTAAAACATGATTTCAACACAAGATGTGTGCAGATACGGTTATAGTACTGCATTACAACAGAGCGATTCCAAGCAACAGCATCAAAATTAAGGAAATTTTTTAATTCATGATTTTCTATTGAACTGAAACTTTGCACAGTTTTTCAGTTCCATCTAAATCGCCATTTTTCGATATCAAATTTTTATTTTGAATCACGACTAACTTTTCGAAAGGGTGTATGTGAAAATGGTTCAATAATATTCAAAAATCTGTACAGCCAAAATGGTTCGTTCGATTGCTATGAATTTTTCAGCAAAGTTAGATAACTAAATGGTGATTCCTATGAAAATATACACTGTGAAAAAAACATCTTTTTAACATTAAAAATATCATTTTTGTCACAAAAACTCAAATATCTCAAAACCCTATCTTTTTACCAACGCAATTTTTTTAGGGAAGACGGTCCATTGTATTAGCAATCTACCATAAAAATTTGGTGATGGTAAACTAATAAACAAAACAGTTATAACATTTCAAACATTTCACAATTTTCACATTTGGTAAATATTTTTTTCTGTGTAAATTATTTCGGTCAGAAATCGCCGTTTGATGCTGATTTTATTGTTCAGCAAAGTTAGATAACTAAATGGTGATTCCTAAGAAAATATACACTGTGAAAAAAAATCTTTTTTAACATTAAAAAATATCATTTTTGTCACAAAAACTCAAATATTTCAAAACCCTATCTTTTTACCAACGCAATTTTTTTAGGGGAAACGGTCCATTGTATTAGCAATCTACCATAAAAATTTGGTGATGATAAACTAATAAACAAAAAAGTTATGACAATTCAAACATTTCACAATTTTCACATTTAGTAATAATTTTTTTTTAGTGTAAATTAGGCTAATACAAATTTCGATTTTCTCTTATGTCACCGCCCCCTCGGAAAATTTTGGTCGGAATTCAACATTTTGAGGGGGGCACAAATAAAATGTTCAAGAAAATCAACAAATTTAAGGTGTAATTCGAGTTCCACAGAAACTTTCTTAATAAATCCGATGAGTTTATCTATGTTGCCTAATTGTTTGGATATTTTTCCATCGAATACATTTATTATTTATCATCCTCCCCCTTAACGAGTCAACGAGCGCTGTGACAAAAGAAGAAAATGAGATTTGTTCCTGCCTTTATTTCGTCCGGAAATCGCAGCTTGATGCTGATTTTATTGTTAATGGCCTTGCGTGAGTAAAACAAGCTGTTTTTATTATGTATTATGTATATTATATGTACAGTAATGTTCCGATTTTATCACGCCCTCCGCGCATTAGTCGTTTATTCATTATTTGCTGTTACATTTGAGGACAAGTGTTTTCCCTCTTCTTCAAAATGAATGTTGAAAGCGTGTTTTGCAACGTTAAAAATATTGAAATGGGTATAGATGTTGAAGTATATATCAAAGCATTTTTGAAAAGGGGCGTGATTAATTGTTTAAACTGATGTCGCTGATGGTACGGTGACATGACTCTCTGCACTTAGCACTTCTGGCAATTTCTCAGTTGTTGTCGTTTTCGAACTTCCTACGCCCTGCTTTACCGATGATATACAGATGGCTCGTTTGTCAAAGTCTAGACGGCAGGACGTGCAAATGCGTAAATTTGGATTCAATTTGGGCATAACCAGTCTCTTTCAGATTATCTATGGTGCTTTCGGTGAGATTTCGTAACTCCTTTGATCATTTTTTTTTTCATCAAACGGTCTACAAGAGAGAGTTGAGTTGAAGACCTTTGAGAAAGCGACTGTTCATGTTGTTCGTTAAATTATAATAAACAAAATCACTTATTAGTTTTAACTGACTAGTTTGGTGTTGTTTGCTTGGCTGAAGAAAAAATTTACTATTTAATATCCATAGCGGTAGTATTTTTTTTTGCTTTTTCGTGAGCATTGTCATGGTATGTATACAGACAAACAAACGTAACACTGACGAAATTTTCATTGACCACGCCTTTAACGATCATTTTGAATCTTGGTTGTGGCTTTCATAACCAGAAGAGGGCCCATCATTTTTCTTTGCGTTTGACGTTTCACACTAGCGCCTTCTGATGACGATATTGCACATCGCAGTATTTCGTGAAACATTTCCACCAGGTGGGGGTAGTGTGAACTGGGCGATGGATTTTCACGTGGTAGGTAACTCTCATGCATTTGTTGTTGTTGAAGTTACTCGCATTCTTCCGATCATAAAGTCTGTTCTCTAAGAGGTATTTTTTTGAAGATAAACTAGACGTATACGCGTATATAAAACTTTTATTATACAGCTTTTGTCTCAAACATAAGTTTAATTCCATTTTTCTTATAATCAACAGCTTTTCAACACTATCAAGGGATTTTTTCACCAGTCACGTACAATAAAAAGTATGACACTCTCAATATTTTTGATCAAAACACTGGATCGCGTCTAAGTTTCAAATAGATACTATAGAAATTATGAATAATCAAACAAAAGTATCATGAAAACAACTTGTTTAATTCAGGCGGTAGCCTTTACAATAAAATCAGCATCAAAAAATAATTCTCAAAATAATTTACACAGAAAAAATTTTTTTTTGTTACTAAATGTAAAAATTGTGAAATGTTTGAAATGTCATAACTTTTTTGTTTATCAGTTTACCATCACCAAAATTTTATGGTAGATAGCTGATATAAAGGGCCATTTCCCCTAAAAAATTAACGTTGGTAAAAAGATAGGGTGATATTTGATATTTGAGTTTTTGTGACAAAAATCATATTTTTTTTAAGTAAAAAAATAAATTTTTTACAGTGTATATTTTCTAAGGAATCATCACTTTGCTGAAAAATTCATAACAATCGAAAAATCCGTTTTTGCTGTACAGCTTTTAGAATATTTTTGAGCTGTTTTAGCATACACCCTTCTGAAAAGTTAGTCGTGAGTGAATATGAAGGTTTGATATCGAAAAATGACGATTTAGATGAAATTGAAAAACTGTGCAAAGTTTCAGATATTTTTGAAATGGTCGCTCAGGATCGACTGACATGACTCCGTGGAATTCCTCAACATCTTTCATAAACTTTAATTTCAAAGATGTTTTCTGTGTTACTTGGGTAGTAGCCGTCTCCATTCTACACGGTCCATGGTGTGTGTCTCCAGTTCCTCACTCTGCGAAGGGTACCCAGATCGTCCTCCACTTGATCGACCCATCTAGCTCGCTGCGTACCACGTCTTCTTGTATCGGTCGGATGACTCTCGAGAACCATTTTAGTCGGACTGCTATCCGACATCCTGATGACGAGACCTTCCCACCGTAGCCTCCCGATTTTCGTGGTGTCGACAATGGTTGGTTCTCTCAGCAGCTTATGTAGTTCGTGGTTCATTCGCCTTCTCCAAGTCCCGTCTTCCATCTGCACTCCGCCGTAGATGGTGCGCAACACCTTCTTTTTGAAAACTCCGCGTTGGTCCTCTTCACGTGAAGTCCATGCTTCGTGCCTAGATGACTACAGTGTTTTTGTAGATAAAAATAGACTTCGTGTGACGGCGTGCTTTGTTCGATCGTAGAGTTCTGCGGAGTCCAAAGTAAGCTCGATTTCCTGCCACAATGCGTCTCTGAATTTCTTTGCCGATGTCGTTGTCGGTGGTCACCAGTGAGCCCAAGTACACGAATTCTTCAACCGCCTCGATTTCATCACCGTCGATAGAAATTCGGGGTGGCGGGTACGGTGATTACTATCTGAAGCCCTTTTCAATAATGTACTTTGTCTTCGATACATTATTGACTAATCCGATTCGCCTGGCTTCACTCTGTAGTCGGATGTACGTTTCCACCATCTTCAAATCAAATTTACGAGCCTTAATATCAATATCATCAGCGAAACCAAGCAGCTGAACGGACTTCGTGAAAAACGTTCCCATCGTCTTGTATCGACTTTTCGAACCCGCTAAGCAGAATACCCTCTTCGAATGAGTGTAATCAGTTTTGAACCTTTTAATTCCGTCATAATTGTTTATCCTGTGACAGATACGGATAACTGACACTGAGGATGATTACAAGTGGTAGTCGAAATACTCGTGTTTATCCCCGCTCTCCCTATTACACCCTGTAAAGCAATGTTGAACAACAAGCACAATACACCATCACTTTGCCGTAACCCTCTGCGAGATTCGAAGGGACTCGAGAGTGTTCCTGATACTCGAACTACGCACATCACTCGATCCTCCATCGCCTGGATCAATCGTATCAGTTTATCCGGGAATCCGTATTCGTGCATATTCTGCCATAGCTGTTCTCGAGCGATTGTATCATACACCGATTTAAAATCGATGAAAAAGCGATGTGTGGGCACGTTGTATTCGCGGCATTTCTGTAACACCTGGTGGATGGCGAACATCTGGTCCGTTGTAGCACGCTCACCCATGAATGCAGCAGGATATTGCCCCACGAACTCTCTTGCAATCGGTGATCCAATTTCTTGAAGGTTGGGGGCTGGAAATCTTTTGTCCTGCGTCCTGCGCACGTACCTCTATAGGTACCACGCCACCTTTGGTCCTTTCAACGTCGCTATTGAGGTGCTCATCGTAATGCTGCAACCACCTCTCGACCACCTCACGCTCGCTCATGAGAAGTTTCTCGTGATTGTCATAGCACATATCGGCTTGCGGCACAAAGCTTAGTGCTGCGGCCGGCCGAGGTATTATCTATGGCGGATTGAATGTCTCTCTAGTCATCTTTAAGTGTAGCTGCGCCAAGTTGCTCTTCCGGTGTTAGCGCTTTCGAATGTCACGACTGACATTGTTAGTAGTCAGTAAGGATCCAAGGTAGACGAATCCCTCCACTACCTCGAAAATATCCCCGTCTATTCTACACGGAAACAAATCTGATCCTGTTTATATGATTCACAAATCATAAAACATAAAGATTTGTCATTTTATGAAATCATGATCACGAATCATAATTTCATAATCTGAGCAACTAATACCATGATTCGTTGCAACCATTTTTATGAGCTTGAACTCATGAAAATTATCAAGCGTTACGCGCACTCCGCAAACCTGCCAAAACGTGATCATTCAGTGTGTGGTATCGTTGGTGATTGGTGGAAAAAATTAAAAAAGCTATTATTTTAATTGAAATATAGTTTAAAATACAATAGATATGTCACTTTTTTGTTATTAGCGTTCTAGTGTGTTCTTCGTGAAACCATTATCTCAAAGAAACTGGTAAGTAAAATGTGCCGAAAATGTTTTCTTACATTGTTTTTACTCATTTCTTAATTCGATTGCACACCATCGTTCTTGTTCTAGCTCAAACGTGGCTGCCATTCCTTGTCCAATTCCGTTCCGACTTCGTTTGTTTCCAGTTCCGGCGCCGTCAAACGACACCAGCCCCATCTCGACTACATAGTTTTGGCCGCATAAAAACAACGCAGACACCGTCCCGGCAGTGTCCGATTCTATTCCTGTACGCGACGCGTGAGTAAAAAAAAGCGTGTTGAAATTTCTTCCTAATGATTGAAAAAAATAATGTGTAAGTAACATTCAAGTGCACGCCATCACTTTCATTCCAGCTCAACCGGTTGTGGCTGTCATCCCTCGCCCCGGATCCATTCGATCCCGTTACGGCTTCGTTCCTGTTCCGGTCAAACGACACCAGCACCATCCTAATCGCATCTTTCTGTGCTATTGAATATTCATAGTGATTACTATAGAAACATATTTTGCTTTTGGGTCATCATTAAACCACCTCCGAAATGGCAGCAATTTTTTTTTTAATTTTTTTTAAATCCACCAGACTCATTAGCGATGCGCACCCGGAACCATGATTCGAAATCTCAATAACATGATTTAGCTTTATGGTTCTCAGATTCATAAGCGATGCGCATCCGAAACCATGATTCAAAATCTCAAAAATATGATTAAGCTTTATGATTTCAGGAAAAAAGTAACGTATTGGGAGCGTTACGAGACAATGGCTCATACTATCATGATTACAAATCATGGTGTATTTTTATAAAACGAAAATGTACTAGGCTCATGAAATCATGAGTCGTTTTTATGTTTTTTGGGAGCAGAATTTTACCCGTGTAATGTTACTTTCTAGACGAATCCAGTCGTGTTCTTTCCGTCTACTAGTAGTATTCATCAGCAATGCGACCATTACCGCTTCGTGTTGTATACGGGTCTTTACCTTAGGTGTTCACAATCCTTTGAGTTTAAGGACAGGGGAATTCTGGATGTGAGGCATTTTTGAATCAATTATTCTAAGGCCATTGACGGCAGTTTCTTATGGCTGATAAAGATGTTGTGGCCTTGATTCCATCTTCTTCTTATCGGCAATGCCAAATACTGCGAAAGTATTAAAAGCTAATGGGTAGTACGCTGATCGCAAGAAATTTCTTGGCCTATCTCGATGCGTGAAAAATTCAAACAAGGAATCGCTCAAGAAATAATAAAGCGTCGCTTAATTCTGGATCCTAATACGGATCTGAAACGAAACATCAAATCAAATGGGGCTTGCTGTGTTAAATTTCTTGACCATTCCGGTCACGGAAAAATAATGCACTGAACGAAAATTACTTGAGCGATTCCGTTTAAAGTGCATACCTCGCATAATTCAAATGGGAACTTCGATCAAAATTTATTGCTAATTTAGAGAAAAATTGCCGTTTTACGGATGATTGAAAAAGCTACCGCAGCTGTCAGACTGGTCAGACTACTGATTTTCACCAAGTTATCATCAATCGGGTCAAGGATGCCTTGGGTACGACGCCGATGATCATTGTTTGTTGTTGCTTTCCAGAGCAATTCACATTGCAAGCATACTTTGATTAGACCAATGTTTCAATGATAGGATGATTTTAATGGCTGCGGTAGGACTTTGACAGCTGCGGTGGAACTCGGCGGCTACCGCAGAGTGGAAATTTTTCTAAAGATCCGCAATATTTCATTGGGAATCAGCAAAATTTCAAATTACACTACAAAAACTGCTCTATAGATTACTGCATGAATTTATTGTGGCCTGCTTACTCTCACACGAAATTTGACGTTTGAGCGGTGTCGGCAACTCTCAAACGTCAAATTTTCTGTGAGAGTAAGCAGGCCAGCACAAATTCGTGCAGTGGACCATACTGACCCAAGCGTAATTCCCACACAATGGTCCACTGCACGGGAGCTATGTTGGCCTGCTTACTCTGAGAGAAAATTTGACGTTTGAGCGGTGCCGACACCTCTCAAACGTCAAATCTTGTGTGAGAGTAAGCAGGCCAGAATAACTTCGTGCAGTAATCCATAATAGGGCACTGCACTGTTTTGATTTTGTATGGGGTTTTGACGTTTCTTGGCCTTGTTGTTTACAAAATTTCTGTAAGAGTGAAAGAGAAGGGGAGAATTTCATGCAGTGCCCTATAGTGTTTGAAGAAATGGTATTTAATTTTATGAACGTAATCTTGACGCGCGGCACACTTTGATCCGTAGGTATTCGGTGTAAATCGTGTAAATGCTTTAGCTCCGAGAGAAAGATAAAATACCGTAAATCGAGGTAGGTATCATTGATCAGCAGGGTAACATTGATCGATATGATCCACCTCATGGAATGTTCGAACAAATAATTTTCATTGCATCTGTTCCTGCACATTAGCGGTATTTCTTAGCTGTTACTGAATGATATGAAATGAGTTTCATTAACTTATAATTAAATCGATTTTTTTTCTTATTTGTATATCGTATAGGGCACTGCATGAAACTCTCTCCCTCTCTTTCACTCTTACAGAAATTTTGTAAACAACAAGGCCAAGAAACGTCAAAATCCCATTCAAAATCATAACAATGCAGTGGCCTATTGCGATCGGATGCATCCTCAAACATTCATGCTTGGCATGAATACTGCAACTGCAACTATAACATCTCAATATGACATGCCGGAATTGAATTTCACAAGCGAAACTTTTATGAAAACGTATCACTTTTTCTTTAACATAGACGATTTATTAGAGATATCCAAGTCCTTATATCCTTAATGTATTGTCTACCTTCAAGTGTCTGTCACGGTTCAGAGGATTTTAATCCTAAAATAACTCAAAAAATACATAGCTTGTAAGTATTTGGGCAACTTGTTCGAAATTAGTAAGTAATCATGCTTTTACACAAACGGACATTGTTCACTTAGGGGATCAATGTAACCCCAATGCCCCAATGTTGTTGTGGGCTTCGTGGCCGAACGGTTAGCGGCGTCCGTCGTTTGGGTGTCTCGTAAGCCTTGAAGTGTGGGTTGGATTTCCCGCTCCAGTCGGGGAAAATTTTTCGACCAACGGAAAATTCTCCACTCCATTGTTTAATTCTATTGATCATGCGAGGGAAAGTTGGAACTTCGGAAGTTAAAACTTCGGCGAGGTTCGGCATCGGCATAATAATTTGGGATTCGCCGATGCATAAGAATAGCCTGTGTCCGCGACGCTTCAATTAGAACGCCGACGTTTTCACTTCGTCGAACTTTTGTTGGGGATATTTGATTTCACATATCGACTACTGCGAAAATAACGGTCTAACGGTCTAAAATAAATCAATATGTACGTACACTAGTAATGTTCAGTTTGTGCGGCCTCTGGCGGAAGACGGAGTTATTGTCTTCCATTTTAAATCAACAAAATAAAAAAAAATGAAAAGCCTAATTAAACATCTTTTTGCAACTTCGCATCTTAATATCTATTTTAACGCTTGCCTTTTTGGTAACGTAACGGCCTACTTTTCTTGACTAAATCAAAGAGTTGCATTATGGTGCATTCGATTGCATTATGAATTATAGGGCACTGAACTGTTTTGATTTTGTATGGGATTTTGACGTTTCTTGGCCTTGTTGTTTACAAAATTTTTGAAAGAGTGAAAGAGAAGGAGAGCATTTCATGCAGTGGACTATAATGCGATTGTTTGATTGGAAACCAGAGTTTCCACGGTTAGAGCTTGAAATATTAAGACGATTGTGACGGTTATAGCACGACTGGCTTGATTCAAATTTTGTAGTATGGAATACGTGGGTGATCTCATTCAGTCATGGGGAAGCACGATGGTTCTGTTCAAATAAATTATATTCTGTCGTTTTTTTTTGTTATTGCAAAAAATGGTGTATGCAACTCGTTGCAAAACTCGATTTTTACATTTTTACATTTTTATGACTCGTGATACTTTTATCCAACGAAGTTTGCAACTCATTGTATAAATAACTGTTAATGTCGTGTTGATTTTCCACCCGGCTCATGCCAATTTCGTTAGTTTCACAATTTTTCTACATTTTAGTTGCTTTTCGTAGATTTTTATACATATAAACACAGCCACCATGAATACTAATCGAACCGTGCAAGAGTCATGCTGATCGGTTCATCCGTTCCTGAGTTTTGTTGCCTCAAAGGGACTTCAAACTCATTTTTATATATAGAGAAGATAGATATAGATATATAGATGTAATGTTTGCTTGTGCTAGAAACTATCAAAGAAAGATCGAAAAAAGTGATCAATGTCACCCCGGATTACGGGTACCTAGAAATCTCCCTGTCTTTAATACGAAGCACCACTGTACTTCAGAATGTAACATCGGTTTTCTGAGATGCAAGCATTACGCTTCCCCCGGCGTTTTCTCGGAAATCTGTAGTCCGTTAGACAAAATGCCACACGCCTTGGTAACGCCGGTAAATTTATGTTTATTCACCACTGGCGACGGCTGCAGCAGCAACCACTACAACTGTTGTGTAGAGAATGCTTCCCACCGAACCGAACAGCAGCATCCCAAATCCCACCGGAAGCCCCTACTTGACGGCATATGGACGACGTGAGCGGGAAGTAAGGCAACACCAACCAACCAACCAACAATGCGTTTCAGTTTAGCAACATTTTCGGTTCGCTGTCAATGAAAGTGAGCTTAAGCCTGGAACCTAACTGACGCCGACGAAACCCAACAACAACGGGAACGGCATGGCACAAGACGACGACGACAACGACGACGGAAGGAAGATTTATCGGAAATGTTGAGCGTATGCACACGGTCTATATATTACGCCAGGCTAGGCCAGGAGGATACTCCTGGAACTCGGTAATAATATATGAGCTGACACGTGGGGTGGTAATTTATGGCCATTTGAGACGAACGGGCAGGAAATGACACGATTAATTTAGGTGATTAGGAAAGTTGAGCTGAATGCCGGGAATATGCGACCAGCCTGCCGTCGGTCGGGGCGATGTCAATGGGAGTGTCAAAGTACAATCGGGAGAACGAGTTTACGGTTCAAGTAGCAATTGGGGCAAAACGAAACGAACAAATTACGGAATTGATTTATGCTGCGTTCGGATGACATCTGGCTTAAGGGTTGAGATGACGTTGGAAACTTCAAAATGGATGAGGTATTCTTAGTTATTCTATGCGTCTTATAGATAAAATGTTAGGTGCTACAGCATCATCAACGTGTATTGTAATCGAATCACAGCCAGCGACTTGTAAACTTTGCAGCCTCCCGTGGTATGGTAGCCGAAAGCACTTTCTTTCCCCGCAAAGATATCCACAAAGCCATCTGGAGATCATCTGCCCATCAATTACAGTTAACCAAATCGACCACGCTCTAATCGACGGTAAATTCTTCTAGGAGATAACCAATGTCCGCATATGCCGCAATGCGAATATTGATTCGGATCACTACCTAGTCGATGTATGCATGCGATCAAAACCTTCGACAGTCATTACCATGCGTCGAAGTCGAACGCCGCAGCTCAACATCGAGCAGCTGCCTAACGTAGAAGTGGCTCAAGACTACGCGCAACAGCTAGCAGTGGCCCTACCAACGTAAGAGCCGCTTGACGCAGCTACACTTGAAGATGGCTCGAGGGACATTCGATCCGCCATAGGTGGTACCTCGGCTGCAGCAGCGCTAGGCTTCGCGACTTCGAATCACAAGCACGGCTGGTACGACGGCGAATGTGGACAACTGAAAAACGAGAAGAATGCTTCATGAGCGAGAATGTTGTAACACTACGAGGGCGAATGAGACACGGTATAGACTGGTGCGGACATGGGCGCGGAACAGGCAGAACTCATTCTTCCAGAGGAAAAAAGCGCCAGTAGGAAGAATGAGATCGCGAAGCATTGGAGAGCTGTACCGCGCTAAGGACACGCGAAGGTTCTACGAGTAGCTGAACTGCTCGCGCAGAGGCTTTGTGCCACAAGCCGACATGTGCCGAGACAATCACGGGAATCTTCTCTCGAGGGAGCGTGAGGTGGTCGAGAGGTGGTGGCAGTATTACGATGAGCACCTCAATGGCGACTTTACAAGTACCGAAGGTGGCGTGGTAACAGATCTAGGAGTACGTGTGCAGGACGAAAGACTTCCGGCCCCTAACCTCTAAGAGATTGAGGAAGAGGTTGGCCGGTTTAAAAACAACAAAGCCGCTGGATCAGATCAACTACCTACCAATCGAGCTTCTAAAATACGGTGGAGATGCACTGGTGAGAGCACTACACTGGGTCATTCATTACCAAGATTTGGGAGGAGGAAGTATTACCAGAGGAATGGATGGAAGGTATTGTGTGTCCCATCTACAAAATGGGTGACAAGTTGGATGACGAGATTTCGTTTGGCTATATCAGGATTAATTCATGGGTGACTTGAAATGTTGTACACGGGTAGATACTATACCTATCTCAGTACATTCCAAAAGTTGTGTCAATTGGTTCAAATTTGACTGAGTTATAGGGGAAAACAGACGAATATAGAAGCCACCACCCAAGTGGCGCGATTCCCTACGGTTAATCATGGCAACCCTGAATGGAACGTTTTTAATGAAGTCCGTTCAGCTGCTTGGTTTCGCTGATGATATAGATATTGGGTTTCTCATTAATGTTTAGACTACTTTGATAATTTGAGAATCCACTGAATCATCATTTCCCAGCGAAATTTCACACTAATCAAACTTATTTTGTTTACCTTTTGTGCATCCGACGCCCCTGTCATGAACTCAACCGAACTTGTGTATGCCTGCCGCTGCGAAGTCGTGTGTGAAATTCGACTGTGATGATAATGAATTTCGGTCGAGTCTAAATGGGTGCAAATGTCGCAATATTGTAGCTTGCATATTTGGCAACGATGGCGGAAACGTACATCCGACTGAAGAATGAAGCCAGGCGAATCGGATAGTCATTAATGTGTCGAAAGTACATGATCGCAAGGGCCTCCAGGGTGGAATCATCGGCGCCCACGACCTCGAACTTCTATCGACGGTGATGAAATCGAGGCGGTTGATGAATTCGTGTACTTGGGCTCACTGGTGACCACCGACAACGACACCAGCAGAGAAATTCAGAGACGCATTGTGGCAGAAAATCGAGCTTACCTTGGACTCCGCAGAACTCTACGATTGAACAAAGTTCGCCGTCGTATTGTTGTTTAATATCTACAATAACACAAAACACAGTCATCTATGGGCACAAATCATGATCTTTACGTGCAGAGGACCAACGCGGAGTTTTCAAACGGAAGGTATTGCGCACCATCTACGGTGGAGTGCAGATGGAAAACGGGACTTGGAGAAGGCAAATTAACCACGCGCTGCATCAGCTGCTGCGAGAACCAACCGCTAAAATTGGGAGGCTACGGTGGGCGGGTCACGTCATCAGGATGTCGGATAGCAACCCGACTAAAATGGTTCTCGAGAGTCATCCGACCGGTACAAGAAGAACGATTTGCGGACCCTTCGCAGAGTGCGGAAATGGAGACACACAGCTATGGACCAAGTAGAATGGAGACGACTCCTATGTACAGCAGAGGACACTCAGGTCTTAGTCTGACCGGTAAGTATGGTAAGTCATCTGTGTTCCCTAAATTGTTGTTAACGGACTTAGCACATAAGGGATGCCTCATTGGCTAGTTGTGACAGTTTATTCTGCTGGATTTTATGTTACAATATTTCAAGGTTCAATTCTTGTCCGTTGTTTCACGCCAAAAGCCGATGCTTTTAAATATGCTTGTAATTAATCACCATCGGTTTCTTGATCGGTTTAAGAATTTCCATTAATATCTAGTTGTTTACCTTTGATCCCCTCATGCTGAGGTTATCATGCCTAAAGTAAAGCTTCCTGTAGAAGAGCTTTTTAAATTTTGTTGTTTAAATAATGCCTCAAAACTGAAATTAAACCGGCAGTCAACAGATTTCGTCTAAAATCCAAACATAAATTCCGATGCTGCTTAAAGCTATTACTAGCATGATCCGCTAATAAACCAATCCACAGCTACACCGGAAACCATCAAGTGAATTTGGATGATTGAAACAGATTAACATTAATTTCGGGTTATCAATCTGCGGTTACTGCGGTAACCATTTGATGTTCCTCGTTTATTACATTATTTCAATATCGCTCCAGCCAAAGTCCTCGTCTGGTTAGGAACAGACAAGCATCAGCTTTGATTATGCAGTTTCATCCCGTTGTTGCGATGGGATGGTTGGACAAAGTTATCGGATGATGTTGCTATCGGGTACCTTTGGCTTGTCATCTCCCACCCAACATCTCCAATCCGCACAAAGTATGAAACGTCGAAACCCACCCGCACCTTGCATCGCGTCGGTTGGGTTGTAACTTTTAATGGTCGATAATGATGATGAGATTTGATGCTTCGTTGCGGTGGTGGCCCACGCACTTCCTAGGGCCCATTGAGCCATGACTGACAGTCTGCTGCCTGCTGGTGGGCCACGTCAATTCACATAAAATTGGAACATTTTGGGGAGGTAATGAAATTGATATTGTCAGTTTTGGGGGGAGGGTATATTATACACCACCGTGTGGGTGTCTCTTCTTTACAGAAAGGATCTTGTTTTTCGAAATAGATAGCTATCTCGTAAACTTTGAAGAAGAAGATCCAACACTGTAAAGTGTCAATCACAGCCACTTAGAAGATTGGAAAATGGTTTGAAATAAATTAAACAGTTGTGAGTGGTGGATTGGTTGTTTGGTGTCGAATCGTAGAATCGATTGGTAAGTGATATTAGATGACTACATTGTATTTGTATGTATTTATTTATCCATCTGATCTTAAAGATCTTAATGAAAACTTAAAACTAAATCACAAGTTATACATCATTAAGATATCAAAACACATACAAGATATGAAACACACAACATCAAGACTAGCTCCAATAATCAAACAATTATAAACATATGTTCGTAACAAACAGTAAATGCATCGCACAAACCATTACTCAAAAATTCAACATACGCAAAACTCGAAGGCATATCATTGGTTAAAAAACATGTTAAGGCTTCCATGTATCATCGTGTCGATTAATAAACTCGCGGAATCTAACTCTTCTAGGCCATGTTGTATCATTCATAGCTTTAACTCTTTGATCCTCATTCAAAACAATCTTAAAAGACACATAATCGAGCTTAGAATTATCAATACCTTTTGAAACCAACCTTTTTACATCTAATGTATGCGTACAATTCAAGTCAAGACATCGGGATACCATTAATCTAATACAGTGATAGACATTCGTTTAGCCGAGGCCAAAAAATTTTCAAAAAAGTGTCAGGAAATTCATACAAAAGATTTTATGATAAAACTTTTTTATCGTAGTGATAGCATATCCAGTACTGTTTTATAAAAATGTGATACATCACACTTGCATATACACTGAAACAAAAATGAGGGTAAAAACCCTTCAAATGTCATTTTTTGCCTAGACATTCGTTTAGCCGAATTGTAAATTTTTTGGAATTCCATAATAAAAAACTAACAAATTTCGAAAAATATCCAATAACATCATTTTGTATGGTGACCTCCATTATAGATTGACTTGTAAATCATGAATTAGATCGTTTTTGGAAGTGTTGCCATATTAATTTTACATGTATCTCATATAAATATGCCGTAATATTGTAAATGTTTCCAAATTGAGATTTGATGCAGTTATTTTTATCGGAAGTGTTTCAAAAGAATCTAATAAAAATTTCTTGACAAGTGCAGGTTGAAAATTTACGAAAAATAATGTTTTTGACAGAAAAAAATAACGCAAACCATCAAAAAATCACGTAGTTAAGTATTGTTTTGATGAAATATGATGGTTTCACTTGCATAAATCACAGCGTTTACTACTATTACGTCTTCTACTAGCTCCCAATATCTTCTAGACTGTATTCTGGCTGAAATAACATACATTGGATGGCTCACATTTCGAGAAATGGCACCGAAAGTATTAAAATTTCTAGCATGAACTACTTGTTTCATAATTTAGACGTTCTTTTCAATTAAATTATGTTAAAAATGAATGAGGTTCAACACTAAGACTCATTTATATGATATTTCTTCAGATTGAATGAAATAAGCCAATTGTTTGACTATATCTTGCATTTTTGTATGAACATCTGCTTTTAAATAAACAGGGTACAAAAATTCTGACACTCCTTGCAGTTCTTTCACTAAGTAGTCTTCTAACTCATTTAGTAATGCTAGTATCAAACAGGTATACTCCACAGGCATTAAGGCACGTCTTTATTACAACGCAGAACTATCAATTTTAGCTTTTATCAATTCCATTTTAAGGTTTAACCAACCAAAAACCAACATACTTAATTTTTTCATGACATTTTATGCAATAATTTAAACATTTCTATCAATATTTCTGTGCCATATTTTCAAAACTGCTAATCTAGCTTACGTTTGAGTGTTTACAGAAATCATTTTCCTTAAAAAAAAAAGATTATCATCGCTTCTCCTTATCGGGACATTTTTTTATAATATTTCTATGAATTGCACAAATAAATAATCTTTTAAGGTCAATTATCTTGCTAACACGTCATAAACTAAATGCCTTGGAGTATCCAGCTTTTTACGCTAGCTTGCCATAAATTATGATGACATTTCTTGCCGACACCATAAATACTATTATGGTAAAATCAAAGCAAGCTTTGTTCAAAAATCTGTATTTACATCGTGAAACGTCAACAATTTTCACTTGTTTGTAGAAATAGGAATCCATTTTTTTAATGATTTCATACTTAATATTTATATTTTTAGGTTGAAAAAGAACTGATGACAATAGCTGGTGGCTGGGCTACCATTTAGGAATGCAGTTGTTAGAGAACCTATCCAGATGCATGCTTTTTAGGAGTTTTATCACAACACCGTGGAGCACCCGCTTCGCTGACTTGATGATGGCTGACCAGATATATCTCCCACAATTGCTCGAGTAATGAGGCGCTGTTCATTCATTTTTAGTCTTCTCAGAAACCCCCTCCCTCCCACTCGTAGACGTTTGGTCATACCAGGTTTTCGAAATATTACAGACCTCATCTGGGTAACATGCCCCCCAGGGGCATACGTGGGATATGGACAGAATTTGACGGTCTTCTATCATAGCTTTCTAATGGAAGGGGCTTTTTATACTACAAAAGACCGAGAACGGAACAAAACCAAGCAGAGGCAAAGGCTTAGTTCCCTTTTTAACTGGACTTTCACACATATAAATTTGGTAGACCACGTAGAGCATAATTTAACTCTCGTTTTGATATTGTCCTCGAATACATGAAAAAAGTCGAGCTTGAACAATCCTTTTATTTTGCGTCCAATTGTCCAAATCTTCCTACAAGCAGTCATAGCCGTTTCAAGATGCCTAAAATAATAAAAAAATGCAATTAATAACAAAACCAAAATTATTCAAACTTGAAAACAAAATGATAGAAAGTATTGGCAGTTTCCAAACACAAGTGGTGAAAATTTTTGACAGTTGGATCAACAACCTATATTTTCGGCCTACTTAGATTTAACTATAAAATCTGTCGGCAAGAAATGTCAAAATCGAATCACCCCTCGTTGTTTTATGGCTAGCGTAAAAAGCTGGATATCCTCGAAATATACTCACGAAAGTGCAAAAAATCTATTGAAAACCAATTTTTCATTTACCTCGGCTAAACGAATGTCTAGGCAAAAAATGACATTTGAAGGGTTTTTACCCTCGTTTTTATTTCAGTGTATATGTAAGTGTGATGTATCACATTTTTATAAAACAGTACTAGATATGCTATCACTACGATAAAAAAGTTTTATCATAAAATCTTTTGTATGAGTTTCCCGACACTTTTTCGAAAATTCTTTGGTCTCGGCTAAACGAATGTCTATCACTGTATCATTCTCTGTCACATACGGATCGATATTTGATAGGTATAATTGAAAAGTGCTATCAACGTTCTCCTGCAAGTGCTGTTCATCATCAGATTTGCAACCGTCAATGTTAGTGTATTCTGAAGCATCATCGGTCCCTCTACGAAGACTGGGTGACGATATAGGCGAAGACCACATTATCAAGAAGACTTGCAACACTGCTAAAAATCGGGAGTCACTATTCATGATAGTGTGTGTAAATTTTCATACTCGCACCAATACACTCTTACACTTTTACAGAAAGGTACCACCTTAGCTCACAAGGCGGCGGTGCCGTCGGTGACGCTTGCCGTTAGTATGGGAAAATAACAGAGCTGCATGTCTTCTTGATAAAGTAGTCTTCGATATAGGAGTAGAATGGCGCTGTGCATTCTTTTCTGACGCAGGTAGTTTAACGGTGATAGCTGCTAATATGTCCAAAATCGCTTCCACTTTTGCTTGCAATTCCTTGATCTCATCGTGTGCAGATCGGGTTTCATCTTCTTCTCGAAGCGACTCTCGGCGATCACGGTATTTAGGCAGCATCCATTTATTACGTAACGCAAAAATCGACATTTTTCAACCCCCCTCCCCCCCTTCGTAACGCTTTTTTGTATGAAACTCCTTAAATTTTTGTATGGGTCGTAACGCTCGGCCTTACTCCCCCTTCCCCCTAGAGCGTTACGTAATTTGTGGACGAGACCTTACAAAAGTTAGCCATGCAACAGTCACACATCCAAATAACATTATTTGCCAGTGGTCTTCGTCCAAACCAACACATGATGCATGAAAGCGTTTGGAGCACTTGCCCTCACACACAGCGTACATTTCGTTTTTGTTGATGAGCTGCGAACACTTTTGGCAATCCATGGCGTGTGGCAAATACAATGAAGAACTGTTCGTAACCGGCGATCGTATATGGCATAGATCTGTGCGCCGACTATATTTTGCTCGGCGGCGGCATGAGAGCCATTTTTGGCCGGCGGCGGCGGCGTCATCGGCGTCACGCCGGTAGCAGCTTTCGGCGGCGGCGGCGGCGGCGGCGTGAATCGGCGTGATCAAAATTTGACCATATTTTCAAATTCAATTTTCGAATAAAATACTGATTTTGCTATAGTTCTTTGTTTTTTTCTTCTCAGAACCTTCAGAAGCTATCAAACTTGATAATAAGGTCAAACTATTTTCACTAAGGTATCTCCGAATAATTTCAGGGAGGAATCTCATAAAGAATCCTACGAGGAACCTGAATGAAACTCCTGAAGGAATCCATGCGGAAAATTCTGAACTTATCTCTGCCGGAACTTGTGTAGAAGAAACTTCTCTTTTCTATCTCTTTTTTAGAGATCCCTGCAGAAAATTTTGAAGAAATCCCTGATTGAAGCTTTCGAGGAATTTCAGAAGGAAATCCAGAACGAATCTTCAAAAGCAATTCCAGGAGGATTCCCCAAATGAATTCAAGCAGGAATCTCAAGGGAATTACTGCAAAATTAACCAAAGGAATTCCAGGAGAAATCCCCGACGGAATTCCAGCGGGAATTTCTAAAGAAATTCGAGAAGGAATCGCCATAGGATTTCTGACAGGAAACAACGAAAAATATCGAGAAGGAATCTCTGAAGGAATTCTAGGAGAAATCCATGAGAGAATACTAGGAGGAATTTCCGAAAGAATTCCATGAGGATTCCTTGAAGAAATTCCAGGAGATATCCCATAAGGTATTCCAGCAGGAAGCTCTGAGGAAATTCTAGGAAGAAACCCCGGAGGAATTCTAAAAGGAATCCCCCAAATTACTCTAGAAGGAATCCCCGAAGGAATTCCAAGATAAATTTCCGGAGAAATTCTAGGAATCACCAAAAGAATTCCAGGAAGAAAATCTGCAATTCTATGAGGTCTCCCGAAGGAATTCCAGGAGGAATCTCCGAAGAAATATGAAGAGAAATCACGAAAGTAATTTCATGAGGAAATCACAAAGGAATTCCAGGAGTAATCCCCGACAAAATGTCAGGAGGAATCCCCAAATAAATTTTAAGAGAAATCCTCGAAGGAAGTCTAGAAAAAATTCCAGAGGGTACCTCCGAAGGAATTTCGGGAGGAATCTCTGAAGAAACTAAAAAAAGGAACCCTCGAAGGAACTCAAGGAAGTATCTTCGAATACCAAGAGAAATTTCCGAAGAAATTCTAGGAGAAATCACCGAAGAAATTCAAGAAGGAAATCCCGAAGGAATTCCAGGAGGAATCCTGGAGTAATTCCATGTGGAATTTTTGAAAGAGTTTCAGGAAGAATCTCCGAAGGAAATCTAAGAGGAATCACCAAAGGAATTCCAGGAGGAATCCACGACGGAATATCAAGAGGAATCCCCGAAAAAATCCCAGGAGGATTTAATGAAGGAAGTCCAGGAGGAATCCCCGAAGAAATTCCAGATTTTTTAAGGAATTCGTGGAAATCCTCAATGTATTTCTAGCAGGAACCATCGAAAAGTATCCAGAAGGAATCCTCGTAGGGATTCCATGAGAAACCCCTGAAATAATTCTTGGAAGAGTTCCCGCAGGAATTTCAAGAGGAAAACCCGAAAGAACTCCAGGAAAAATCTCCGAAGAAATTCGAAGAGGTATTCTCGTAGAAATTTCAGGAGGAATCCCCGAT
Organism: Aedes albopictus; assembly: GCF_035046485.1. Taxonomy (NCBI): domain Eukaryota; kingdom Metazoa; phylum Arthropoda; class Insecta; order Diptera; family Culicidae; genus Aedes; species Aedes albopictus. The sequence continues at coordinate 303,492,668 of NC_085137.1, read as the reverse complement.
TGAGTATCAGAAGGAGTCCCCGAAAAAAATTCAAGAGGAATCCTCGAAGGAAGTTCAAGAGGGATCCCCGAAAGAATTCCAGGAGAAATCTCCGAAGGAACTCTAGAAGAAATCCCCGAAGGAATTTAAGGAGGAATCTTCGAATTAATTCCAGAAGGAATTTCTAAATGAATTCCCGAGGAGCAGGAGAAATCCCTGCACGAAGTCCAGCAGGAATACCCGACGGAATTCCTGGAAGAATTCCTGAAGGAATTCCAGAGATATTCCCGAAGGAATATCAGGAGAAATTTCTGCAGGAATCCCAGGGGCAACCTTTGGAAGAATTCTGGGAGGAATCTCCGAAGGATTTCCAAGCGGAATACTCGAAGGATTTTCAAGAGGAATCCTCACAAGAAGTCCAGGAAAATCTCCGAAGGAATTCCAGGAGAAATCCCTGAAGGAACTTAAAGAGGAATCGCCGAACGAGTTCCAGGAAAAATCCCCGGAGCAACTCTAGGAGAAATCACTGAAGCAATTCCAGGAGGAAACCCCGAAGAAATTTCAGGAGAAATCCAAGTTAGAATATCAGGAGAAAGCCTCGAAACAATTTCAGAAGGATGTTCAGGAGGAATACTCGAAGGAATTCCAGTAGACATTCCAGAATGAATGAATCCCCGAAGGAAGAGGAATCACCAAAGAAATTCGACGGAATATTAGAAGGAATCCCGAAAGAATTTCAGGAGGAATCCTCGAACGAAGTCTAACAGGAAACCTCGAAAGAAAATCTAGGAAAAATCTCTGGAGGAATTCCAAGAGCGATCCCTGAAAGAATTCCAGGAAAAGCCAGGAGGAATCCTCGAAGGAAGTCCAGAGGAACCCTTGAAGGAAAACTAGGATGAATTACCGAAGAAATCACAGAAGAAATCCCTGCAGGGATTGCAGGGGACTGCTCGAAGGAATACCGGATTTCCCGGCGGAGTCCTCAGCGATTTTTTTCGGGAAGGGGGAAGGATTTGCAGGTGGTATCTAAAGAACTTCTGTAAGAATTCCAGAAGGAAATCCTCGAGGAATTCTTGTAGACATTCCATGAAAGATCCCTCAAGAATATCCTGGAGATATGCTTGATTATAATCCTAAGAGAATTATTGTGTGAATTCCTACAAGATTCCCTGAAGGAACTCCTGTAAGAATTCCTGAATAAGCTGCTAGAGAAATCTCTGATAACACTCCTGGAGGCATCAGTGAGTATCTACAATCTGAAAGAACCCCAGGAGCGATCCCTGGAAGAACTTCTGGAGTACAGTGACCCCACACCGATGAATCACCTTAATTTTGTACACTATTTATGAATCACTATGTTGATCGAATGGAGTGATCCATAAACTGTGGTCATTTTTGCCGATTTATTAATTATGGGGTCACTGTAATTCCTAAAGGAACTTCTCGAGCAATCCCCTAAGGATATCCTAAAGGGAGGCCAAGGGCTGAAAATCTCTTTAATAAAGACATATCAATCAATCAAATCAATATCCTAAAGGAATCTTGGAAGAAACTCTTATATAGGAATCCCTAAATAAACTTCTGGGACAATCCCTGAATTCTCCTGGAGGTATCCTTGGATCTTCGTATAAGATTTTCTGAAGGTTTGCTGAAGGAACATCTTTAGGAATCGCTGAATAAATTAAGGAGGAATCTCAGAAGAAACATCTGCAAGAATCCCTGAAACTCCTGAAGGAATCGCTTATGAACTCCTGAAAAGAACACCTGTAAGAATTTCCAATGGTACTTCAGAAGGAATCCCTGCAGGAACTCCAAGACTAATTTCTTAAGGCCTCCTGCAGGAATTCCTGAAGAAACTTCTCACGGGATTCTTGATGGATTTCCAGGTGGCATTTACACTCCCGTTCAAAAGTTTGGGGTCACCCCCTCAAAAACATGTCATTTTTTTAGGCCCATATCTCCGCATATTTACGTCCGATTTCAAAACCCTAGGTTTCATTCAAAAGATAATAAGTCAAAGAAACTTTGAACATGATTTAAAAGAAACTTTTTCAAACAATTTTGTATGTAAACTTAACCCAAAGTTGCCAAATTTTCTAAAAAATGAATATAAACTTACGACAGTGTCGCTGGAAGTTGGGTCGACCAAATTTTAAGATGAGAGCGGTAATATGACCCATTTTCTATTAGCTTTCAATTGCTTTTTACAGAACTTAGCTAAAAAATCTAGAAAAAAAAGTTATTAAGTAAATTAATCCTTGATGTATCGGCCAAAAGTTTGGGGTCACTTTCGTAAAACATGGAAAAGTGATTTGGTGGTATCTTCGTCATCTATAGTTCAATTTTATTTATTTTTGGCTCATTTCAAAGATAATTAACTAAATTTACGTTTGATGTCTTTAACTTAACGTATTTAACGATTTTTGTATATAAAAATATTATGTAAAGTTAGCACATTTTACCACGCTTCAAAAAATGAGGCAACTTTACGTTAAGTTTTAGTATATAAATTTCAACAAATATGTGTGGTTCAATGTCTATGCAGTAAGTATGATTCATTTTGTTTCAAATAAGCCAAGAAGAATTAAAATTGAATGAAAGATGACAAAGATATCAACAAATCACTTTTCCATGTTTTACGATAGTGACCCCAAACTTTTGGCCGATACATCAAGGATTAATTTACTTAATAACTTTTTTTCTAGATTTTTTAGCTAAGTTCTGTAGAAAGCAATTGAAAGCTAATAGAAAATGGGTCATATTACCGCTCTTATCTTAAAATTTGGTCGACCCAACTTCCAGCGACACTGTCGTAAGTTTATATTCATTTTCTAGAAAATTTGGCAACTTTGGGTTAAGTTTACATACAAAATTGTTTGAAAAAGTTTCTTTTAAATCATGTTCAAAGTTTCTTTGACTTATTATCTTTTGAATGAAACCTAGGGTTTTGAAATCGGACGTAAATATGCGGAGATATGGGCCTAAAAAAATGACATGTTTTTGAGGGGGTGACCCCAAACTTTTGAACGGGAGTGTATAAATCCTCCTGAAAGAATCTTTAAAAGGACTTCTTTCTGGAAGGATACCTGAACGAACTCCCGTTGAAATAGTCTAGGCCCAGGGAACTTCTAAAAGAATTCCTAATGAACACATGGAGGCATCCCAGAATCCTCCTGGATATTTCAGGGAGATCTCTGAGTGAACTCCTGGAGAGATCACCGAAGAAACTTCTGGAGCAATCCTTGAAAGAATCTCTGATTTTTTTTCTTGATGCATCCCGAGGTAATTGGGTTGTTTAGTTAAAAATATATTCCTATTTTCTATAGCCCAATCGAAAGAACTCATTTTTTTAGTATAACGTGATGTAATTGCATTCCAATACCTTCGTTTTGATGGTAAAATTAACAAAACAGTTCCAATTTTTGTGGATAGAATGACAGTTCAACCCGAACAAAAAATGTTCACAATACTAATTTTAAATGCATTTTAAAAATAGTTCCTGGACTGGATTTTGGACTGAAATTTTGGATTCCGACTAATTTTTGGGCGGAGATTCCGATTATGAAACAATTCGGATACCCCTAAAGAACCCAATTCCAAGAGAAATCCTCGAAGGAATTTCAGGAGGGATTCTTGAACAAATTCCTTAAATTTCTGATGGTTCTTCTGGAGGAATCTCTGAGGACACTCCTGAATTAGTTCCTGAAGAAACTCCTGTAGGAACTTCTGAAGGAATTCACGAAGGAACTCTGAGACTAATTTCTGAAGGACCTCCTATGAGCATCCCTGAAGGATCTCTGATGTATCTGTAGGAGGCATCCCTGAGTTCTCCTGAAAGAATTTTTGAGAGATCTTCTGAAGAAAATATCATCCTGGAGGCATATCTAAAGAATTGTCTGGAGGAATCCCAGGTGGATCTCCTGGGGGCATCACTGAATCATTCAGGAAGAATCTCTAAAGAAACTTCTGGAGATATGTGAATGTGTATTCTAAGAGTTGAGAAATCATTTATTGTAATCAAACTCTTATGATGGTGATCGTGATTTTTTTTAACTTAACTTTATATAACATTATTTTTTTCGTGCACTGATCACCGGCGCGAAAAATGAAAATCGGCGGCGTGACAAACAGCGGCGTATGGCGCGCCGCCGACACCTGGGTCGGCGTCGGCGTGGGACAAAAAGTGTCGGCGGCGGCGGCGTGGCGCGGCGGCGCACAGGTCTAAGGCAGTGACCAAGACTTCAGAATCGAAATTTAGACAGCTTAATCAACCGAAAATGGATATCTTCCGATAAATTCTTAAATTACTCATATAGGTAAATACGTTGCTTATCACTTTCAAAATATTAGGAATCAGGTTAATGAGAATTTTGCGTTCAATGACGGATAAACAGCAACCACGTTATTCATGCGATCTCAATACACTCAGGTCACTCAGTACTACATAAACAAACGGACGTAAAGCAAACAAAATCCAGCTCATATCATGCTCCCGTGTTCTACAAATTACAACATCTCTGCACTAATGAATGTTATGTACTACTAAGGTATGCGCACAGCAAAATTTGGCCAAAGAAAATCAAGCAGTAATAATTCATTCCAACTTATTCCCAAACCAAAAGCAATTCATCGTAAAAAAGCATTAATTTACTTTAAATCAACATCAAGACATTGCTGATTTGACTTGTTATATCCGTCATCTCGAGTTTTGAGCTTGAGTCCTTCTGTAAAGTTTTGCACAGTACCTTCGACCGCATGCCAAGAAATTTTTACCACCTTTGTGTCAAAATCAATCTTATTTTTCGATGAAAGCTGTCGTTCTTGACATTTTTTGAAGGTTCCAATTCACGGTTACCCAATATTTTTCAATTGGGTTGAGTTTTGAAGTGTACGGTTTTTGGAAAAATGCAGTGCAATTTCTACATAGTTTTCTGCATACAAACGCAACCATTCTCCGCCAAAAACAGGGGACAAAAATTAATTCAAATCAATACACAATATCTAAGCTTTTGAATAAGGAGTGCCAGCCATTTTTCCCGACATTTCCCGTAGTGAAAAAAAAATATTTGCTGTACATGTATTTCTAAAAGTTCGGTTTTTCAAACCACAAATTCATATTGTTGACCAAACTATGTATTTCTTGCCAAACTTCGATTGTTTCTTGCTCTTAAGTTGATCTGCAACCTTTCCAGGTTGTAATGATGTATAGAACCGAATACTTGAAAGCTAACTTGGGTCTGCGGGGACGGTCGCTTTAATGTACATTGTCAGATTTTCAGCACGTTTGTGCAAAAACTTTTCGAGGACTTCTTGTTCCCTTGACTCTATTTTAAACACAATGTCAAAATATATCTAGAAGTAAATATTTTTCGATTCCTTACACAATAAGCTTTCATTTGCGCCAGAGATTGCCACGATTCGTTGAAAATAGAGAAATTTCTATCCAAAATGCGGTGACTAGATTTTGCTGTGTGCATACCTTAATGTATTAAAACAGTACTTATGAATGCGACTTAATTCAATTTGAAGCACCCGCACAGCCGCCGATCTGATGAAGGACCACGGGTTCAGCATCGTAGCACTGCAATTGGGCAATATGCAAAGGCGCGTTGGTTGGTTGATCGACAAAAGAATGTGCCGCTGATGATCAAGGGCCGATTCTTCAAAGTTAGCAAAATCAACGTGCACAGCCCACACTCAGGAAAAACTGACCATGACAAAGACGATCATGATCATGGAGACCTAAGCGTCGGGGAAGATCAAAAGGAGGAATTCAGACCGACGGCCTAAGACCCATAGATTTCCCCACCTCCAAGAACATGGCCATACATAGCAACATTTTCAAACAAAGCCTGCCATATTGTAACATTTGGAGATAAGCACTGCAAATTTAATTGCAAATCGACCACGTATTGATTGATGGACGGCACTTCTCCAACATAGTCGACATCAGGATTTATCTTAGCACTAACATCGGCTCTGACCACTACCTGTCGATGGTTAAGCTGCGCCCAGAACTTTTCGTCATAAACAATGAACGGTACCAATGGTTGCCACTGTACAACCTAGAGCGTCTTTTTTTTTCTTTTAAACCATGGGAGGATAATCTGCTCAACAGGAGGGTGACCTGGTGGAACAGGAAGGTAGTGTGAGGTTGAGGCCGCCTGCTACAACAAAAGTAAAAACCAGGACTACTCTTTCCTCGACCCACCAAACAACATTCTTATGGTCGCCAAATCTTTCGTCTCTCCGGAACCACCAATAAGGCAGTGCTTCAGAGAGGGGCTAGTACATATCCCACCCTCAGGGTTAGCTGCGTGGCCAGCAGCAACGATCATCGATGACTCACTTTAGGGAGTCCACCAAGGTAGCATGCTGTGCTGGCGCTTAGCCAGTTTCACCACTCCCTTTGTCCTCGGAAAGCAAACAGAGTCAACCACCACGCCCGTGCCCAACTGTTCTGCAGGCACCAAAAATTAATACAACGCGATTCGACCTGCTGAAGGCTCATACCCTATCAGCTAACACCAGAAGCTACTTTTAAACCAGGTTCGTCTTACTTCGTCCTGGGGCCTTACCTACGCTAAGGAACTTTCTTCTCCCCGTAAGTTCCACATCGGTGACCCTCTGCTCATCGCCAGCCCCAGTCCCTGGCAGTCCAACAAAGGGAGGCCAAGGACTAACGCGGAAAAAGCCCCTTGATGATCCCCTCCAACATCTCTGGAGATTGCTCTGTAGGTTTTCAGTGCGACTTTAATTGCGGCGAACACCACCCACCGCAAAGGGGGAAGACAGCTCTGCACAGAGTAACACTTTGAACATAGAGCAAGTTTGAGTTACTCACTTTTTGCTCAAACCCGATTACTTAGATCTAAAACTCAAGTTGCGATATGTATAATGTGTCACATGATGACTGGAGTAAATATTCTTTGACAACACGCAGCATACAGTGGACCAGAGGGGACTTTTCCCCGAAAAATTTCTTTCGACTGGAGTGGGAATCAAACATACACTTCATGGCACTCACAATACGCCTAAACAATTGACGGCGCTAGCTGTACGGCCATGAAACTCACAAAAAGTTGTTTCCAGACCGATAGACGTTAAAAGAACAGGCATCGCCACGCAGCGTGTTGCGTCAGTCAGTGATAAATAGAAATACATATTTTTATTCACCCACCACTGATATCAATATAAGGAACTGGACAATTGCAGCGCAACCATGCGTTGTACTGAAGTCTATTCTGGAGGTACCAACACACACCACTCAAATCTGGTCAAACCTGGCCACACCACCGATCAACTCGCTCAGACTTGTGCTGTGTTTGATCGTTTGTGGCAAACGTTGCGCTCATTGGAGCGAATTGGTTGTTGGCCACATGAGGTTTGACCAACCGTTTGACCTGGTGTTTAGGTACTCTTACACACTTTCTGGATTGGACTTTGATGTATGTTCCCTGTGATAGAACAGATTTCCAGGTTATTTTCTTTTTGATATAGCAAAGACGTATAAAGAAGCACCACGTATATGGATTCAATTTGTTTTATTGTGTGAACTTTGTAATACTATTTTAAATAACGACTGCATCAATTATTATTTAAACTCCCTCTGAACGAAACGTCGCAACCTATCACTGGACAAACGATATTTCGCAGGTGTCACCATCCATAAGAATGTAGATTTTTTGACACTCTTCACATTCCCTTTCTTGTCTCGTATTCTAAAGTGTTACCGTTCTCAAACTCGCACGAGGGTTTGGTAAACCTGGTGGCTTTAGCGCCACTCTCGTCTGAGAGACCACCAGTCTGTTGTTTGCCCGACTTTGCTGAGACAAGTTCCTCAGGGCTTTCGAACGGTCGTTTGACTCCAAAATTACTCAAAATCCTTTCGAATCTAGATCAACTCCGAACTCTATCCCCACCTTTTCCTTAATGACCCCAACAACCTCAGCTCGTTCAATCTTAGACGCAATATCGATTTTGAAGAGTGGAAGTCCGATTCTCAGTTAGCCTGAACTGAACGAAAACGAAAAACCTTAAGAAAAGCGAAACTCTTTCTGAAGTGCTAAAAACGGAACGTAACAAAGTTTCGGTACTTCAACTCTAACAATTTCTTTATTGATCAACTACCATTCGGGTTGGACGAAAAATGTGGTTAACGGGAAACTCTAACGGAAGCTAGTCATGGCCATGAACAAATAAAACTTCCACATACCTGCGCAGGATTTTGGACGTTGACTCGATGCGATGCTCGTAGACAGCACGAACCTCGGCGATGGCGGTGAAAACCTTCGGGGTAATGGCGCCGAAGAGATTCCGCCTTTGCTGCAGGATGGCGGGCAGCGTAGCGAGTCCGCGCGGGTATGGCCAAAACTATAGGTGCGGGGTGAGTGGCGGCTGGACGGAAGACTTCCGATTTGCGGCCCTTGAACGCCCGGATCGAACCTTCCCTTCCAAACAGAAACCCGCTTGCCCAACGACCAGGCTTCGCGTACTTACATTCCTACTAGGCCGAGCGGGGCGAAGTTGGTTACCATGAGGAAGTTCCGGTTCGCTTCGTTCTTTCGGGCGGTCCACATTAGTCTCACTTCAAATTATTTAAGCCACAATTTCAAATAATTACCTTTTTGTACCAAATTCTCAACTAAAACTTGAGTAGCGATCGCGTAACTAGACGGAGACTACGTCACTAGGCTATAATTAAATTTAAAATTAAACGTTTTGAACACTTCACTTCGAAATTTCACTTCTTCTTAATTACCTTTATAACGTTAGTCAATTATCACGAATCAAAACTCTTCAAATAGCAAAAATAACTTCTAAAAAACTGTAACGCGAAAAACTACTACTCTCCAGCCGATATGCGAGCGAAATGAACGAGCTCAAGTCATTTTCCCAACATGAAACCTATCTGAACAATTAACATATTATCTCTAGAAATTGCGCCAACGACAAATTCGAATGGCGAATTAAGAATTTGGCGCCGGTCTAGATTCGTCAAGATGGTGTAACTGAGATACATATATTCAGGAGCCATTGCTGCACTCACTACGTCTTTTTATGGCATTGCTATAGCCGAGACACACACCTTATACCGACAAATTATTTATATTTACAAAACGAACAGTCACAAGCAAAGTCAGGTTATGTTATGAATTCAAATGCAATCGTATTATTTCTCGTCAATTTCTACAAAAGCAATTATTTAATGAAAACTTAATTAAACAAATTATATACATAATTTTGCTTAAAAAGAGAAAAACGTCAAAACCATTTCTCTCAAACCGTTTCGCCATCTCAAATTCAATTCAATCATATTCAAATACTACTATCTTATTCAAGCGTACTAAGCTAAACAAAATATATGAATTCATAGCAAAATTATTTTACTTAAAAAGAATAAAAACGTCAAAACGTTACAAAAGGAATGCTTTTCTCTTGTGGTACTACTTTTCAAATTCAACCTTGAGGTCATGGATCTTGTGAGGCTTGACACATACTCAAGCTCTTGGTTATTTTGTAGGCTAAAAATTTATAGAACCTTGAACAAATAAATTTAGCAGAATATTTACTTGCAAATTTCAATACCTTTGCTCAAAATGGCGCAGAAGCCGATCGACGAGTCCAGAATGTTCATCAACGGGGTATATTCCAAAATGTTGAAGTGCGTTTATAGCCTTACTTGGAGTCGGACAAAGAGTTGTAGTCACTGCCAGATACTTTTGCAGCCCGTTTCTCTTCACTGCAGCTGCGAGGGTTTGGAGCACCCGAATGTCTCCGGCGGTGAACTTAAACAAATCGGGCTGTCCAGCGTAGTCGCCGTAGAAATCCTCCAACGATTTGGTGGCATCTGAATCTACAATTCTCCGGATCCTCTCCACTCGGAAGCGCATTTGCTGCTCCATAGACTTGATATCAACTCCAACGTATTTTTAATGTGCGGTAATACATTTCCCACTTCGTTTTCTATACTTTTCCAGAAGAACACATTCATCTTTAACCTTGTTTTCACACCGCGGTTATTGGATGTCAGTACATAACTGAGCATAACAACAGGTTGCTATGTATTTTAAAAAGTGAGCAACACGAGCTGCTCAGAGCTGCTCAGTGTTCTACTCCAGAGTTACCATGAGAGCAAAAGCTGTCTTCCCCCTGAACCCACCGTTCGTTTCGCTCTTCCAGAGTTCGTGCTCGCTGCATCCGCCGTCTAGCCTGTAGGCAGGCGCGACGTAGGCCCGTACTCGCTTGAGTCCACCAGTTAGCTGGTAGTCTCCCATTTCTAGGGTGGACTTGTCTAAGCATGGTCGCATCGCACCAATTATGAGCGCCTCCATAAACCTAGAACGTTTGAAGCAACTGAATGTCTCTGCTGCATACACGCAGAATCGCGAGGCAGCGTTGTCAGACGAGGGAGAGCACAGTAGAATGTCAATGTCGCGAGTGTTCGTGTGCCCAACATCCTTACAGCATCAGTACCTGTCCTACAAGTATCAAACCCTATAAAAATGGCCAAAACAAAACATTCACAACAACATGTGTACTTAAAAATAATTGATTAAAACATCTGAGGTATGAAATAAAATAAATTAATTTGTTGGCTACAGCGCCATTAGCGATCTAATTTGTCATACATCTACTGAGAGCTCAATGTGTCGCCTCTAGATGACTACTGGATAGTGAAGAGAATTGTCAGACAAAGGAAGCACAAAATAAGCAACAGCCATTACTCTTTATCCCAACTTGGAAAATGCTTGTTGGAGACAAAATGGAAGCTGCATTTGTTGCGTTCTTTCCAACTCGTGAATAATCAATTATTATTAACCCAAAGCGAAACTGTTTGATGACAGATCTCTACCAGCGTTGCAGTGTTTACCGATTCGGAGTTACCGCTCTAAAATCGCAATGCAATGCTTAAAAATAGCTTAACTCGTGGTGTACGATCTTTATCCTATTCTGTTTAAGTTGGGATTAGTTATTTATGTAACAAGTTGCAAAAAGCTGATATTTCAGCACGAGTCGTGCGTTTATCCAACGAGGCTTCCATTGGGTAGATTGTCGGGGGTGGAAGCTCAGGTAAAATATTATCTCCTGGGCGCCCATTAAAAACGGCAGCTTATTTATTGCACCCATAAACAAATAGAAACGCTCCATAGAAAATTAAAAAGCGCCCCATAAAGAATGAACATATGTTCCATGAAAATGTGCAATGTTACCCATAAATAATTGAAAACGTTCCATACTTTATGAAAAATGTACCGGTAAAACATGAAATTTTCTCATTAAAAGTGAAATTTTGCACCAATAATTAATACTGAAATGCTCCATAATAAAAAAAAAACAAATGATCCATAGACAAATGCAAACGCTCCATAAAAAAATAAAATTGTACCCATAGAAAATTGAATATTGCTCCATAGAAAAATTAAATTGCACCATAAAAAATTGAATATTGCTCCAAAGAAAATAGATGAATTCACTATAAGTATTATCAAACTGCACCATAGAAAATATGAATTGCTCCATAAAAATTGAAAACCGTCCATAGATAGCATATTCTCATAATTTAATTTGACAGGGCTGAATTGCTTTACATTGCACTACTTTGGTGGTGCAAATATTTTAAGTTATGGATAATTTTCAATTTTTTATGGAGCAAATTGTATTTTATGTGGTGCAGTTTGATAATACTTATGGAGCATTTGTCTATTTTCTATGGTGTAATTTCAATTTTTTATGGTGCAATTTGATTTTTCTATGGAGCAATATTCAATTTTCTATGGGTATAATTTTATTTTTTATGGAGCGTTTGCATTTTTCTATGGAGCATTTGTATTTTATTATGGAGCATTTTAATATAATTTATTGGTGCAAAGTTTCACTTTTAATGAGAAAATTTTATGTTTTACCGGTACATTTTTCATAAAGTATGGAACGTTTTCAATTATTTATGGGTAACATTGCAAATTTTCATGGAACATATGTTCATTCTTTATGGAGCGCTTTTTGATTTTCTATGGAGCATTTGCAATTTGTTATGGTTGCAATAACCTTTTGCCATTAAAAACACCACCCCCGGCAAAGACTGGTGCTTGAGCCTAGCTATTTAGCACTGTAGTTGGAGGAAATGCCAATGCAGAACCCGCCCAGTCAACCAGTGGTCGTATAAGACGTTGCATAAGATGGTAAAGTGGAGGCGATATGCGTCCATTTTACATGCGCCTAAATGGAGGCATGCACGCATATGGCCTCCACTTTATCATCTTATGCAACATCTTTTATGATTACTGGTTGTCTGAGCGTACCTTCCGGGAAGGTAAGCCCAGCTCCCTGGGTTAGTGGGTTGGTGTCAGGCCCTGTGAGCCAGCCGTAAAAAAGACTAGCACCGGAAAATCAACAAGAGAAGAATGCGAACCGATACCAATGGCGACGACCACAGCGACGAAAAGGGACTTACGATTGGAAGCTCGGTACGTGGAACTGCAGATCTCTCAACTTCATCGGGAGCACTCGCATACTCGCCGATATACTGAAGGACCGCGGGTTCGGAATCGCAGCGCTGCAGAAGGTGTGTTGGACAGGATCTATGGTGCGAACGTTTAGAGGTAATCATACCATCTATCAGAGTTGCGGCAACACACGTGAGCTGGGAACAGCTTTTATAGTGATGGGCGACATGCAGAGGCGCGTGATCGGTTGGTGGCCGATCGACGAAAGAATGTGCAGGTTGAGGATCAAGGGTCGATTCTTCAACATTAGCATAATAAACGTGCACAGCCCTCACTCCAGGAGCACTGATGATGACAAAGACGCATTTTACGCACAGCTCGAACGCGAGTACGATCGCTGCCCAAAGCACGACGTCAAGATCATCATAGGGGATCTAAACGCTTAGGTAGGCCAGGAGGAGGAATTCAGATCGACGATTGGAAAGTTCAGCGCCCACCAGCTGACGAACGAAAATGGCCTACGCCTCATCGATTTCGCCGCCTCCAAGAACATGGCCATTCTTAGCTCCTTTTTTCAGCACAGCCTCCCGTATCGTTACACCTGTGGCCGAATTCCGGCGCACTTTTTCTTCGAAGAGAAGAAATTTTCTCCCATTGAATAACAAGCAAGAAAATTTTCTTCTCTTCAAAGAAAAAATGCGCCGGAATTCGCCTACTGGAGATCACCACAACAAACGGAAACGCAAATCGACCACGTTCTGATTGATGGAAGGCACTTCTCCGACATTATCGACGTCAGGACCTATCGTGGCGCTAATATCGACTCTGATTATTACCTGGTGATGGTTGAACAGCGCCCAAAACTCTCCGTTATTAACAATGTACAGTACCGGCGGCCGCCCCGGTACGATCTAGAGCGACTGAAGCAACCGGATGTCGCCTCCGCATACGCGCAGAATCTCGAGGCAGCGTTGCCGGACGAGGGTGTGCTCGATGTGGCCCCTCTAGAGGATTGCTGGAGTACAATCAAAGCAGCCATCAACAACGCAGCCGAGAGCACTATCGGGTACGTAGAACGGAGTCGACGAAACGATTGGTTCGACGAGGAGTGCAGAGCGGTTTTGGAGGAGAAGGATGCAGCGCGGGCGGTAATTTGTATTTGTGTCTGTATTTGTATTTTAAATAATTCATCTGACATGTTAATCTTAATGAATAAAATTAATTAATATTACATACATACATATAAACGACATTTACCACAGATTTTATACGATTAGCGAAAATTCTTATCGGTTCATTAAAAACGAAGAATTTCTCCAAATCTGTAAAAGCACGAATACACACTGAGAAGGGCTCGTTGTAGCCATACACGGTCCGGTGGAAAGTTGGTTGCAGTAACGTCGAATTTCGAAGATGTATGGTCGGAACACGGAAGTTTAATGAAGAAAGCAATGCTGGAGCATCGATTTCACTATTAAGTAGTTTTGCTACAAGTAGCGACTGCTGTACTTTTCGCCGTCGCTCCAAGGTCTCCAACCCCAGTAGTCGGCATCTGTCTGGATAGGGTGGCAAGTTATCAGGATCTCTCCAAGGCAAACTTCTCAAGACTAAGCGGGTGAACCGTCTCTGAATTCGTTTAATTCTTAGGCTCCATGTGACTTGGTACGGATGTCATACGACGGAGGCATTTTCCAAAATTGGGCGTACTAGTGCACAGTAAAGAGATTTCCAACAATGTGGGTCAGAAAAATCCTTGGCTATTTTGGAAATGAAGCCTAACTGACGCGATGCCTTCGATACTATTTCAGAACGATGAAGATCGAAAGTCATTTTAGTATCCAAACGAACACCTAGGTCTGTCACACTAGTCACTCTGTTCAGGGGATCTCCTTCAATATGATATCGAAAATCAATCGGCTGTACTGTGCGGTGGAAAGTAATCACCTGACATTTTTCCACGCTAATAGTCAGCTTATTTATACGGCACCAATCTGCGAAAAGTGTCAGCGAGTTCTGAAGATGTCTGCAATCATTTATACAACGCACCACAATATACAGCTTCAGGTCATCCGCATAGATCAGCTTCAATCCTTCGTCCAAAACCAAAGCAGCATCATTGAAGAAAATAATGAAAAGCAACGGTCCAAGATTGCTTCCTTGCGGAACTCCGGACTTGTTGGAAAACGATGATGATACACAGCCGTCGATCTTCACTCGATGCTCTCGTCCTGTAAGGTATGACTCCAACCAAGACACCAAATGCGAAGCGACACCGAGGCGAGATAACTTTCGTAGAAGATCCGTGGCCAATTTTATCAAACGCTGCCTTCAAGTCGGTGTAAATAGCGTCCACCTGGGCATTTGCTTCCATTCCCCTCAAACACTTTGATGTGAAAGTCAGCAAGTTGGTAGTGACCGATCGATTAGGCATGAACCCATGTTGTTCAGTGGAGGAGATGTAGCTTTTTGTGGCATCGAAGATGATTCCACATACTATTATCTCGAACAGTTTGGAGACAGCTGACAAGGTAGTGATTCCCCGATAGTGCGCGACATTATGGCGGTCACAACGTTTGAAAACAGGTTTCATATACGATTGTTTCCATAAGCGTGGGAATTTGGCCTGCTGGAGTGAGCGATTGAAAATATCGCACATAGGTTGTGCCAATGCAGAAATACAACGGCAGATGATAACCGCAGGTAATCCATCGGGACCGGGAACATATGATCGTTTTAGTTTTCTAGCCGCCAGTGAGACCATGTTCGGGTTTATAGTGAACATTCCTAGATCAACGACGTCGACGGGAACATCACGGACAGCGTCTGCAATCTCCCGTTCAGAAGCGGCGTTCAGGGAAAATACAGATTCGAAGTGTTTAGCATAAATGACTTGATTCTTGTGCAGACATCGCACATGCATCGTACAAATGGACGTTTGTTGGGATAGCATCATTTTTCCTTTTAGAATTAACGAAGCGCCAAAAGCCACGAGAATTTCTTCTTAGACCCATTTGAACACGCAAACAGCAGACCCGTCTCTTCTGGGAGAAAAAGCGCCGCCTAGAAGAAGCGGAGCGCGAGGAAATGGAACTGCTGTGCCGTTCACAGGAAACACGTAAGTTCTACCAGAAGCTCAATGCATCCCGCAAAGGCTACGTGCCGCAAGCCGAAATCTGCAGGAATAAGGACGGGAGCCTCCTGACGGACAAACGTGAGGTGATCGAAAGGTGGAAGCAGCACTTCGACGAGCACTTGAATGGCGAAGAGAATGTAGGCACGGAGGACCAAGGCAGCGGAGGAAATGACTATGTTGGTGCTGCAGAGGACGGGAACGAACCAACTCCCACGCTGAGGGAAGTTAAGGATGCCATCCATCAGCTCAAAAACAACAAAGCGGCTGGTAAGGACGGTAACGCAGCAGAACTCATCAAGATGGACCCGGAAAAGTTGGCCACCTGTCTGCATCAGTTGGCAGTCAAAATCTGGGAAACTGAACAGCTACCAGAGGAGTGGAAAGAAGGGATAATCTGTCCCATCCACAAGAAAGGTGACAAGTTAATGTGTGAGAACTTTCGAGCGATCACCATTTTGAATGCCGCCTACAAAGTGCTATTCCAGATCATCTTCCGTCGTCTTTCACCTAAAGTAAATGAGTTCGTGGGAAGTTACCAAGCCGGTTTCATCGACGGCCGGTCGACAACGGACCAGATCTTCACCGTACGGAAAATCCACCAGAAATGCCATGAATACCAGGTCCCAACGCATCACCTGTTCATCGACTTCAAAGCGTCATACGAGAGTATCGACAGTACAGAGCTATGGAAAATTATGGACGAGAACAGCTTTCCCGGGAAGCTGACTAGACTGATAAGAGCAACGATGGACGATGTGCAGAACAGCGTAAGGATTTCGGGTGAACTCTCCAAGTTCATTCGAATCTCGATGGGGACTACGACAAGGTGACGGACTTTCCTGCCTACTATTCAACATCGCCTTGGAGGGTGTTATGCGACGAGCCGGGCTCAACAGCCGGGGTACGATCTTCACGAAATCCAGCCAATTTGTCTGTTTTGCGGATGACATGGATATTATTGCCAGAACATTTGAAACGGTGGCAGAACTGTACACCCGCCTGAAACGTGAAGCAGCAAAGGTCGGACTGGTGGTGAATGCGGCTAAGACAAAGTACAAAGTGGGACTGAGCGAGACAGGCCAAGCCTTGGAAGCAATGTTACGATAGACGGGGATTAGAGTGTCCTTCCTGGGACGTCCCGGGACAAGAATTCCCGGAATTTGAATGATTTCGGGATTTCCCGAATCCCGGGATATAATTTTAGAAATCCCGACAATCCCGGGAATCCCGGAATGAAGATCATTCGTAGCTAAAACTGCCAAATATCCAAGCAAAACCTTGTTTTCACTTTTGGAATTTTATCGGTTTTCTCACATACTACCCATTGGGCTTTGGACACTAGGTTATACTTAAGAAAACATTCACGACAAATTTGGTTTTATCTCTCTCTCTTCTTGGCGTAACGTTCCCACTGGGACAAAGCCTGCTTCTCAGCTATGCGCACTTCCACAGTTATTAACTGAGAGCTTCCTCTGCCAATGACCATTTTTTTTTTTTTTTTAATGACCCCCACACCAAAAAGCTCAATATCGAGCCCCCTGGTAGTGGACTCCAAAACAAACAAACAAAACACAAATCACATGGTGTGAAGGGGACAGCTACACTGCCCATATTCGCATAGTCGATGTAAGCGCCACTGTACTTTTCAACATACTTTTGGAATTTTTACAATGAATAAAAAAAAGTTCAAGATTTTTTCCGCGTTGACATCTAACTAAGGGTTAGATCTTGTGATCTTTTGAATAAAACTGGTCACAAATATGTACACGCATAAGATATTAGCTTTTGTACGGTGACATTGCCAATGGTGGTTACATCGACTATGCGAATATGGGCAGTACAAACAAACATAAAATAGAAAAATTCACGAGTTCCCAGTGGAAAACTATTTTCCTTTTAAGGGACTCTGAATAAATTTAGAACAAAACAAACATTCACAAAAAAATAATAATCTGGCAACTAAATAACGACAATAGCAAAACAACAACACTTTTTACATATGCAAGGGAAATAAATAATAAAGTGGTTTATATGGTTTAAATAAATTCGCAAATTTTAGATTTAAGGTACATTTTAAGCTTGGTTTTGAAACTGTTTAGCCTTTCATTGAATTGCAAACTGTTGGGCAGAGAGTTGAAAACTTGGGGTCCTCTCACAGATATTCGTTTTTGACCAAGTATAGTATGAGATCCAATTCGCATAAGCTGATTAGCTTGTCTGGTACTTCTTGAACTACTGTATATAGTGTAAAGAACTGTTTTACTTGCGGTTTATTTATTTTTCAATAATTTTACAAATAAAGGTTTTATTGTATAATGAGTGCGTTCACACTAAAGGCGACCGGAGAGACCACGGTTCAGACCTACACTGCCCATCCTAATCATACAATGATCGTTCGACAAATCTAACCAGGGGTGTCCAAACTGTACCGTTACAGCTTCCCCCCTCCAGAACGATCATTATGCGTAGATGCCGAGGTTTTGTTGTTTGGTTGGTCCATTATTACCAGTGTGTTGTAAGCAGCAGCGATTTCCAAACAATGTTTTAGTAGCTCCTGAACATGTGGTGGAAAGTGATTCGCCATCATGTGTATAAATTTGGCTTCTTCCGGTGGTACTTCCAAGTATTGTGCGTTAGTCATAAAGCGGTTGAAATATGCAGCCATGCGTGATTTCCTTCCTTGCTGAACATAATTTCCATGCACCATCTCTGACATGAATTTTCGTTGCTGCAGACATCCCCAAAATCGCATTAAAAACAGGCGTCGAAATGTCTCCCAACTGTTGAAGCGATACTTAAACGCTCGGTATCAGAGCTTTGGGTCCCCCTGTAAACATTCATATACAGCTGCCAACCGATCATCATCTTCCAGCTCTCGCTTATCTACGCGCAAGTATTCATCGAACCGATCCAAAAATTCAGCAGCGGTGAAATACTCACAACGACCGTCGAATCGTGGTTTTGTGATGTTATTTGTTCGTATAACTATCGCTTTGGTCTCGACTACTGCAGACTGCGTGGCAGGTAGAGAATTTACCATCTCCATCGATTGGGTGCTATCGTTGCATGCTTCATCATCCAATTGTCTGTTAATCTCGTTGTGTGCATGAGTTGGAGTATCTGCGGTCCGTACTGTTTTGAAGTCGTTTTCATTCAGCAGCTTGTTGTTGAAAATCACAGCAAAAATGTGCTCTAAGCGTCGAATGCTATCTTCTATCGCCGACAGCCGACTCTCGAATTCTTGGAATTCCATTATGGGAAATGAACGAATCAATCCCGGTTGAGCCCCCACGTTGTAAAGAACTGTTTTACTTGCGGTTTATTTATTTTTCAATAATTTTACAAATAAAGGTTTTATTGTATAATGAGTGTGTTCACACTAAAGGCGACCGGAGAGACCACGGTTCAGACCTACACTGCCCATCCTAATCATACAATGATCGTTCGACAAATCTTACCAGGGGTGTCCAAACTGTACCGTTACAATAGGTAAGTCGAGATTGTGATGTGTATCGGTGTTGTATCTGATAGCATGGACAATTGTGCAGGTTTGAAGTTCCAACAATCCACGGATTGGAAGTATGCTGTGAGACCTATCCGAGTAAAGATCTAAGGTCGGATATAGATAAGGAAGCCTAAAGATAACTTTTAGACATCGGTTTTGTAAAACTTGTAGTTTCTTAAGCCTTGACTTGCAAGCATTTCCCCACACACCAACAACATATTGAAATAACGAGTGTATGTATGCATAATAAAAACTAAGCAACGTTTTCCGATTCACAAAGTCACTAACCCTACGCATGGCTCCACATAGTACAGATACCTTATGCTCAATATAACTGATATGACCACTCCAAGTTAAAGTTGAATCGAAAACAACTCCAAGATATTTAAATTCGTTGACTTTTTCGATAGAAAGCTGTTCAAATTGGGGATTACTGTGAGGTTCAACTCTTTTCCTGGCTGAGTGAAATATCAGGTATTTTGTTTTAGTAAAATTCAATGATAATAGATTTTCCGAAAAGTAATCCACCAACACCTTTAAGTCATGTTCTATATCAGATACGATTTCAACAGGTTTGTTGTTAGGATAAAATATAGCCGTATCATCAGCAAATAACCTAGGAACACCTCTCAACGGAATAGAACCAAGATCATTTACATAAATCAAAAATAGCAGGGGACCTATGTTGCTACCCTGTGGCACACCAATATCTATCGTTCTCATTGTGCTTTTAGTATTACCAATTGCTACATACTGTTTTCTATTTGACAGGTAACTTTCAATAATGGATCTGACAATTCCTCTAATACCATATCGTTCTAGTTTATTCAAGAGAATTCTGTGATCTAAGGTATCGAAAGCCTTACTAATGTCTAGAAACAAACCGCCTACCAGTTTTTTAGCATCTATATTACCTATAACATAATCTACGAGCTCAACAATAGCTGTACTAGTGCTACATCCACGCCTAAACCCATATTGCAAATTATATAAAACGTTATTTTTCTCAAAAAAATCAACAAGTCTTGAAACCAGCAGTTTTTCTAGTATTTTGGTAAAGATCGACAGAGTTGAAATTGGGCGGTAATTACTTGGACTTGCTGTGTCTCCTGTTTTGAAAACGGGGGTTACTTTTGCATTTTTTAGGCAATCGGGATAGTGACCATTCAATACAATGAGATTGAATATTTCTGATAGTATTTTGGCAAATTTCAAGGGATTGCTTCTCAACAACTTTACTGAAATGCCATCATATCCACAACTCTTTTTAGAATCTAATTCATTGATCAGTGTTATCACTTCATTTATGGAGGAAGGGCGAAGGAAAATAGAGTTCCTTACCCTCCTAATGTTTGCACATGGATCTATGCGGGGATTTCTGGTAATATTGTTTGCTAGTTCGTGTCCTACACTTGTGAAATATTTATTGAACACCTCACATGTTTCTAAATCATCTTTTGTTTTCACTCCTTCAATAATCAAGCAAATAGGTTTATCCTCTCGATTTCTTCCAAATATAGTATTAATATTATTCCAAAACTTTGTGTGACATGTTGATTGCAGCAAACTTTCATAATACTGTCTTTTACAGGAACGTTTTGCCTGGTCTAGTTTTTTACTCACGTGGTTAAGCATTTCTCTCAAGTGAATATCGTGGGGAAATCTCCTAACTCGCTTCAGATAGTTATTTTTGATCCTTATAAGAACCCACACATCGTATGACAACCAGGGACAGAGTTTGTTTTTAACATCAATATTCTTCGATATAACTTTAGTACAATTTGAGCGTATAGAATTGTAAGTGGCTATGATATTTGATAATGTTTGATCTGCGTCTACTACTCTATCGATGCTATCAATGAAGTTATTAAAATCGGTTTGAAGTTTTGCATGATTTATTATTTGTTTTGTAATAGTCATTGAGCTTTTGTTCATTTTGAGTTTAATTGATGTTAAAATTGGAAAATGATCACTAATTGCAGAATAAATTGTGTCATTACGGATTTCATTGGCATCATCCATTTTAGACACAAAATGATCGAGGACATTTCCGCTGGCGGGTCTAGTGATGGTGGTATTTGTACATATGAAGCCATAGGATTCCAGCAGTCTTCGGTACTTTATTACAACATTGTTGGAGATATGATTTATTGGTACATTAAAGTCGCCAACAAAAAAACAGGAACGATTTATATTTGTATTATGCAACCAATCTTCCAGCTGATCGTGAAATCGCATGTGTATATCGTGTGGCAGGCACGAAGATACTCTATGTCCAAGGAAGTCAAGTAAATTTCCTTTACGAAAAAGTCCCTGGACATGCTGGGAATCGAACCCGTCACCCCCAGCATGGTCATGCTGGATACCCACGCCTTTACAGCTGTGGCTATGTGGGCCCTTGGTTTTATATAATGCCTTAAAATTAAATTTTCAATTATACTGGTTTATTCAGTGGCGATAAGAACTAGCTGGACGTGACCCAAATATTATATTACATTGTAATGTTTGGAAACCTGAGTCCAAACTTGTACTATATTATGTGAATTATCCGATTTTTTTTAGAAGAGAATTCATGAATCTCAAAAAACGAGTACAACGTCTTTAAAATTATTAAAAAACCGCAATTGCAAAAAAAGGCAAACTTCTGTATTGAAATATTCATAAAACTATGAGTTCAAAAGATTCCCTAAAATTGCAATGAGGTTGAACAGATGCGTTTTTTTACAATGCACCAAAAATACAAACATCATCCGTAGCGATATTGGACGGATTATGATGCTTTTTTCCACTCAAAATATATGATATTTGTAGAAAATTAACTTGCAATAAATTAGCTACTAAAGAGTTGAAAACAGACATTTCTTGGTGAACTTAACATTGATCCTCTATTTCTTTTTATAGATGATTTTTTACATAGAATAATGGTTCATTACATTGTACAATAATTGGATAAAATGGCTTGTAATGAAAACAAAATATAAATGTGTGAAATAAATAATAATATTTGAACTGCACAAGAGCAAAACAAAACAAATTTCTAGGTTTTTATTGAAATTAAAAAATCCCGGGATCCCGGGATTTCCCGGGATTAGCTGAGTATTTTGTCCCGAATCCCGGGACAAGAAAATTGGCCGGGAAATGGACACTCTAACGGGGTTGCTAACGGCTGACAAAAACGTGAGCCGTGAAATACGAAGGCGCATCATCAGTGGAAGTCGTGCCTGCTATGGGCTCCAGAAGAAACTGCGGTCAAAAAAGATTCACCCCCGCACCAAATGTATCATGTACAAGACGTTAATGAGACCGGTGGTTCTCTACGGACACGAGGCATGGACGATGCTCGAGGAGGACCTGCAAGCGGTCGGAGTTTTCGAGCGACGGGTGCTAAGGACGATCTTCTGCGGCGTGCAGGAGAACTGTGTGTGGCGGAGAAGGATGAACCACGAGCTCGCTGCACTTTACGGCGAACCCAGCCTCCAGAAGGTGGCCAAAGCTGAATGGATACGGTGGGCAGGGCATGTTGCAAGAATGCTGGACAACAACCCTGCAAAGTTGGTGTTTGCTAACCATCCGGTTGGTACAAGAAGGCGTGGAGCGCAGAGAGCACGATGGGCGGACCAGGTGGAGCGTGATCTGGCGAGTGTTGGGCGTGACCGACGTTAGAGAGCTGCAGCTGCAAATCGAATATTATGGCGGCAAATTGTTGATTCAGTATTATCATGAATTTGATGTTAACTAAATAAATGAAAATGAATCTTTCAATCAGATGAAGAACATCTATAATCCACATTGCGAAAATATTGCATACAAGGTAAGTCAATCAGGGAAGCAGAAGTGAACCGAAAGTTGTAGCGAACAATTGTTGACACAGTCTTATCTATGTTAAGATGTGGAACAGAAAACTTTTCTGCTGATTCTCTTCGCGTTACGCCTACTTTCAACGAGCTAAACAAGTAAACGTGTTCATCGTTTGAACTTTGGAACCAATTACAGCTCAATTTGTTTCTATTGAACCTATAAACTATTTAAAATGAACTTTGACAGTTCATAGCTATGTGGAATGTAGCTTCAATCTGCTTCCTAATTAATTTAACATTCAATGATACCAACCCACGTCTCACTTCTTCCAATCAGGACTCACCTAATAGAATATATGTTAGATTTCCGCACCCATCCTGATAGTCAACCCCAAACCATGTGAGACGAAGTCAACTCGAAGACAGGATCTCGGAATATGTTTACATCATGCTATTCCTCTGGGAGCTTATAGTAAAATACGAGTAATCTAATTCTCACTTGTAAACTAATCCAATGAACGTTGTCTCTCTTTCCAGAAATGGACGACATGTTGGTGCACTGCAACAAGAACAGCGTCTACGTGTTGGATTCCAGCTACCGATACCGGGTAAGTAGGTACCTACCTGCCGACTGCACAACAAGCCAATGTTGCACATCGACAAATTAACTCCCCATCAACATCCTTTCCGTTCAGTTCGCATCGTACTCTTGTGCTGTGCGGACGTAAGCTCTCTCTGCTGCAGGAAGTTTTACTACCTAAAGCAATTCAACAGTACTTCTCAGTACTACCCACAATAGCACTTTTCAGCGCTAAATTTATACCTACTGATTCCTTTTCGATCCTTGCCTGGACCCGTGCCTTCGATTATTCGTTGGACCCGTTTACGGAAGTCAAATTCCGTGAAACGGTGGTAATCCTACTTGGACACCGATTAGGGAAAAAACCTCCTGGAAGGTCGCTTCAAATTAAATCATGGTTGCATCATCGAACAAAAGGAAGGGTGAATCCTTGAATTCACCGCTTCCTTCCAAAAAAGTCGGTTTCAAAACTGTCGCTAAACGCGGCAAAGTTAGAAGGAAAGGAGAACTTTCAGCTTCTCCGCTTCCTTCTACAAAAACAATTGTTTCGGATGAAAATTTCGTTGAAATGAGTAATCCTTATGAAACGCTGAACAATTTTTCGGAACAGCAAATTGAGGATGCCTCTAGCCCAGGTACTTCAATTTCTGCTAAAAAACAACGGGTGCCGCCAATCGTGGTCAGCGTCTGTGAATTTGCTGGTTTTAGGCAGGAGATCTTGAACTCCATAAGGGGAATCAAGGTTTCCTTCCAAATTGCCAAGAAAGGAGACTGCCGCGTATTGCCGGAAACCCTGAAAGATCGGGATCTTCTTCTCAAGTACCTTACTGAGAAGAAGCATAAATTTTTCACATACGACGACAGGTCTGCACGCTTGTTCAAAGTCGTATTAAATGGTCTCTCTAGTGATGACAAATCACCTGATGAGATCAAAACTGAACTCAACTTATTACTTGGATTCACTCCAGTCCAAGTAATAAAAATGAAAAAGAGAACCCGCTCTGAGAATCCTCGGCAGGGTATCTCTCAAGAATTTTATTTAGTTCACTTCAACAAAAGTGATCTAAATAACTTGAAATATTTGGAAAAGGCGAAGAAAATGTTTCTTGTCCAAGTGACATGGGAACATTTTCGTAAGCCTGGGGGAAATTTCCAGAACCCAACTCAGTGCCGTCAGTGCCAAGGTTGGGGGCACGGAACGAAACATTGCCACATGGATGCTAAATGCATGATTTGTGGAGGTTCTTCTCACGCCAAGGACAACTGTCCGGTAAGGGAAGATACCAGGAAGTTTAAATGTACGAATTGCGGTGGCAACCATAAGTCAAACTTTTGGGATTGCCCTATCCGCAAAAAAGTTGTCGAATCACGTGCCCGGCAGATGAATGGGAACGCTAGTCGTACCCGAAACTCTGCAGGTAGAATTTCTAACAACACAAATTCTTCCATCAACGATCGGTTGAATAATTTTCATACCGCTCGTACCTATTCGCCGGAGGTAGTTAACCACCAAACAAACCTTCGAGCGAATAATCTACCCTCCAGCAGTGGAGTGAGTAATATTTCTAATTTTGTTCAAACGAATCGAGCTACCTATGCCCATGTGGCTGCGGGTAAACAAAATTCAAATAATTCCTATCACCAAACATCAAATACGGAAAATGCACGTGATTCAGGCATGTCTGCTTCCGATTTTGACTTTTTATCTGAACAATTGCAACAAATGATTGATGCAATGTTCAAAACTCAAACTATGGCTGAAGCAGTCCAAGTTGGAGTTAAATTTACAAATAAAATAGTAATTGGATTACGTTTTGGTAATGGATCCAAATAAATTTTTGAACATTTTAAATTGGAATGCTCGTTCTCTAAATGGTAAAGAGGATGAGCTATTCCATTTTTTAACAGTTAATAATGTGCATATTGCAGTTATTACTGAAACTTATCTAAAACCTGGGTCTTCAATCAAACGAAACCCAAACTATTTTATTTATAGAAATGATCGCCTAGATGGAGCATGTGGTGGAGTTGCTATCATCGTCGACAGGCGCATCAAGCACCAAATTTTTTCATCATTCGAAACCAAAGTTTTTGAAACTTTGGGTGTTTCTGTTGAAACAAACTTTGGTAAACATACTTTCATTGCGGCCTACTTGCCTTTTCAATGCACTGGCCAGCAAATAGATTTTCTTAAATCTGATTTGCGAAAATTAACTCGCAACAGGTCCAAATTTTTCATAATTGGTGATTTTAATGCGAAACATCGCTCGTGGAATAATCTTCAGTCCAATTCAAACGGCAGGATTTTATTTGATCAGTGCTCTTCAGGATATTTTTCTATTCTATATCCCGATAGCCCCACTTGTTTTTCTTCTGCTAGAAATCCCTCAACAATTGATTTGGTCTTAACTGACTCAAGTCAGCATTGTAGCCAATTGATTACTCATGCTGACTTTGATTCTGATCATCTTCCTGTAACATTTCAAATTTCCCATGAAGCGATTTTTAATCCCATCAGCTCTACTTTCAATTATCACAGAGCTGACTGGGATACATATAAAACATACATCGATAGCCATTTAGATGTTAATGTTTCATTGGAAACACATTTTGATATTGACAATGCCCTCGAAACTTTGACTAGTACTATAGTCGAAGCTAGAAGCGCATCAATACCAAAGTGTGAAGTCAAATTCGACTCAGTTATTATTGACGACGATCTGAAACTTCTGATCCGTCTTAAAAACGTGAGAAGAAGACAATTCCAACGAACTCGAGATCCTGCTTTAAAAGTAATCTGGCAGGATCTTCAGAAGGAAATTAAAAAACGTTTCACCGAATTGAGAAACAAAAATTTTGCAAATAAAGTTTCTCAATTAAACCCCGGCTCTAGGCCGTTTTGGAAATTGACAAAAATTTTGAAAAAACCTCAGAAGCCTATTCCTGCGCTGAAAGAGGATAACAAAATATTATTAACTAATTCTGAAAAAGCACAAAAACTTGCCAAACAGTTTGAAAGTGCGCATAATTTCAGTATAGGTCTCACTAGCCCAATAGAACATCAGGTTGCCCGCGAATTCGAAAACATTCTCAATCATGAGAACATTTTCGACAATTCATTGGGCACTGATTTGGACGAAGTGAGATCTATTATAAAGAAGTTTAAGAATATGAAAGCTCCGGGTGATGACGGAATTTTCTATATTCTCATCAAAAAACTTCCAGAAAGTTGCTTATCATTTTTGGTTAATATATTTAACAAATGTTTTCAGTTAGCATATTTTCCTGAAAAATGGAAAAATGCTAAAGTTGTTCCAATTTTGAAGCCTGACAAAAATCCTGCCGAAGCTTCTAGTTATCGTCCAATTAGCTTACTGTCATCTATCAGTAAACTTTTTGAAAAACTTATTTTAAATAGAATGATGATTCATATCGATGAAAATTCTATTTTTGCCAATGAGCAGTTCGGATTCCGCCATGGTCATTCGACTACTCATCAACTTTTACGGGTAACGAATTTCATTCGTTCCAATAAATCTGAAGGTTACTCCACTGGTGTAGCACTTCTTGACATAGAAAAAGCATTCGATAGTGTTTGGCACGAAGGCTTGATCGTAAAATTGAAACATTTTAATTTTCCACTATACATTATTAAAATTATTCAAAACTATTTATCGGATCGAACACTTCAGGTAAATTATCAAAATTCCAAGTCAGATAGATTACCTGTAAGAGCTGGTGTTCCACAAGGCAGCATACTGGGACCAACCTTATACAATATTTTTACCTCCGACTTACCTGATTTGCCACAGGGATGTCAAAAATCGTTATTTGCAGATGACACAGGAATCTCAGCCAAGGGGCGAAGTTTGCGTGTCATTTGTAGTAGATTGCAAAAAAGTTTAGATATTTTTTCTTCTTATTTGCAAAAATGGAAGATTTCTCCAAATGCTTCCAAAACTCAACTTATCATATTCCCACATAAGCCAAGAGCTCTTTATTTGAAACCCTCAAGTAGACATGTTGTCACTATGAGGGGAACTCCAATAAATTGGTCGGAAGAAGTTAAGTATCTAGGGCTCTTACTAGATAAAAACTTAACTTTTAAAAACCATATAGAAAGCATTCAAACTAAGTGCAATAAATACATTAAGTGTTTATACCCACTTATTAATAGAAAATCAAAACTTTGTCGCAAAAACAAATTTATGATTTATAAACAAATTTTCAGACCGGCCATGTTGTACGCTGTCCCAATATGGTCGAGCTGTTGCAATACCAGAAAGAAGCAACTTCAGAGGATTCAAAATAAAATTTTGAAAATGATTCTGAAGTTGCCTCCATGGTATAGCACTAATGAGTTGCATCAAATTTCTAATATTGAAACATTGGAACAGATGTCAACTAAAATCATTGCCAACTTTCGTCAAAAATCGTTGCAGTCTTCTATTGCTACGATTAGCTCTTTGTATAATTAGTTTAAGGTGGGTTAGGGTTAGGATAAGCTTAGACTGACTGCACATATCTATGGTATTAAGGTGGGTTAGGGTTAGGATAAGTTGAAAAAAAAATGTATTTCTGACACGCAGGTGAAAAATAAAGCCTGCAAAAAATCTTAACTGCTACAGCAAATGAAATGTAATATGTTATTAATTAGTATTGATAATAGCTTAAATTTATTTCACCAAATTAGGATGATAGTGTGTTATAATACACAGAACACCTAGATTAAGTTGAAGAATGTAAAAATTGATTGAGATACTAATAAAGATTATTAAAAAAAAAAAAAAAAAAAAAAAAAAAAAAAACATCCTTTCCGTTTGGTTGTGTAAATATTGGCGTCCTTCCAAACGTCGTCGTCGTCGGAACCTTCCCGGAACGGCATACCTACACTTCTATATATGGACTGCATAAATTTTGGTCCATTCCAATGCGACGTCGACGTGTCGCTCTGGGGAAGCACCAATTTGCAAGTGGAATGGAATTTCTTGCCAAAAATGTTACAAAAAAAAACTTCCAACTCAACTTCAAAGTGCTCTGCTGTAACAAAATTTGCCTTTGCGATTCTGGTGACAACTTGCGAGCGAACGAACAAACGCAAGACAAGTGACATCGGAAAGACATTTTCCCCAGCAGGTAGATTTAAATTGAACTTCGGTAGCCAGGTAACGCAGCTGCTGACATCGGGGTGAGGGAAGAAAAGAAATCTCATTAGGAGTGATTCTTACGACACGAAGAAGCAATTGCCACTCTGGGAGCCATGTGATAGATATTGTTAGCCCTAGCGTTCTGCATTGACCGGACAAGAGTAGACGTTGAGTTGGGAGCATCTCCGAATGCTGTCGGATCAATGTCAAACATGAGAAGCATCCACCGTGGGAATTGAATCTAGAGAATTGTAGACAAAAGCTTTTGCGGTAAATTAGATTTGGATTACATGGTACAGGTGTTCCGGGCGAAATGTTTGTTGGTGATGATGATGGAGTGTGTTTATCGTTATCGTCATAATTGGGCCATGTTGGTATCTGAAATTCATACTGGTTAACACAGTATAAAATCCTAATTGTTTGAAATTTATTGTTATCAACCCCAAGTGTTTGTCGGAGCGCACCAAAGTCAGAGTGCAATCTACTACACTAGTTACTGTTCGCTGCTCTTGTATAGCATATTGCATAGTTTTGGAGCCGAAAACCCCATGAAATAGCCACCATCTTGAATGCCATCTTGGATATTCTGGTCGCCACTTTTGGACTCCCGACATCTTCCTCATATCAAATATACCCATATTGCATTGTTTTAGGGCCTAAAACTACATTAAATAGTCGCCATCTTGAATTTGAGACCGCCATCTTGGATATTCCGGTTACCATGTTTGAACTCCGGACATCTTCCCCATACCAAA
This sequence comes from Aedes albopictus, assembly GCF_035046485.1. Taxonomy (NCBI): domain Eukaryota; kingdom Metazoa; phylum Arthropoda; class Insecta; order Diptera; family Culicidae; genus Aedes; species Aedes albopictus. Next base: position 303,463,326 of record NC_085137.1, on the reverse strand, counting down.
TACATACACCCATATTTCATGGATTTAGGACCTAAAACTCCATTGAATAGCAGCCATCTTGAATATTCAGCCGCCAACTTGGATTTTAGACCGCCATTTTGGATATTCTGGTCGTCATTTTTGCACTCCGGACATCTTCCCCATACTAAATATACCCATATTGCATGGTTTTAGGGTAATAAACTACATTAAATAGCCGCCATCTTGAATTTGGAGCTGCCATCTTGCACATTCTGGTCGCCATTTTGGACTCCGGACATCTACCCCATATCAAATACATACACCCATATTTCATGGATTTAGGACCTAAACCTCCATTGCATAGCAGCCATCTTGAATATTCAGCCGCCAACTTGGATTTTAGATCGCCATTTTGGATATTCTGGTCGTCATTTTTGCACTCCGGACATCTTCCCCATACTAAATATACCCATATTGCATGGTTTTAGGGTCATAAACTACATTAAATAGCCGCCATCTTGAATTTGGAGCTGCCATCGTGCACATTCTGGTCGCCATTTTGGACTCCGGACATCTACCCCATACCAAATACATACACCCATATTTCATGGATTTAGGACCTAAAACTCCATTGCATAGCAGCCATCTTGAATATTCAGCCGCCAACTTGGATTTTAGAACGCCATCTTGGATATTCTGGTCTCCATTTTTGGACTCCGGACATCTTCCCCATACTAAATATACCCATATTGCATGGTTTTAGGGTCATAAACTTCATTAAATAGCTGCCATCTTGAATTTGGAGCTGCCATCTTGCACATTCTGGTCGCCATTTTGGACTTCGGACATCTTCCCCATACCAAATACATACACCCATATTTCATGGATTTAGGACCTAAAACTCCATTGAATAGCAGCCATCTTGAATATTCAGCCGCCAACTTGGATTTTAGAACGCCATCTTGGATATTCTGGTCGTCATTTTTGCACTCCGGACATCTTCCCCATACTAATATACCCATATTGCATGGTTTTAGGGTCATAAACTTCATTAAATAGCCGCCATCTTGAATTTGGAGCCGCCATCTTGCACATTCTGGTCGCCATTTTGGACTCCGGACATCTACCCCATACCAAATACATACACCCATATTTCATAGATTTAGGACCTAAAACTCCATTGAATAGCAGCCATCTTGAATATTCAGCCGCCAACTTGGATTTTAGACCGCCATCTTGGATATTCTGGTCTCCATTTTTGGACTCCCGACATCTTTCTCATATCAAATATACCCATATTGCATGGTTTTAGCGCATAAAACTACATTAAATAGCCGCCATCTTGGATATTAGACCGCCATCTTAAATATTCTTGTCGCCATATTAAAACTACGGACATCTTCCCCATACCAAACAAACCCATGTTGCATGGTTTTAGGGTCTTAAACTTTATTAAACAACCGCCATCTTGAATATAGGAGCCGCCATCTTGGATTCTAGACCACCATCTAGGATATTCTGATCGCTATTTTTGGACTCCAGAAATCTTCCCCATACCAAATATACCCATATTGCATGGTTCAGGGCCTAAAACTCCTTTAAACACCGCCATCTTGAATTGTGAGCTGCCATCTTGGATTTTAGACCTCCATATTGGATATTCTGGTCGCCACGTTTGGACTCCGGACATCTTCTCCATTGTACCAAATATACCCATATTGCACATCTTCTCCATACCAAATGGGTATTTGCATGGTTTGGGGCCTAATAATCCAGTAAAGAACCGCCATGTTGAATTTTGAGCCACCATCTTGGATTTTGGTCCGCCATCTTGGATATTCTGGTCGCCATTTTTGGGACTCCGGGCATTTTACAAAATATACACATTGCATATTGCATGGTTTTAGCACAGTTTTAGGGCCTAAACTCCATTAAACTGCCGCCATCTTGAATTTGGAGCCGCCATCTTGGATATTTGACCGCCATCTTGGATATTCTGGGGGCCATTTTTGAGTTCCGGGCATCTTCCTCTTGTCAAATATACCCATATTGCATGGTTTTAGGACCAACATTTTCAACCGCCATCTTGGATTTTATACCGCCATCTTGGATAATCTGGTCGCCATATTGAATATTGGGCCGATATTGGAGATTTTCTGGTCTACAGTATTAATTTCTGCACAAAATTCGTCAACCATGCTGAAGGCTACAAAAATCGGCGCAGCTTGATGTGTCGCATGATGGGGCTTGGTTCAGTTTTATATAACTGGGACAGGTAAAATTTTCACTTTTCAAAAAATGTTCAACTCGCTGTAACTTTTCGAAAAGGGCATCAAATATTCTCAAAATTTTACTGTAAGTTCATCAACTAGTTGTGTATCAGTGGACAAAATTTGGTAAAGATTGGGCCATTCTACACGAAGTTTTGAAGATTCTAGAAAAAGCTGTAATTATTCGATAGCCAACTTTGAGCTGTTGTATCTCCGGATTCAATGAACCGAATGCAATGAAATTTTGATCATTTATGACTTATATAATGAACTTTGAAAAACAGTTTACCTAATTAGAAATTATTAACAAGAAAAAAAGTTATGGCGATTTCATTTATTCTATGTTTTTTTTAGTAAATTTATATATTTTTCATATGCACCCTATTACTTTTTCAATTTAATGCCGGCTATTTGGTTACTTTCCTTTAAAACATAAACATATTCAAGTCAATTAGAGGGAATTATAATGAACTATAATTACTATCTCGAATTTTGAAACGATGATGAAGTTTTGAAATAATTGGTGTTATATTAGAAAAATAATCCAATCGTAATAATTTTCTTTCGTGTAAAGAATTTTAAGTTTTGTCAAAAGTTTTTAATAGCTCATTATATAAGTCATAAATGATCAAAATTTCATTGCATTCGGTTTATTGAATCCGGAGATATAACAGCTCAAAGTTGGCTATCGGATAATTAAACCTTTTTCTAGAACCTTTATAACTTCGTATAGAAGGGCTCGATCTTTTCCAAATTTTGTCCACTGATACACAACTAGTTGATGAACTTACAGTAAAAATTTGAGAATATTTGATGCCCTTTTCGAAAAGTTACAGCGAGTTGAACATTTTTTGAAAAGTGAAAATTTTACCTGTCCCAGTTATTTTGAGTATCCCCTGTATGACCAATTCCACCGATGCTGGTCCGGATCACTAAAATGGCCATTACTCCGGAACGCCTTGGCCGATCCTAACCATTTTCAATAGCAAACAATGCGGTAAAATTCCGGTTCGATTCGTGCTAAAATCCGTAAAATCGGTTAATGGGAAGTGCCTTAAAAGTGAGTGATCTTTTTTGTACACAGACATACATACACACATTCACACATACACACATACACACATGCAGACATCATCTCAATTCGACGAACTGAGTTGATTGGTATATGACCCTGCAAGCCTTCTATCGAAAATTCGTTTTTTTTTGAGTGAACATATAGCCTTTCAGTACACTTCGGTGTACGAGAAAGGCATAAAGTTCACCACTCCAGAGCCATAAGGGAAAAAATACCTGGGGGAGCGCCCAGGTACCCCACAGGCTCCGGTAACGATCGAGCAGCATTTTCATCCCCTCGATCACGCATTTCTCGGCACGGGTCGCTTGACACCTTGAATTGGGGTTAATAGTCCTATACTTAGCCGGCAACAACACGACTCACTCACAGAAGGGGAGGGGGTCGTCAGTCCTCTGGATCATCGTCCCTGCTGCTCCACACGGTCATGTGTACACAGCACGACCATTCATGAATGACGTAGCATTTTAAGGGGGAGGGATTGTGTCAGGTTTTGCTACGAACCATGTATAAGGTACCTATTGGCAAATAGGAGGAAAGGGATGTCAAGATTCTGCCAAAATTGCTACGACATTTGTGGAGGCTCCCATAGTAGGTATAACACCGTAGTTGATTTTAATTTCAAGTCCCCTCCGTTCAACGTATCATATAAGCAATATCCTACTACACACCTCAAGATTGATTTATTTTTCTTATAAAACCCGTCATCTTTCCCATTTGATCGCATGTAAGCTTTCATAAATCAAACACTTCGCGCACGCATCAGGGATTTAGAAAACCAACTCAAACAGCTATCTTTTTAATCAAGTAAAATCCTAGCAGCCATCCTGCGAGCGCTCATACAATCACTTATCATTCGCAGCTGGTTCCTTCCTTCTAACCATCATCACTCCCGGGATGGCTGGAGCAATTCATGCTTTGATTGTACGCGTGTTGGAATGGAAAAGAGTTTTTCTTTTCACTTGCATTGAGTAATGGACGAAGTAAAAATGAAGGGCGGCGGCGGCTGCTGCTGCTTTCAGCAAACGATTTATTTCCATAATTCCCTCCCTCTTTATTCTGGGTATCTACATACAACAGCAGCGCCCTACACAGAAGATACCTACTTACTTTCAAGCTTTTCCTCCACTGACTGGCTGACTGACGACTTGCATCCGCATGAGGAACGAGCAGCAGCGCGGAAACAATTACAGGATGTGATGCATAATTTACACTGCTCTTAAGAATGACTGCTTTCCATCTGGGGTAGTGATGAATTGATGGTGAAAGTTTCATTTTTCTCGTATATGAGACACGGTGGGTTCTTTTTTTAGAAAATCTATCACGATGTATAACATCACACTCGTGATCAAACAGAATTAACAATTTCACGCTTCTGTGCAGTGCAATGGGACCTCAAAAACTCTCTGAGACTCGACTGCTGAAACCCTCTGAAACCAAGCTGTAGTCCGCTAGAGAATCGAATATAGAGCAATGAAATAAGGCGGGACATATACCAAATTTATTTTAAATGACCTCGTGAGAGACTTAAATATGATTCGCATAACTTGAGACTGACTTACGGAGAGGGGCAGTAAAACTCTGTTCCTCCCCTCGATACTATCTTTGATCCCCGATAATTCATTTTAAATCTTTCTAGACATTTCTGAAGCAACCTTGGCAGAAATTTCTGAATTAACTTTAAGGTGTTCCTTAAGGAATCCATTAAGAGTTTCTCGGGCGAATCCCCCTTAAGGTCATCAAGCTTCTAATCGCACCATGCTGTGAGGTGAAGGTTCGATTCCCGCTCCAGGTGTTGGAATTTTTCTTAAGAATAGTTCCTTCTCCATATCCACTGGTGCATGCTCCTTGTGTCCCTTGTCTAGTGTTAAGTTTCGTTCAGTCGTACAGACACTGGCTGAAGATGGTGTCCTTGTTTTTAAAATAACTCCAGAAATCTGCGAAGGAATTATTCGACCGTTGCCGAAGAAAATATTACAATAATTCTTCGGGAATTTCTGAATTAATTATTGGAGAATTTAAGGAAGAATTTTTGGAGGATTAATTGAGGGAATTCTTGAAAAAAATCTAGAAGAAACTTCTATTGGAAGAATTTTTTGAAGCATTTCTAGAGAATTCTCCCAAAGAATTCTTTCGTCACATGTGAATTCCTACAATACCTTCCCAGTAAGGTAATCCAACTTCAAACAGTTCGAGGAATAACTTCTCAATTCGTTCTTTTTAAGATCAATAAGCTCCAGAATAAAAATGGTTCAATTCCATCAAGTCTAAGTGGATGGTGACTCATTCCTTCTTCTGAAAAAATCCAGCGAAGCTTGTTGAATAATAAGCAATATAACCTCTAAAAGAGGATTTTTTTTGAAGAAGTTCAAGAAAAAAATTGGAAGAGTTCCCGAAGAATGCCAGTAGAAAAATATGTGAGAATTTCCTGCTGAACTTTTGGACGAATTTCTGGCGGAACTTTGGAAGGAATTCCCAATGAAGTTCTGATATATAACTCGTAAGTTCCGAAACAATTGGTAAAACAAACTCTTTAAAGAATGGAAAATTCCTACGAGTACCTGAAATAATTTCCGGAGTATTTCAGGAGCTACTCTTGGAAGAATTTCCGTAAGGCCGCCTGAAAAGTAGACGAAAAGCCTGGAAGAGTTATAAGAAAAACTTCAAACCTAATTAAAAAAAAAATCTGCAAAAGCTATGTTCATATAGAATCCGGAATGACAAAATCACGTATATCTTAGAACTAGTATAATATTTTCCGAAGAAAAATATCCCAGAGAAAATGCTGTAATTTGCCGCAGTCTAGAAGATTTCCTAGGAGAATTGAAAGATCTATTTGCCAATCAACTTGTGATTAATGGGAACAAACGCGGGCGTGTTGCGTATTGGCATCTAAGCCGGAAGAGATGGTTTGTGAAAAAAAGGAATGTTCATGGTGTGGGCTCGGGTTCAGTTTGGCTTTTTCTTCCACAGAAACCTGTTCTGTGGCATAATTGGTTAAAACACCGGTCTAGTGAATACGGAGTCGTGGTTTTGGATCCCGCCAGAACGCATTTTTTTACAAGTTTATCTCTCAATTTGTCAATTAGCAACATTATGTCCCTTTTAATTAATTACAAGTTTGTACGTATGTTTCAGACATACTAGCAAATCTGTTGAATGCCAGTTAAGGGCACTATGGCACTATATAACATTGGTTTACCTGAGACTGGCCACAACCGGTGCCCGCATTCAATTGTTTGTGTTGAATGGTAGCCCAGGTATTAATCTGAAGCTTTATCCAACATTTTGGCACCGGAATAGCTGGCTCAGGGCCAATGAAGTCATGTGATGCTCCAGTGTGAGCTAACTCATCAGCCAATTCATTTCCAGCGATGGAAGAATGGTTAGCTACCCATTACTAGGTGAACATCGTTTGCTGAATTCAGCTCCTTGATATGAGTTCGACAAGCGATTACCAACTTCGACCTAGAGTTGACCGAAGCAAAGGTGACTATCTGAACAGAACTAGGGTCTTGTACCATTTGGGCAGGTGTACCTATTTAAGGCACTTGTCGCCATAACTAAGTCAATTCCAAACCGATTGATTTGAATTTTTGTATAGAGTTAGATACCGTAGGTGCCTAGCTCTATAAAAAAAATTCAAACCAATCGGTTTTAAAATTACTTAGTTATAGCGGCAAGTGTCCAAAATAGGTGCACCTGCCCAAATGGTATAAGACCCTATATTACTTTGCCCATTGCGTGTTGCTGAAGTGCTGATTGCACTCCACACAAAAGAACTAATATTCGGCGTAAAAAACGGTACGGTGTCTACCAAGTGAGTAAAACTGATGTAGTTTTAGCTTACGAGAGTAAACACTAGCAACAGATCGACATTCGAGAAGGGAGCCATCGGTGTAACATACGATGCCTTCTGAAATACTTCTCTCCAGATAACCTCTTACAAGCTACCACACAAGACATCAGTTTATCAATATTGGTTGAACAACAGTTGTGTAAATCCATTTGATATACTTGGGTTTTAGACCCCTCGTTTTACCAAAGGTACGCCGGCATTGACCGAAGGCCATACAAGCTTTCTTGATTCTGAGCTCAATATGAGGTATCCAGGAAAGCTTGGAATCAATAATGACTCCAACGTACTTTACCTGTTCAGTCACATCGATTTCAGAATCAAAGAGACTCAAAGGTCGAACGCCATTACGGTTTCGCCTTTCCGTAACAAGAACATTAGAGTAATGCGGGGCAAAAGTTCGCACGGGGCAAAAGTTCGCAGTGGGTCTTTTTCTGAGCACAAGTTAAGAACCCAAATAAATCTGTATGGGTTTGACACATAATCAGGTCAGTTACTCGTCAATAAAAATTGGATTGATTTCGTTATGATTTGGCAGAGTTATGCAAAAAAATGTGTTTCGAGGTGTTTTGATAGAATTTTTGGACCTTTTGGAATAAGAATTTGTAGTAACAAGAAGAAGAAAAATCTCATAACCTCTTGACGTCGAAGAATCGTTATTCCATAGTAGTTCGAGAGGTGCACTCGAATAAACAATAAACTACTAGTGCTTCTTACAGAAAGGGACATTGTTAGAACCTCTACAGTGGGGCAAAAGTTCGCAGTAGCTGTGGGGCAAAAGTTCGCACTAGATTTCTGAATCTAGTACATCAATATAATTACATAATCTTTGAAGCAATGAAGATTTCGTATAGAAACTACTATATATGTATAATATGTGTAGTATGCACCCTGAAATCGTTCCGGCAGAGGGTTTGAACTTAGTTTTGTGAGAAGTTCCATTGTAAGGCAAACATTATGTTAACCCATTTAAATCAAGAAATGAAAAATAGTAAAAAAAAACATTTTAAAACATTTTCTTCGTCATCCTCGTCGTGTCTTTTCGTATGTTTCTGAAGTTCTTATGTTCATCTACTCTACCGGGGTCTTTCATAGCTTAGTTTGTAAATTGACAGCTATAACTCATCACCATACTGACGGGGATAAGATTCGATTACGGTCCTGTTCAACAGTTTTGCTGCATATTTGTTTTTTTTTTCATGTATTTTGTGCAACATGTATCTCTATGATTACCCCACAATGTATTTTGACAACTTTCAGTAACGCTGGAAAGGACATCTCTTAGTTAATAGTTTTGGAAGTCTTCATAAAACACATTCTATACAAAAGCTGAACATCAGGTCGTATTCCAGTTGGGCCGTAATGCTAAGAACAGGAGGAAACTGATTTCATGGCTAGATTGAAAAGACGAACATGAATTAACATGAAATAAATGAACATCACACAAATAAACTACCCTGTACTAGGTGCGAACTTTTGCCCCGCATAATGCGAACTTTTGCCCCCACTATGGGGCAAAAGTTCGCATTGGAGTACTTGTATTAAAAATTGTATTACTAAAACTACAAAAGTAATGCGAAAAAATCTAGTACTACATTTTGAAGGCAACATGACAGGGACCCTTTTAACGAAGAAAAATGATATTGTTTTCTTTTCGTTTATTAGTTATTTTGTGAAGTCTGTTAGGTGCGAACTTTTGCCCCGCATTACTCTAGATGTTTTACTCGGATTAACCGAAAGGCCATATCGACACCAACCCTCAAGGTTGCGACCATTCATTTGCAAAGATTTACATTCATTTGCTATTATCTTAGTTCAGAAGCATGCTATCAAAAAACAATGTATGGATGAATTTAACCTTGTAGTTTTATCTGAAAGTTTGCCGAATAACGTTGGGGTCGCAAACGTATACCAAAGTCATGAGCGAGCTGTGAAGGCAACTTTCCACAGCGTGAATGTAATTTACATTCACCGCGTGAAGAGTTGCCTTCACAGCTCGCTCACGACTTTGGTATACGTTTGCGACCCCAACGTTATTCGGCAAACTTTCAGATAAAACTACAAGGTTAAATTCATTCATACATTGTTTTTCGATAGCATGCTTCTGAACTGAGATAATAGCAAATGAATGTAAATCTTTGCAAATGAATGGTCGCAACCTTGCCAACCCTCAACTACCTGTAGGGAACTTTGCATCAGGTCGAAAAGTGTGCTGATGCACATACCAACTAACAATGTTAGATAGTCGTCGGCAAAACCATCAGTTAGAAAACCGGTATTATTGAGTTGCCTCAATTGCGTATCTGCTACGAGATTCTGCAAAATTGGTGATAAGAATCCCCCTTGAGGGCATCCACAAACACTCAATTTCCTCATCGCCGCTTGACGCAATGTCGAGAAGAGATGTCGGTTAATCAAATTGGAAATCATTGGAGATGGCATCGAAAAGCACGTTGTCAAAGGCACCCTCGATATCTAAGAAAACACCCAAGCAATATTGCTTTTGAGCGAATGCTTTCTCGATATCGTAAACAACCTTGTGTAGAAGAGTCACAGTGGACTTACCAGATTGCTAGGCATGTTGGCTCACATGAGAAGGCACGTTGGCCAGATGAACATCACGGATGTGATGATCCACAATGCGTTCTATGCATTTCAGAAGAAAAGAGGTCAAACTGATAGGTCTGAAACTCTTTGCTTCTTCATACGCCGCACGACCCAGTTTCGGAATGAACTTCACAGTAATATCCCGCCAAAATTTGGGAATATACCCTGTAGAAAAACTGCAACCAAGTATTTTTTCAAAACATGTTTGAAATAATCAAATCACTTCTGAAGCAAAATAGGATAAATCCCATCTGCTCCAGGGGATTTGAAAGGAGCAAAGCTATTAGGGGGATTAGGGGCATAATGGACACCCTAAGCAAATGAGTATGTTAGGGCTGTATAACATACAAAAACTTGACATATTATCAATTGGCTTACAACTTTAACTTGTTTCCTACGTGTTTCAATCATTTACAGCTGTTACAATGTCATTATTGTGCAGAAATAATGAATTGAAAACCGTGTGTTTTTTGGGGCTGGCAGGAAAGGTTCGCGGCGAAATGGACACCCATCGGGGCATAATGGACACCCCTGCATATTTTAAGCTGTATCTTTGAGAATATCGACCAGTTAAGTAATTTACCAACGGAGATCAATACCACAGATATAATACTCCATCTTAGACGAGTTTACATAACTTCTAAGTTAATTAAATAAATTTTAGGCTGAAATAATCGGATTGAATATTTTCAAACTCTCTAAAACGCCTAACAGTATGCAACGCGCGTACATCCATTCATAATTGCCAGTGTTCATTTCGCCCCGAATAGACTACAACATTGAAATTGCTATTTTCAGTGTGTTCTGATCAGAAATATAATACTCCATCCATTGCTAAATCTACGTATGCATGTAGATAAGCTAACAATTCACTTGTTTGTATGGTTGACACACTCAAACACTCGTAATACCTTATTTGCTACTGCTTCGAAATTATAAGAAATCCACCATATGAAGACAATCTTCAATTTCAACGATATTTTGATTATTTTGAAGGAATATAAATGGTACTTTCGAAAAATAGAACTATGACTTGTTCCTTTACACTTATGCATTGAAAGTTTTACATTAAAGTCAACGGTTTCGGTAAAAACAGGGGTGTCCATTTCGCCCCGGGTGTCCATTATGCCCCTAATCCCCCTAAGTGCCCACTCAATCGATTCTATAGTTATAATATTCCGAGCCAAAGCCAGGGAATCATAACTACAAGAAAAGACATCAGGTTCATCCGAAGATGTAATATCAATACATCCGGGGAAGTGTGTGCTGAATAAGCATTCCAGAACTTCCTTATCAGAGGAAGTGAAATCGCCATTTGGCAAACAAAGTTCGTTCACTAGGAAATTCTTAGATTTCGGAAGGATTTTGTTTAACCGACTGACTGCACTCAAACTGGATACATTCCTACAAAGGTTTTTCCAGCCCAATCGTTCAAAAGACTGGAGTGCTTTCCTGTAGGCCTTGCGAGCCGACCTGAAAGACTCCGATCCAGCCGAACGTCGTCTGTTCTAACTCATTCTACATTGTTTCCTGAGTTTCGCCAGATCAGAGTTCCACCAAGGGGTTCCTCTTGCGATCATCACAGACCGTAAAGGGCATGCTTCTTCAAAAGCTTCCATGATGAAGGTCGTTGTATTATCAACGGCATCATCTAAATCACTTGGAGGGTCAATGGATGGTGTGTATCCATGAAATTTGGCCGCAACCAAATCAGTAAAAAGCTCCCAGTTGGATTCCTGAAACCCAATGTTTGCGAAGTAACATTTAAATGTTCAAAAAAGATGTAGGGATGGTCAGATAAAGATTCTTATGGTGGTTTTTGGAAAAAACTTTCGAGTTATAACGGTTTAAATGAGCTACCATTTGACCAAAATCGAGGGGTCTGCACAAATTGTTGTGGCGTTAACTAACGAGGGATCCATCAATTTAAGTAACCAAATGCGTTTTCCTTACTTTTTTATCAAGGACTTTCAAAAAATCGTCACCATAAACATTTTTGAAGACAAGGTGTAAATAGTGGGCCGGTCTCAGCGAGAATTAGGTGAATATTCAAACTAATTAACAGCATCTTCATAATCCCGCCCTTATTTAGCCTCAAGTGAGACTAAAGAAGGGCAGCTCATCGTCTCGGAGAAACACAAGGTCTACTGCACCATTGCTCCGGTTAGCGCAGTAAGGGCAACATACTGTGGAGGGCGCCCTGGTCAGGTTTTTATTAGACCCCCCTAGTCAATCTTTCCTAGGCACGGTAAGCATATAGCCGCATCACACCATGAATTAGAGGTCACCTGTTTATAAGCACTCTTACGAAACAATATTTTGACCCTGATCCTCATCCGATGACAATTTTCCATAACATTCATCCAGTGTGCGAACGTACATCTTTTCATGTCAATGCCACCCCTCCTGGTAGCTACACCAACGGCACCTTAAAGCTCCTGAAGAGTGCAGAGGATAGTTAGCATCCACCGCGTCAAGTGCCTCGTAGGCGGATAAGGCTAACCATTAGAGTGGGTCAACGTTGTATGGAGAAACTTTAAATTTGGTCGTATCAACCCGGAACAAAACTTATTCAATCTATATTAGCGTTCAAAACAACTGTGCAAAATTTGGGAGCGATTGGTTGCGTCCCCGTATTCCGCATTTCGATTGAAATTTGTATGGAAGTTAGTATGGGAAAACATAGTTTTTTGAATTTTTCTCATAAGTTGAATTCTTTTGTCTAATATCATGTAACTAATAACGCTAAAGTATAGCCGAGGATATGCCGAAAAACTTTGCCGAAGACTTTAAAGTGATCCGACGCATGTGAAAAAAGTTATTCGCCTGGTAACTTAGGTCAAAAATTGAGATTTTATTATTGATGTTATTCCTTTACATGTTAAATGTTAAGCACCACCGGGCAATCTGTACGTTATAACTTTTTTCACAAGTGTCGGATCACTTTGCGGTCTTCGGCAAAGTTTTTCGGCATATCCTAGGCTATGCTTTAACGTCATTAGTTGGATCGTTTTAAACGAAAAATTTCAATTCATGAGAAAAATGCAAAAAAGCACGTTTTCCCATACTAAATTCCATACAAATTTCAATCGCAATGCGGAATACGGGGAAGCAACCAATCGCTCCCAAATTTTGCACAGTTGCTTAGGACGCTAAAATGAATCGAAAAAGCTTGGTTCCGGAAAATCGATTTTGTTGACCCAGTCTACTAACCATAGCATAGCGAAGCGTATTTTAATTTTAAATTTCCTTTTTAATTTTCACAATTGCTCAAGTGGCAAACGGGTAATGAGAAAAGTTTCAGACAATTGAAGCACTTTGCAAAATTGACTGGATTCTGGATCTGCACTGGCGCCGGCGAGGAGCGGCAACCGCGCCAATCTACCATGACGGCTGAAGAACTTGCGTTTGACCCCGCGGTAGATTAATGTCAGTTCGCAGAATCCGAGAGCAATTTCCGCGACAAAGACGACGACGACGAGAATGGCTGCTCGGTATCACCTGGTAATGGTTGTGATTCCAAAGATGATTAATTCTGCTACCGGCGTGAGTATGGTTCATTCGTTTCCGACAGCATCGTTGATTGCATCATCAAGTATGAATGGTCCCGGCGGAAAAATTTAGCACCATTTGTTATCTCGTGACTCTTCTAGACAATTTCTTTTCTGTTTGTTTAGAGTTTACACCAATCTTCTTAAAGCGTTTTCCTAGAGTAGTCCTCTGTCTGTCCAAAATACGTGATTCCAGGTTGCTTAATCAACGAAGCTTTGGGATAAGTGCTCCTTAATACACGATCAAATTTGGATTATAAGGTGTTTGTCCTTAAGAATCTCTGCTAGTTTATCAAGAATGTTAACCATCAGTGTGGATCAATTCAGGTTTTACTAATGAAAATTAACACTCCTACCATGCAAAAAATACGAACTCGGTGAGTAAAGTTTCGTGAGAAGATGATTTAATTAAGTTGATGCGAAACACGCACCAAGCGCTTGCAGTCAGTTAAGGATTCTTGTCGAATGGTATGCTAGCATATCTCTCTAGTGGCCGGGCTGCTGTGGTTCGCCTCTTCGGGCTGTTTCTCTGCATAAGAGTATGCTAATAAGTAGAAAGGATCGTGCCATGCTAAGGGTAGTACGCTTGTCAGGTAGTGCAGGGGTTTTCGGACCTTTTGGTTCGCGGTGCACTTTTTGGAAATGAATCTCTACGCGGTGCACTTGGTCATTTTTGGTTAACGTGCAATATCTTTTTTTTTCAAAGTTGTCGTATTTTTCAAAGCGACTCTCAGGTGCATGCACTCATATTTGAAAGCGTGTTTACACACAGATGTGATTATGACATTACCTTCAATTTTCTTTTTATGGCATGTCGGAGCTTAGTTTGAGTGACACAGTTCTTCGACATAAAATGTTGTCTTACTGGGGATTTTTTTTTATTTTCGTGTGAGGTCCTAAACAGTAGGCCGCCCCGTATTTTGCAAAAATTGAATATGTTAAAATTTTGTTGTTGGAAAGTGATCGGTTTAGCAAAATTTGAAGTCCGTATCTCAAGGCTAAGTGGTCCCTCATGGAGCCTAAAGTTGTTTAAAATTTTAAGACCCTAAGGGGCCAAAAATGTGCTAAAAATTGCGATATCTCCACTCGTTTTTAAGTTATTGTGCAAAATAGGGAAAGTTTTCTTCGGAATCTTACAAAATATCAATAATACTGATTTTTCAATAGTTTTTTGACAATAACTTATAAACGAGTAGAGATATCGAAGTTCTAAGTCCCTTAGGGTCCTAAAATTATCGATTTCATGTTTGTTTTTGTCCCATTGAATTTCTCAAAACTTTAGGCCCCTTGAGATACGGATGTCAAATTTTAACACGACCATTTTCCAATAACGACTTTTATATTGTCCAGTTTTTGCAAAACAAGCACTGGCCTACTGAACAGGCTCATTGTGAAATTCTTGCTCCATTAAAAAGTTTAAGGTGGGCTCTTAAACACTGTTGAAAATGCTTTGACATCCATGTGCACAACAGAACATGTGCTCGATGAACAGATTGAGATTTGAATTATGAAAAGATACCCACGTACTTCGGTGAGACTCGAACTCACGACTCCCAATTCGCTAGACGGGCGCTTCTATCGAATCCATCAACTCCGAGCAGATATATTGAATTTATTCGCGTTTTATATTTATTTTTTCCTACTGTGCATCGGGGGTAGACAGTACCATTATAGTTAGATTACTTCCAAGATTTTAAGCGAAATTCTTGAAGATACATTCCATAATAGGATGTTTGATGCTGTGGACATTCATAGCATTGAAAGTAGAATTTTGGAACTGCTGCGGTGCACTTATCAAGGCTTCGCGGTGCACTTGGTGCACGATTTGAAAACCGCTGAGGTAGTGCATCAGCATAAAACGTTATTAGTTCTGCTCTTGAAGATTGCCGTGCGAATCCTCAAGGCTTCGTACGCTTCGGCGAGTAAAATTTCTGTCTTTCTTTGTTATAAGTACATAACCTATCAAGACAGTTTGTGGAAAGCCAAAATGCGAACATTTCTATCTTTATTATGTTTGTTAGTAACATTCATTTTGCATTCGAATGGAAATTATTAGTGACTGGAATCTGTCTTTGCTAATACATATTAACTAGATAGAACTCAATAAGAATCGTATTCAATTACCCAATAACATATTGGGTTAGATTCACTTCTATAGAAAAACAATAGAAACCATGATGCAGCGATTGAACCAACCTATTGCAATCGACTTGCCTAACGTGTAAAAATCAGTAGATCTCTCCCTAAGAGGAAATTCCAATCATGCTCGGTAGACTAAATAATCACCGGAGACAAAACATCAAGACGATGCATGCCAGTACAAACCGAGCACGTCGTCGTCGTCGTCATCGTCTTCGTGGTTGATAAAAAAGCTCAGCACATAAGTCTTTCCCTACTTTAAGAAGTATGCTGCACTATGAGGCTAGGAAGCACCTCGAAGTGTGACGAGTTCCGACCGACCGACCAACCGACCCACTGACGACAACAACGATAGAGAGTAGCAGTGTCTGATGCTCGTTCAGTACCTACTGCACACGGGACGGGAGGTTCCTGATGATGAAGCCTTGCATATTTCATCTTTTCATTCAAATGATGCTCGGAAGATAAATTTTGCATAGAAACAGCGTGAGCTTTCCACATTCAGAAAGGACAGGCGACATGAAAGAGCGCTTTCACATTTCACCCATCGCTTCGTCGTCTAAGCATTATCTGGGTCTGTTCTGTTCAGGCGAAGAAAAGAAGAAAAGTTGATGCGCTTTGTTGGGTCTCTGCAACGGTTGCCTTTCAGCTCTTCTGCGTGTGATGCTTGTTCATTGCGACAATTTTCTGAGTAGGTACCGTGAGTGAGGTTTGGTTGCAGCAAGCTTTCCAACTGTTTGGGCTGGACAAACTCAATTGGTCCTACGAGTAAAGATGTTTTAATGATTACGAAATTGTTCTACGGGGCCCATATAGCCGTTGCGGTAAACACGCGGGTATTCAGCAAGGCCATGCTGAGGATGACGGGTTCGATTCCCGGTCGGTTCAGGAGCTTTTCGGAATGTAAAATTTCATGACTTTCTTGGGCATAGAGTAACTTCGTGCATGCTACACGATATACACATACAAAACGGTCACAGAAAGCTCTTGGTTACCTACTAACTTAACAAAAAAAATAAACCCTCAGTTCCCTCTGCTAAATCGTGAGTGGAGGTACTAATCGAACACAAGCTGAGAAGCAGGCTGTCGCCAAGGAGGAGAATGGGTTGTTCTTTTTACGCGGACACTAAAATATGTCTGCTGAAAATATATTCCACTCATTCCAATCTAAGGGCTCACATTTCTCCTAACCCAAAATTCTTTAAAGGCAAAACGGTACTCCACTTCACCCAATCAATTATGGCAGGTAGGCTCTTCATAAGTGTACGGAGACAAATTATCGTCATTTGCCTTAATGAGGCAGTTATCAAGCAATTTAGAGGCTAAAAAACGACGGCACACCTTGAACTGGCACACTCTACATGCTTATAGTCAGTACCGTAGGATATACCATATGGAATAGAAGATAATATCAATTCAGTGTGTTCTGGATACAATTTTAATTTAACAACTTAGATAACGAGATAAAACAGTCGTACCAAAGAAAATTAATGATTCCAAACGTGTTTTATATCCCAAGGGGCCGAACCTCCAAAGAGAGAAAATAGCTCAGAGAAAGAGAGAGCAAAGAAGTTCAAACCCTCGTCAACGAGGTTCGGAAGTCGCTCGATCGTACGTTCGCGGTGCAACCCGTCGAACCATCCAGTTAAGTCGCGTGTGAAAATGATTCGGCGGAATTATGGTTGCCAAAACGGCGAGGCCAGCGTTGGCCATCAGAGTCCGACGGTTCACGACAATGGCGTGGACGGTGGAGAACCCGAAGTTCCCAGCCGGTAAGTTTATATTTGAAACTGAAAATTGCAATAAAATGATGGTGCACATTGCGAGGCGTTGTGAAACGAGTTTCGCAAAGATGGCGGTCGATTGGACTGGTTTTTTTTTTTCTCTTCATTTCGGCCACGACAACACAAGCACAAGTGATAGTGTGTGTATTGAACGTGATCTTCACCATGTTAGTGTATTGATGTTGGACAGATCATACCCGCTTCCAATTAGAATGATTGGAGTAGGGGGGCATCCATAAAGTACGTCACGCTTAGAGGGGGGAGGGGGGTTTTTGAAAAGTGTGACAAGCAATGTATTAAGTATAGGAAAAACCCGTACGAAGGGGGGAGGGGGGGTTGAAAATCCTCATTTTTAGCGTGACGTACTAAATGGATGCCCCCTAGGAGAGAAATACGAACGTTGGTTTGTTTTAATGGGAGGAGGAATAGTGCTACCCGAGCAGAAGAGAATAACAACAGCATAACAAAATGTGTTATTTTGGCAAAATAACTGCATAATGGAATTAGTAATTTTAATGTTATTAACATAACATATTGAGTTATAAACTTGTCTGTCATAAGCGGCAAAATAACAAGTCACATAACAAAAATTTGTTCCTGAAAAATCAATTTAATAACATGTTTTGTTAGTGGCAATAACAACTTAATAACAGTGAATTTGGGAAATATTTCAATAACAAATTTTGATATTAAAGAGTTATTGATAACATTCCGAAAGCAAAATTAGGGTAAAAACTAACTTTTTTTTACTCATTTTTGGGTAATTATTTTAAGTGTGTTATTCTATTTTTAGAAAATAATAGGTCACAGAAAAAAATTCGAATTCATTATAAAACTTACAAACATGGACGGGATTTGAACCTCCAATCCTGCTATCGTAAATTTTCAGTCGCCTTTACCAATGAGGCTATCACAGCACTTGCAGTGAGGGACGATAGAAGCTTTACTGGTTCTACGTATTGCCAGTTTCCCTATTCCCCCATTTCATGTTTGCCAGTCGCAGGACAAAAAAAGACAGAGATTTGAATGCAAGATCAAACAATGAACCTCTCTCTCTTACCAACAGCGTTATCGCGGTGCGCAGACATGTGCGTTAAGGGCGGACGGGACGGTCGAGGAAATATCCGTCATTGCTCTGTGGCTACTAAGATGGTAATCTCAGATTCTACTTCATATTTTGCAACAAAAACCTATCATTGTGTATGCTCACTTGCAGTGCATATGCTGATTGGTTTTCAACATCTTCAGTGCGATAGAACTCAAGATTACCATCTTCAAAATCGCGAGGCAAATTGTTAGAAAGAGAGGCAAGATAGGAAAAATAACACGGCGTCCCGTTTCACCTTAACACTAATAACAGTGGTGGCGTTCGCATGGCCCGTCGTCGGCTGTTTCGGAACAAAGAGAACGACGAAAAAGTTGCTAGTCGACTATTTATGATTGAGCTTCGTCATGGGGTGCATTTTGGCGGCGACAAAGATTCTTCCCAGACGGAGCTGATTTTTTTTTTATTTTTTGTTTTGTTCGCGTTGTGAGAACGGCGATTATACACGTACCTACGTGAGCGAAGGTAAAAGGTAATTATATCATATGCCGATATGATTACCTCTGCAGATGCTGTTTAGTTTTATTCTGTTTTAGATTATTTTTAGTAATGAAAAAAGATATTTATGACATAATGTCAAACAATATATGATCGAATAATAATAAATCGAAAGAAAAAAGTTATAATAGACAAATGCAATCATCAATTGAGCAGAATTGTCTGTATAGTTGACATTTTTATTGATTAGAATTAGTTAGTAGGTACCATATTTGCTATCTCCACTCTCACTAACATTCATTACTTCGTAATACATAGTCTGTTTAGTACTTTTTGACGTTATAATTAGAGGTTAGAATAGCAGTACTGTTAAAATGACATATAAATTCAATTAAGTTTACTCAATTTTGAGATAAAAAAAAACTCATTTGCAGATGTATAACTTTTTGAAGCTAAAATTTTACTTAACCTATAAGAATAGGGCCCATATAGCCGAGGCGGTAAACGCACGGGTATTCAGCATGACCATGCTGAGGGTGACGGGTTCGATTCCCGGTCGGTCCAGGATCTTTTCGTAAAGGAAATTTCCTTGACTTCCTTGGGCATAGAGTATCTTCGTGCCTGCCACACGATATACACATGCAAAATGGTCATTGGCAGAGGAAGCTCTCAGTTAATAACTGTGGAAGTGCTCATAGAACACTAAGCTGAGAAGCAGGCTTTGTCCCAGTGAGGACGTTACGCCAAGAAGAGGAGAGAGGAGGATAAGAATTGGGAATCGTAGAAAAGTGATAGGAATTTGGCACCGTAACGGGACTGGGATATTGAAAGAAGGAAATTAATACTTAGATAAACATATCAATAGCTATGATGCTATATTTACCCAAAACTCAAATTATAGCAAAATAAAAAATACGGAAGAGTCTGATGAAATTTCTAGAAGTTGCAATGCCTTTATTTTTTACTTCATAATATGAAACAGCAGACAATAAAATAAAGAAGGTAAACTATGTAATGGTTATATCTGCGATAAATTTTCTCCGATTTTGACAAAATTGATCTCATTTGATCCAGATTTATTTTTTCTATCAAAAACAAATCCGACTGAACCGATCTGGTCATCGTGAGTTGCCATACACGTGGAATTTTCCATCGACCAGCTGCAATTGGCTTCTTTAGTGGTGTTGAGATAATTCCATATTCACAATCTACTGAGCCGAAATCCAAATTTTCATGAACTTTGGTGCCCGGGAACCTATTTAAAAATCGATTTAAAGTTTGTATGGGAGCGATTTGTCGAATCACCCCTCGTCGCATTTCGTGATGATTGGTACAAATTAAGTACCTTACCAAGAAAAAAAATGTTAAATTTAAATTTATACGTTTAATATGTAGTCCGTCCAAAGTCTTACACCGTACATCAAACCGTTTTTGATTAGATTTTGTTTTAGATTTTATAGAGGCATTTTAAAATCTTCTCCTGTGTGGTAGGGATAGGATTTTTCAAAACACCATCGTTCTTCTTCTTCTTCATGCACCATCAAATCACCAATAGCATATCTGCCCAGCCTAGGCCCAAAGTATTGACTTCAAAGTAATCATTACGAAGCATAAATGTCAATTTCTTGATTTTGCTTTGGCTGACCAAGCCAAGGTTGACCGTAGCATTTTCATAATTCAAATCTCAATTTGTTCATCGAGCACATGTTCTGTTGTGCTGCACGTAGGATGTCAAAGCATTTCAACAGTGTAATTACGAAGCATGTTTCGCGAGAGACCATATCTTTTCAATACGCTAACTCCAACAACGCCGATATTAGAATAGAGGAGCTTAGAAGCAAAGGGGTGTAACCCGACGTCTCCACTAGACAGAAATGTCTTGCCATTTTGCTGCCAGAAAGAGAAAACGTAACAGAAATGATCAACACCGCTGCTTTCCATGCAAACAGTGAGAGAACATTTCTGTCATGACACATCTGTCCAGCAAAATGGCAAGACATTTCTGTCTAGTGGAGACGTCGGGTAAGTTACAAAAACCCACTTTCGAGTAAATGAGCTTTGAAGTTTTCCACCAGTTTTTCATCCCATTCAAAATGTATGGAGTTTCAATATCAACCCAATTTTCTCTGATTTACTGTAATTTTTCTAATCATCATAAAAATAATCTTTAAAAAGTTCCTGTGAGCTTGAAATCTGAAGATTGTTTGATATGTTCAGCTCAAACTCGACAAAACGGTCACTTACACCTCTTTGCATCTGGGCCCCTCAATAGCATAAGGATATGTTCCAGAAAATTTGGACTTTTGGGAATACCGCGTAACCCAATCGTTCTATTCGCATAACCAATCAATAAAAAAAAAGATTCCTTATTCAAACGAGTCGAAGTTCACTTAAATCGGTTCAAAGTTGAAAAAATATGAGTACCGTAATCCGGGGTCAAATTGATCACTTTAAAACAACTTTTGCGGATAACATCAGTGCCAATTCAAATATTGCCAAAAGAATTTCTGTAAAACCAGTACCATGTGGATCTCCATGAAACCATGTGACAGAATTTTGTTCAACAAATTTAAACTTTAGGTTAAATAACTCCAAATATCAAAAAATGGAAATGTCACTTTGGGGCGAAATTGATCAGTATACAATTAAGCATCGGTTGGAAAGGGAAATTTCTTTCTCCGCTTAATTTAGATCTTCTAAAACCGAATAACGCGTTTAAAATCTTACAACTAGTGAATTTAATACTTTAAATGCAAAATTAGATTTTGAAATTCCCCCTTAAACGCCTTAAGGTAGGCAATTTCATTTGACATAAGTGATTTCTATCACATTAAATGACTATTTCATCAAAAAATTAACTGTATTTTAACTATTTCATGTTCCGATTAGCTACATAACTTCCAACCAAGGCTCCACAAAAATGTTGAAACAGAGAATTAACGGGAAGTCCTATTAGCAATCGATTGTTTAGCAGCAATGATTTCAGCTAAATGAGAAATACATTGCAAATTCCTAAAAAAATAAGGCAAAACTAACTTTTTCTAAAAAAAACAAAGTCTACGCTCATCTCTAGACCTCTACGAACCAGATGACGTAAAAAGTTTAAGATCATTACGCCGCTTATGAGTTCCTAGTAGGGAATTACAATGTGGTACCCGAATGATCAATTTCACCCCGCTGATCAATTTGACCCCGGTTTACGGTACTTTTCAGTTTTGAGGGTAGCCGGATATGCTTCCGGCATTCTACGCAATGAAAAACAAGCAAAACTGCAGCCCCTCAACAGCAATTGAATGTTTTTTTTAATTTTTCAATTACATAGAATAAAGCTGTTTCCTTATAAGCATTTTCTGATCTTTTACCTGCTATCCATCGACCTTTTGCTCTACAAGCAATGAAAAAAACGAATACTTAATCAAATTTCTCATTTTTGTAATATAGCTAAAAATTAAAATTATTTCATATTCTGATATAATTGTGTTATTTTTGCAACTGATTATCTTGTTCAGTTGCAAAAATAACAAAGTTATAACAGAGTTTGTTCTGATTCATTTGTAACAAAACTAGTTACAAAAGATTATAATATATTTTGTTATAATTTAGTTTGAAAAAGTTTGAAACAGTCCATGTCATAACAAAATTATAACATAATTTGTTAGTTATATCACATTAAGATATAATTATGATATATTCTTGTTATGTTCATCTAGTCGGGTATGGCCTCCACTTCAGCATCCTATTCTACATCATATATGACTTCGTGATGGCTGAGAATTCTATATATTTAGACCAACATGTGAGAATGCGAACTTCAGTTTCTCTCTTCCCTAATAGGTGTATTTTCAACTATTCATGTACCTATCTTTCGAATAGGTAGATCCGACTTCATCCTCTGGAACGACAGGGAAAACATGTGAAATACAAAATATTTCTGAAAAATCCCATTCAAAACCATCTACAATTTTGGATTCAGCTGTCTGTATTAGCTTCGTTCAAACAAGTTTACTCCATAAGTTTGACATTTTTATAATTGAAATTCACATGTCAAAGGCGGAATCTGGAACGTCTCTTTGAAAACCTTAAAAACCTTCAATATCGTCTGCTATGTTCTCGTTTAGATGTATGCAGGGTACTGCGCCACTTGGGCAGTGGCTGGTATTTTGGGTACTTTTCAGCTACAACTCAGTCAATTTCAGAAATTTAGCAAAACCTCGCGCCGCCCAGCAGGGACTTTGTTTTGTACACATTACAGCACCTCCATGTCACGTAATATACCACACCTCTTATCAAATGTGATACCGTAAGCGTACCATACTTTGCGCACCTAGGGCCTAACTTTGCGCACTTTTCAAAAAATCGTTAAACAGTTTTTCTGGTGCATTATGCATACTTTTTCCCACGGAATACTAGCTAGTGATATGGGGCATGCACTTTGTCTCAGTTTGGATGTAATGATAAATGGAAGAGGAAGACAAATTGATGAGTGAATATGCAGTTGCTTTCCCTCAAATGCTGTAAATAACGTTGTAGAATGACGTAGGTTTTGTTTCAAAATTTGTTTTAGTTTAGATAGCATTACCATAAAGTATTTGAGCACTCTCAATAATACAATAATAACCAAACTTGGTCCACAACAGAATGTAATATTGAAATGTTATTTAAGGGATGCTTACCAATTGCTTGGTCATAACAAAATAAGATTGTCCAACAAAACATGTTATGGAAACGTAATGCCTTGATAATTCAATGATAACAAAACAAGATATAAAAACAGGTTTTGTGATTTCGTAGTTATTAATTTGATATTCCCCTCTGCTCGGGTATTTTTGAGTGTACTGAATGGGATGAATCTGTTTTTGTAATCGATATTGACTGTGTGCTATCTACGTCGCGATGCCAACCAGTCGAGAACAAGTAGTGCTTGAAGATACGTCAGGCGTTGAACGTAAGGTGTTTTGTTTTATTTTTTATCGACTTCATTGTTTTATGTGCTGCCGCGTCGCGATGACAAAAAAATTCGACAGTGCTGAAGACATCTAACGTTTTATTTCGAGATAGTTTTTTCCAAATCGTAAGTACGGTGCAACAGAGTTGAATATGATTATGCTACGATACTTATATAAGCAGTTTGCAGATGGTAAAAAAAAGTAAAAGTGAAAACGACATTGACTGTATTAAATATCATCATCCATACTGTGTACTATCCGCACCGTGATATCAACAATTCGAGGACCATGGAGCCGTCAAATCTGGAGTCCGTGTTGACACGGACGGCATCGTGCATATTTGTAAAGTGGGCTGGTCAGCGGTTTGAATGTACCACTGGACCTAGTTGGGTCGATGGAAATCCAGCTTTTGAGTGGGCTGGTCAGCGGTTTGAATGTACCACTGGACCTAGTTGGGTCGATGGAAATCCAGCTTTTGAGTGGGCTGGTCAGCGGTTTGGATGTGCCACTGGACCTAGTTGGGTCGATGGAAATCAAGCTTTTGAGTGGGCTGGTCATCGGGTTGAATGTACCACTGGACCTAGTTGGGTCGATGCAAATCCAGCTTTTGAGTGGGCTGGTCAGCGATTTGGATGTACCACTGGGGATAGTTGGGTCGATTGAGTTTAGGGGATACAATAGAGCAACATTGGACCTGATTGGATCGATGAAAATTTAAAATGAGGAAATTCAGAAAAAAATACAATGATTCAGAGGTATCGTATTATGCCTCTCAAGAAAAATCAGAATATGGCGATTATCTGCCTCTGGCTTCTGATATAAGCGCGACAGTCACTAATCATAACGGCGTCACCAGATTTAGAAGTATTTTATTCCATTATATAGGGTTTGACAGCAAGAACACTCATTCCACTGAGCCACTTTTGCGGTTCATCACAAGTGATTAAAAAAAAAACATCTGTCACTTCGCGAAACCCACGCGCTTTTGTTCTTGGCGGGAACACTTTTTCTTTTGTTTTGCCTTGCGAGTGTCACTGCGGCTATGTGCCGAGCGTTCGATCGCCGCAGGGCTCTATTAAAAGATAAGCGCGACAATATTCTCAATTTAGTTGAAAATCGGCGTTTTCGACTAGCGAAGTTGGTTTTTTCTCCAAATCCATGCGTCGGACCTAACTTCGGAAGTGATGCGCTGTATAGTAAACCTTGTCCGCTATACAGCGCACCACTTCCGAAGTTAGGTCCGACGCACGGATTTGGAGAAAAATCCAACTTCGCTAGTCGAAAATTCCGGGATTCAACTGCACGTACAATACTTAACTAAGATGATAAATTACAACTTGCTACTGAAAGATTGCGATTTGTAAATATCAATAAATGTAGTTGAGTTGAAGGAAATGCAATTTCGTGGTGGTGGTAGGACAAAGTTGAATTGGTAATGAGTGTTACAGAAATCAATTCAGTCAATGAAACCCAGTGTTTCAGAAGGTTGGTCAATGATTTGAAAGTGCATTGGGTTATTGAGGCTAGTTGAGTAAATGCAAACTCAGCATCTAGCGATCCGATTTCTGGTTTAAGAGTAGGTACCACTCGATCTAGATGGATAAATGAATACTAAGTTTAAAGTGTTCGTTGTGCGTTAAGCTAGTATTATTTAGATTGGACCTTTTCTTCGTATTTACATTCTAGTTATGCCGAGACCGAGTCGAATAACCTAATAACGCATTGGAGATAGAGCGGAAGCGCAATGCCTCACTATCCTCTAAGCTAAGGAAAGTTAAAGCCAGAAACAGAGAGCTGATGCGTTCCAACGCTGCCGGATCTACCTCTGGCCCTGGGTTAAGCCGTTTTCAGTCCACCATGCGGGACGATTCAAGACACACCGAAGCTGACTCATTGTCAACATCAATGAACAATCTCTCCTTTGCCACGCTTAATATCGCTCAATGCATACCCGTGGAGGGTGAAGATGAGATTGACAGGAGGACATTTGAAAGTTGGCGTGAACTTCTAGAAGCATCGATGCAGCTCGTCGGAGTAACAGACGAAGGGACGAAAATGAGCATTTTTCGTATCAAGGCGGGGCCAAAACTTCTGGAAGTATTGGAAAACACGGGTTCCTCGTTCAGAACACCTTGCGACGTTACTACGCCGTACTCGAATGCAATGAGCCGTCTGGTGGACTATTTCGGTTCGCGGACTATACACTACTTCATCGACAAAAACTTCGCTCGCTGACTCAAGGCGTAGGTGAAACAGATGTCAAGTACGTCAAGCGCGTTATTAACTTGGCAAAACTTTGTGACTACGATGAGAGCCAGGTTCTGGAGAATGTAGCAGATGTTATTCAGTCACATGCACTGAATTTCAGCATCCGGGAAATCGGAAGAAAAATGTTGAGAAAAGGAAGAACCATTTCAGGTTTATTGGAAAAGGTGCAGGCAGTGGAAATCGCTAAGGTGAATGAAGAGCTGTTTGCAAAAGCGCATGCATCACAAGTAGTTCAAGTCGCTCCGGTGTCTGTGCCTCACTCGACACAAGTTAGTCCGGCCCATACAACCAACCGGTATCCCGAACATGACCACCAGTACCAACCGCAAAAACCCGAGAACAACCAGCCAAGGTATAACGACCAGCAGTTCGGAGCTAAACGAGGAGGTTTTCGTCGAGGATCATCTGTGCAGCCGAGACAGACGCCTTGTTGGCGCTGTCCTGTTCAGCTATTGAGAAAGTCTGTCGCGCCTGTCTTCGAAAAGGACATCTAGCTCGAGCGTGCAACCAATCGAAAGGACCAATCAAGCGAAAGGTACCACCCGAGGAAGACAGCACATTCGCTGGTCCGGCACCGAAGAAGATAGCCATGATTTCCATGGAGGAGCTATCAGGAGATCTCAATGTAAGGTGTTGAAACCATACGCGACCAACGCCAACGTTGACGTTCTAGCTACCTTCGTAGCAGAACTTAAAATTACTGATGATCGTCCTACGTTGCTGGAAAAGTTTTATGCTGTAGATCAGGCCAAACCTCTTCTGAGTAGAAACACCGCACTTAGATATAGCGTTCTGCAAGTAGGTTTGAGTGTACCAATAACGAATGGTACCCACATGGACTCCAGCCCTCTTCCTGGTGAGATCTTTTCGGTTTCGGGAGCAGTAGAGTTCCCGAAATTCAACATTGCACCAGTCTCGCTGGCATATGACAAGAACAGGCCTCCATCTCGAAATATTTATACGAACATACCACCAGCCTTCAAACAGGAAGCAAAGCGTAGGCTGGACGAACTCTTATCTGCGGGGATTATCGAACCGGTCACCGATAGTATGGACAAATCGTTCTGCTCTTCGTTGCTCGTGGTTCCGAAGGGAAAGGACGATATAAGGTCGGTATCGATACATAAAATGTAAGTACGAGTTTAAGTTAATTTGTTTTGATTTTGTCAGACTGGTTGTGGATTTACGGGGTCCGAACAAGAGCATTATCAGAACCCCTTTCAAAATGCCTACTCTGGAAGCGATTTTGGCTAAGCTACACGGCGCGACATACTTTTCGACACTTGACCTACCAAGTGCGTTTTTTCATGTTGTTTTGGACGAGGGATCTCGTCATCTCACCAACTTCTTCGCTGGAGACGGGACCTACAGGTCCAGAAGGCTTCCATTTGGTCTGACCAACGCTCCGGACATCTTTCAAGAAGTCTGCCAGACAGTAATTCTCTCCGGCTGCGAAGCGGTTGTCAATTACTTGGATGACTTCCTAATCTTCGAAAAAAACAAGAAAGAGCATGACGAGAACTTGGAGAAGGTAATTTTTATCTATTTAGCAATTTCCCCTTCTCTTATGGTAATCTCCCATAATCTATTAGGTACTTCGTCGTCTTCGCGAGCACAATGTATGCCTCAACAAAGAGAAGTGTGTGTTCGGCAGTGTTGCGAAACTCATGCTCACGAGTAAAAAATACTCACTCACCTTACTCATTTGCGAGTAATGCTCACGCTGTGAGTTACTCGCGTATGAGTATACTCACGCGTGAGTAATGACGTCATACTCTCGCGTGAGTATTACTCACAAGTGAGTAATACTCACGCGAGAGTATGACGTCATTACTCACGCGTGAGTTACTCATTTTACTCACGGTGAGTTTAGTGAGTAAGTTATTTTTGTTGGTTTGAAATGATGTTTTCGTTTGTTCTGTACTGCAATGGTGATTATTTATATACAAGGCACAGTTTTCGAGGAAAGGTGGATCTGCTCGAGAGCTTTGGCACCATAGGCTAAAAACTCTTATTGTTTACCTACGCATGCAAAGTAATATCATCAATTAGGAAATCTCTATATTTCACCACACTTTGTCAATGGTATAACTTTTTTCGCATACGTCGGGTTACTTTACGGTATTCAATAAAGATGTTTGGCATATATTTACCTAACTTCAAATTTAAAATGGTAGGGTCAATTGCAGCATCTCCTAGGTCCAAACATTTAAAACTTTTCTTTTCTGCATACATTTGATCGTTTTTTTTCCATGTGGCTAGTTTCTATTACTGTGCAATAATATAGGGCATATAATGGACAAATAGTGGTTTCGCTTCAAAATTACTTGAGTAGGCAAGTAAGGAGAAAAAGTTTTACACTGGTAACGCCTCCCTTGTAAATCTAAAAGAGCTGTAGTTTTTTCTGCGCGGAAAAATAGTCCGTTCTATTATTCCGTAAGGAAAAGTAACGTTTTTCCTCATACTAAACACTTGATCAATTTGTAATTTAAAATTTACAAAAAATAGTAAATTTACTTGAGTACTCAACTTTCGAACATGAAACTTACACACTAAACGCATCCAGCAAAGCAAAATCCAGCAAAACGAATAGTTGATTTTTAAGCAATTTTTTGCTAGAATCCGGTACAACTTTGTGCCCTATCAGCACAAATTGCTGGATGTTTAATAAAAAAGTGCTTAGACTTGATAGAATTGAAACAAAACTTTATTGGAACTTATGGGTGACAAAAGGAACAAATTGCCAGGGCCCGTAGCGTAGTGGCTACACGTTCACTTCATAAGTGGATGGTCATGGGTTCGATCCCAGCCCGGCACTTACAATTTTTCGTCAGTTGCTCTTCCCCCCGAGAGCAGCTGGCACCTGACCCTCTTCAGAGCATATGCTCCAACGGACCCGGACACCTGGATATCAGCTAACGGCAACTCATAATGGACCCCCAATTGGACGGGAAAAGGAACATGAGCTACACATCAACATCCTCGTGCTCATCATTCTACCATGATAGTGTAGAAAGTGAAAACAGTGCAACGGAATCCAGTTCGATCTAGTAGAATTATAATAGAATACATTTAGGAGCTGTACAAAGTGTAAGTACAGCTTCCAATTGGAATCGCTCACGCCCTGGTGGACAAAAGAGCTGTAAATTAGGTAAAGTGATTGAAGAATGAAAAAAAAAGGAACAAATTCTGAAGGAATCCCATGAGCTTTTTCCAGTCTTAGTTTTTTTATGTAAAGTTGGACCACCCTAATTATATGAGCCTCGGACCTAAAAAGAAAAATAAACTGCCGAGCAAATTACTACCAGTAACATGGCCAGTAATCACACCCAGGTAACCAATAAGCAGCTAAAATGGCATTGATTCAGCACTATATGCGCCTTTGCAGCAGGTCTGCTGCTATCGAACTGTCAAATCCAAGGTCAAATCGGCTACCAATCGAGACCACACGATTCCTTAAAATTACTTATTCTTAATTGCTATCTCTGCCAACCCCCTGAAGAAAGCGTTAATTCTTGAAGCCGGCTCGAACGGGCTCGTTTACGAAACTTCAGCCTGCCTTTCAATCTGCTACGTGCGGAAGCGAACTTTGTCGTACGAATTATCGTGCATTTGAGAAACGATCGTTTACACATTTGTTCAATGCGATTAGTGTTTTTTATTAAATTTACAAGACGCACAAGCATGCAAATACATTTCGTCCATTTAAAACAACGCTGAGCTCAATTATATGTGAATGACACGCCAGTTATATGTGGATGACAGCCATTTCAGGGGATTGATCTCTGTCTACAAGAGGTTTGAGTTCAAACAAAAGCCCTCACGTTGAGCTGTTGGGCTCAAAGGGGACCTCATCAGGACCGCCCTTAACGGAGCGCTTAGAACTACCAGTAAGATACAATTCACTAGAATAAAAAAAAAAAACAATAGAATTATTGACAAGCAACCTTGTCTACTGATTCAATACATTCGCCCCAATAAAACATACCATTTTAATGCTTGATAGGATTCCAAGCCTTTAGATAAATTCTAGATTTCCGTATGAATATGAGTAAAGCATACTCGTGAGTGAGTATCTACACGTCAATACTCACGAGTGAGTGTGAGTTGTACAGCGCTTACTCAAATGTGAGTAATACTCACGGTGAGTTTAAGGTGTACTGCTCATACTCACTCGTGAGTTTGACTAGTTGTGTGAGTACTCGCTCATTTCGCAACACTGGTGTTCGGAGAGACATCAGTGAGGTTCGTGGGATTTATCATGACTAGTGATGGTCTCATGACCGAGCAGGATAAACTTAAAGCCATCAAGAACTTCCGCCGACCGGAGACACAGGCCGAAGTAAAAAGTTTTCTTGGCCTGATCGATTTTGTAGAGCGATTCATCATCAATCGAGCAGATAAAACTGCTCTTTTTATTGGTCGGATGCGGAGGAACAAGAGTTTCAGTTGCTGAAGGAGGACTCACTAACTTCAGTGCTCAAATTGAGCTATTTCTGCAGCGACGACGAGACAGATGTGTTTGTGGACGCTTCGCCCGTCGGACGCCCGTTGGAGAGGGACGAAAAACCAGTAAGCGAGCCATTTCCAGAGCGGAAGCGTGGGCGTTAAGACTGCAACCCTTCGACTTCGTCGTTAAACGAGTCCCGGGTCACTTGAATGTAGCAGACGCGCTTTCGAGGTTGATTTGCAATACACAACGTGATGCTCCCTTCGACGAAACCGATGAAAAACATGTACTTTATGCTCTTGACGCAGGGTCAATGGATATTTCGTGGGTTGATATCGAGAGTGCATCAGAAGTTGATGGCGAATTGTCACAGCTTCGAAAGGCTGTAGTTTCTGACAACTGGCCGGATCAGCTGCGTCGATATGAACTGCATCGTTCTAGTTTGCGTTGTATTGGATCAAAAGACGATAAGATTATTCTACCAGAAATTCTAGGAGGCAGAGCATTGGAGGCGGCCCACCAGGGCCATCTGGGTATTTCGGCCATGAAACGAATCATTCGTGAATATTTCTGGTGGCCAGATATCAGCCTCACCGTCGAAAAATTCGTGAAAGATTGTCGGACCTGCTTAATCATCTCCAGGAAGAATCCGCCAATACCACTTTCTAGTCGTACCCTACCGGATGGACCTTGGGAGATCCTACAAATTGATTTTTTAACTGTGCGCGGATGTGGTACTGGAGAATTCTTGATTGTGGTTGACACCTATTCCAGATATTTATCTGTCGTGGAGATCAAATCCATGTACGCCAAAAGTACTACAGCGGCACTTTCAAAAGTTTTTGAGACCTGGGGACTCCCTATGATAATCCAAAGTGACAACGGTCCACCCTTTTTCAGTATGGAGTTTACCGACCATTGGGAGCAAAAGGGAGTTAGAATACGCAAATCAATTCCTCTCAGTGCACAATCCAACGGTGCCGTAGAGCGCCAGAACCAAGGCGTTTTGAAAGCCCTTGCTGGGAGTAAAAAAGATGGATCCAACTGGAGGAGTGCTCTGGAACGGTACGTTCATGTTCATAACACAATAAAACCCCATTCGAGGCTAGGAGTAACCCCGTTTAAACTCCTCGTCGGGTGGAAATACCGCGGATCATTTCCGGCATTTTGGGAGTCGAAATCGAGTAAGGAACTGGATCGTGGCGATATTCAGGAGCGGGATGCATTAGCTAAGTTAGCTAGCAAAAACTATGCAGATCAACGTCGAGGAGCGAAACTTTCGGATATAAAAGCTGGAGACAAAGTAGTGGTAGCAATTTCAAGGAAAAACAAGATTGATCCACTGTTTTCAAGGGAAAGCTATACGGTGCTGACCCGTGATGGAGCCAAGGTTGTTATTTGTAGTGACCGAGGAATACAATATGCCAGGAACGTT
Source organism: Aedes albopictus (assembly GCF_035046485.1). NCBI lineage: Eukaryota > Metazoa > Arthropoda > Insecta > Diptera > Culicidae > Aedes > Aedes albopictus. The sequence continues at coordinate 303,431,444 of NC_085137.1, read as the reverse complement.
CAGGATATCAAACGAATACCAGAATTTGCAATAAGTGAAACGGAATGTCCCGATAGCGGAAACGACAACGTTGACGAAACTGTAAGTACTGCAGGCGCCTCTTCTTCTGATTCAGGAAGACACCAAGCAGGAAACGATGATGATACTGAGCGCGGGGTTGGAGATTCTGTTCCTGATGATGGAAGCAACGATGAAACGACTGTAAACCGAAGTAAGGGAACCACAACTAGGACCGCATCTATTAACACCCGGCCCAAAAGGAACATTCGTAAACCAGAAAAATTCAAGGATATGTTTGTTTATCATATCTTTCAGTAAATCTTGAATACTTACGTACATAATCGAATGCTTATAAGTCTTACTGGTTTTATATTATACGCTGCGTTTACATTACAAAACATCAAAAATACAATACAAAAATACAATTCTAATCTTTGAATACAAATCTTTAATCTTTGAGATTCGGAATTCCAGCATTTACAAAATAGTTATTGAGAAGGTCATTTTTGAATACACGCATATACGCCCTTAACAAACTCTCGAGTAAAAGTTCCACCAACCAATGCAGCTTATTGATGTATCCGAACGGAATGTTATTGTCGCTTCGCCGGCAAACCGGACGTCTCAAAACGGAGCGACGTTTTCGAGTCATTGGAATCTTTGCGCATCGCCCTGTATTTCAACTGCAACACAAGCCCATTTTGGTCCTGTCTTTTATGGAAGAACATCAAATAAGTCGTTGTTTTGAAAATTTTCGTGTTGGGGAGCGAAAGGTAAACTACCTAATGTTTAATGTAAACAATAAACTTTCTTTTTTTCCGGCTCTACGTTCCAGCTGGAACTTGGCCTGCCTCTCTTCAACTTAGTGATACATTGGATGAATTTGTAGCAAAATTGGTCGTTTTCATATTCAATTCTGCAAATTGAGAGTAGAGGAGGAGGTGAATGTAGAAGATAATATCAATTCAGTGTGTTCTGGATACAATTTTAATTTAACAACTTAGATAACGAGATAAAACAGTCGTACCAAAGAAAATTAATTATTCCAAACGTGTTTTATATCCCAAGGGGCCGAACCCCCAAAGAGAGAAAATAGCTCAGAGAAAGAGAGAGCAAAGAAGTTCAAACCCTCGTCAACGAGGTTCGGAAGTCTGTCTTAAAATCGATTTCAAAGTGAACGGTCGCTCGATCGTACGTTCGCGGTGCAACCCGTCGAACCATCCAGTTAAGTCGCGTGTGAAAATGATTCGGCGGAATTATGGTTGCCAAAACGGCGAGGCCAGCGTTGGCCATCAGAGTCCGACGGTTCACGACAGAAATCTTGGCGTAAGTAGATTGAAAAGTGAGAGCAGCTTTCTTCCTACTTTTTTCCCGGGATTCCTCCATTGCAGAAATAATCAATCAGAAGGGAAACAACCGATTTCACCACCAACGGAATCAGTGAGCACGGACAGAAGCAACCCTGCAACTATACGAAGGATTTTTGTTTAAATTTTTTAGCATTACCATTAGTATTAAGCAAGTCGCACAAAGTCCAAAGAATACGTTACATGATTCATATTTTAAAAGTATTCTAAGAGGAATTCCCATGAGAATATATGGAGCTTTCCCTGTAAAAAATCATCAGGAATCCCTAAACAAAACTTTCGAAGAAATTTTACTGGACACCTTGAGAAACCAAGCTGAGCTCCTGAAATAACGTCTGCAAAAATTTTCCAATTATTTCCTGCATTAGTTTTACAAGGATTCCTGAAAAAATCATCAAAGAAACTCGTGAACGAATTCGTTGAAAAGAAGTTCTGCCCAAATGGTACAAGACCCTACCTTGAGAAATTTCCATAAGAAACTCCGAGACGAAGTCCTTAAGCAACTTCAGAAAAATAATTTTAAGGAATCAGGACTATGAAAAATAAAACAAGGAATCCTGATTTATTTTCCCAAAACAAAGTTGAAGAACTTTTCCAAAGAATGTCTTAAATAATCGTCCGAAGAAAACCTCTGGAGGCATTCCCGGAATAATTTTTAGCGTATCGAAGAAATGCATGGAGAAATTTCATAAGAAAACCTTAAAGGAAGGCCCGATGGAGTCGTTTGAAGAATTCCCACTGGATTGCTTACAACAATTTTCGATGAATTTCTAGAGGAATTCTCGAAAAAGTGTCTGAAGAAATTTCCAAAGAAGTTTCTGGATCACTGAAAGAATTCTTGAGGGAATCATAGATGGATTTCCATCAAACATAAACATGAAAAAGTTATTAGGTATGAAATCTCTGGAGGGATGCTCAAATTTCCGTTCGACTTTATTAAAACTCTTCCGTAACCAATTGCCTTTACCGATTCCTCCAGGGATTTCTCAAGGCATTCCTCTTAGTATTTATTCAAGGAACTTCTTTTAGCATTCCTGCAGTCATTTCTGATGGGATTTCACTATAGACTTGTTGTCTCCCGAAATTCTTCTTCTAGAGTTTTCAATTGGGTTTCCTTCAACTGGAATTCCTGGAGTAAGGCCAAGAGGAGTTCCAGGAGGAATTTCATGATTTTTTCTCAGAGTAATGCGTGGATATAATCTCACGAGGAATTCCTTTATGAGTTTTTAGAAAAATCTCTGGCAGAATTACCATAGGCATTTCTGGAAGTATTTTATGAAGACTACCTGGAAGAATCCCAGCAAGAATGTCATGTGAATACCATGAGAAATTTATGGGGTAATCTTTGTATAGAATTTCTAGGATAAACATTTCTGGAGCAATCATCGGATGAACTTCTGGAAGAATCTTAGGAAAAATCTTAGAAGGTTTCTGAGATGTATCATTGTAGAAATTTCAACAGCAGTTCTAGGAATTGCTGAAGGAAACCATTCAGGAATTTCTAAAGGAACTTGATCAGAAATGCCTGGAGCATCAAAAGAAAAATTCCTGGAAGAAAAACCTGGAGGAATACCTCGAGAAGTCCCTGAAAAAAACGGTAGGGGTATTCTGAAGGAATCCACAGAGAAGTCGCTGAAGGAATCGCAGGAGAAATTTTTGAAAAAAGTCTCAGGAAAATTTCCCGGAAAAATTCCAACTCGAATGTCAGGATCAATGCCTAAAGCAATCACTAAAATCATTCCTGGAGGTACCGTAGTTAGAATATCTGAAGGACAAATTGCTGGAAGAACCACAGGAGTTGTTTGAGAAATCCTTGGAGAAAGGCCAAGAAGAGTTTCTGGAGGAAGGCCACGAGGTGCTCCTGGAGGAATCCCATGATGAATAACTAGAGGAATTCCTGGATAAAATCTCTGAAGGAATTTCTAGACGATTCACCGGAGGAATTTCTATAAAAATGTCCGGAATATTGCCAAAGATTATCCCAGCAAAAAATCCTGAAAAAATCTCACATCTCTGGAGATGTTCCTGGAAGAACTCCTGAAGGCATTACAGCAAGAATTTCTGGAGGAGTCCTAGGAGGAATTGCTGGTAGAACCACAGTTTCAATTGCTTAACGGACATTACTGAAGGGATCCCTAGAATTCCATGAGATTCATACAAGGTATTTCTAAAGAAAACCTAGTAGGAATTGCTGGAAAAATCTACAGGTATTGTTAGAGAAACCCCATCAAGCATGCGGGGAAAATTAAAAGTGAAATTCTTTAAATAAATACCTGGCGGAATACCTACAGTTCTCCTAGGAAGAATCGGTAGAGGTATTCTGAAGGAATCCATAGAGGAGTCCCTGATGGAACCGTAGGATGCATTTCTGAAGGTATCCCGGACCAAGCCTTTCGAGATGCTGTGGGGATCCTCAGCAGGCTCTTGGTAAAATTAATACCAGGACCATTAGAGGACCAGGACCAAGATAAATTCCAGTATCATTACTGAATTTCTGAAAAAAAAAATCAACGCTAAATTCTTTGCAAGATGGTTGAAAGATTTCAATTCCTTCGTGGCGTTCTGGTAAATTCGGAGAAGGATTATCCATGACGAGTTCTTGGGGAAAACACGATGTTTTCTAGAATGCTTCATTTTTTTGCAAATACCCGAGGGGGTTCTTCCTGGATTCTTTCATAAATTGAGGCAACCTCATCGGCGTGATTTATGGAATTATTTTTCTCGATCCCTTGTGGCACTTTACGATAGTTTTGCCAAGGATCCCCTGATCTCATTCATACGAATGATTTTTTTATTAAACAGGCAATGAATGTGAAAACTAGGTAAATTTTTAAAGTGTCGCTGTGCACTTGTCATGTCTTTGCGGTGCACCCTGGCTTAGAGGATTCTACAAACAATTTTACATTGAGCTTCTCTTTTTCCCCCTACAAGAATTACGAGCTTCTCGGCATTGAACAGAAATCCTTTTTGAGCATTTCTCTAATGCACGAAGGAAGACATGATAATATCTCAAGAACTGCTACAAACAAGTTTCTATGATACCATACATTTGCCGTACCCACACAATTGGACGTGGTCGCGCCTCTGGTTCGTATCGTGTCAGCAATCATGACACTGAGAAGCCGGATCTTATGCTTTCAAATCACGTTAACCAATTCACACACTAGGCACAGACAAACAGACGTCTCACTCTACTCACCCTCCATCGTCCACCTTTTTAACGATCGATTCAAATAATCGTAGTACTCAAATTAGGCATCAGCGACGCTCGCATCGTTTTTGCTCCTGTTTGATATTTACACGCTTCCGCGATCTAGGGACATGTTTGCGACACACAGTAATTTAAGCATTAGGTGATAGTGCTACAAAAAATATGCAAAAAAATACCTTTAGCAAAAAAAGTATAAATTTTACAAGTGTGGAACTCGGGCAAAAGAAAATCACATTTTCCATTAAAAATGAATAGCTTAATGGCAAAATTTGTTATTGGTTGGTTGGGAATAAGAGATAAAAGAACAAAAATAATATCTGCTTTTGTACCGGAAAATATCTCAATAAGAACTGATTTTATCATTATAAGAACATGTCAAGGAAATATATTTTGAAACGTAGAATAACTGAATCAGTCATTATCGAGTTAGGTCGAAAAAAGTAAGTACCGTCGTTGGGGGTGAGAATGGGTCAAAAAAGGATACTCAAAGATTGTTTGTTGAATAACAAATGCAGTTGAAGTCGGAATAACTTTCAATTTGGTATGCATACTCTTCTATGTGGTAGAGTAGAGTGGGGCAAAAGTTCGAGTGGGGCAAGAGTTTCTTTTGAAGTTTTTGAGCTCAATTCGAATTATTTTTTTCGGGTGTCAAGGTTGTTCGAAGCCTTTTTGAAAAAGAGTCTTTCACTCCAAAAATTATGAAAATTGATCAATATTTCGAAAAGTTATGACAAAATGTTGGTTTTTGATCAAAAAATTGTAATATGCAATGGTCCTTCCAACGCATGGAATGGAGTTGTAATGAAATCGAATTCGATATTTTATTTTGGGGCGTAACTAGGTATATTTTGAAGATGCTTTAGCATGTATAACTTTTTGCAAAAAAGATTTGAAAATCATATTTTACACATAGTGGGGCAAAAGTTCGAATTGTGGGGCAAGAGTTCGAGTCATGTGGCAACTTTAGGTAAAACCCTAAAATTCTGCAAAATGTACATATTATCTCTAAAAATGATGGAATTAGTGAGTTAATTCGATCAAAGTTGAAAAAAAAGTTGTTTTATCTGAATTTGGCGAAAAAACTACTAATTTTTGGTGAAGTAAATTTAACCCTGATTTGGGTAAAATCCAGATCGAACTTTGAAGTGTATTCCAGTTCCAACATCAAATATTAATTGGTTTTAGGTGTTCCAATTACCAAAGTGTCGAAATAGTGTGCTACGGTTAGCGAAACACTACAATACTAGATTCGAACTTTTGCCCCAGTGGTGGGGCAAGAGTTCGAATTAGACACCCACATACTAAAAGTGTTGTAACTCAAAATTGAAAAGACATTTGGCGTAACTTTGTTCAGCAAAATTTTAGATCATGGTTGATAGAATCACCACACGGTATTCATTTATTTATATCTGCTTCGATTTCTTGAAAAAAGTTGAGTTTTCAACTATGGTCGAACTTTTGTCCCACCTTACTCTAATGATAGTTTAGCAAGAAAGTATCACATTATATGAATTACTTACTAAACTACAAATGATTGAAAATTGACCCAATCTCACCCCTTAGAGGGGGTGAGAATGGGTCAAAGTATTCGAAATCACCTAGCTGAGAATATAAGTTAATTTTATTGATTATATCTAGTAAACATACTTAAAATACAATGTAACCTTGACGAATAAAACCTTAGGTAATTTTAAAGATGATTAATCCACCTAAAAGGGCTAATATAACCGAAAAAATAGTTGAAATTTGTTAAAATAACGTTTGTATGTTGTATCACTATTTTAGATACCACAAACATCATCATTTAAAGTTTCAACTTCCATGAGAGGAGGGAGGGTTACAAAGAGGGAGGGGCGCATTGAAAGATTGAAAAAAAAAACATGATATTTTAGTATACTGCATAAGAAATGTTTATCCAAACCCTCCGTTATAAACTCTTATGTACATGATCACTGGCCCCTGTATTGCCAAAGCAAATCACTCCATCTCAAGATAAAGGATCATTCAAATGTTATGTTACACAGATTTTCATATTATTAGACCCTCTCCCGCAATAACATTTAAGCGGATTTTTTTTATAAATTTTGTTTTACATAGTCCTAGTACAACGGTAGACTTATTTTTGTTTTTTTGGTATTTTTATGTATTTTATGAATGATCCTTATATGCCACTCATAATTCATAAAGTTCAAGTTAAATACTTAATAAGCAATCACGTATTTCGCATCTCGATGTTCGTTTGCTTTCCGACATTGAAGTATAGTATTAGCATTAGTTTAAATACACAGGAATAAAAACAAAAAAAAACTTTCCAACATTGAGCTATGTTACCGGTTTTATTTCCTGGATCCCACTACCGTCTGGTAGTTTCACGATATTTCCTTAAAATTTCCAAAATAAGTGGAGAAAACTACGCTATTAAGTCTGTTTTGTGTGCTTACGATATTGCAGTACACTAAAGATTAGCTAATGATTAGGGGAGCTGTCCAAACGCATGGGTTTATTGTTATAAATGATTGTAGGCACTAAACGTAGGAACACACTCGCTTGACACTTCTTCGACATATTTTCGAAAAAAAATTGCTCTTATGAAGAAACGGTTAACATGGCACTACTCTAACGTCAAACGGGGACTGTATAACAAGTTCAAATTTTAGTTAAGGTTATGTGCACTCAATAACTTGCTTGACCCAATCTCACCCCCATTCTTAATATTTTGACATAGGGTCGAAAATATTGAATTTTTCAATAAAAAGAGCAATGACAGCCCACTTTTTTCGTTGCATCAACTAGGTAATACCTACAGCTAACCACTTATAAGAAAATTTATGGTTAAGTACTTGTGTGAAACATTACGAAGGAGAATTTTTTTCAGAGTGATTTACTAGTAGTTTCATCATATAAGTTTAACCACAAATTTGACAAAAAACGATTATTGCTAAACATCTTATTTTGCATCATAACGTGTAAAAACATCTCCTCTTTGAATTAATATAAAGTTTTCAATATAAATTAGCGATAGTTGATGAGCTATTTCAAATTTTATGTTTCTCCGTTTTGACCCAATCTTACCCCCCAGACCCATTGTCACCCCCAACGACGGTACATAATGTTTTGTCCTTGGTTTGATCTTATAATAAAAAGACGCTACATCGCCTTAAACCAGAGATTGTACAGATTGAACAAGCACTACCATAAGACAACGGACATTACACGAAACACCCAGTGGCCCAGTGGATAATTTTCCGTATGACGAAAAGTTTTCCCCGACTGGAGCGGGAATCGAACCCATGCTCCGAGGCATACGAAACGACTAGATAACTGACGCCTCTAGCCGCGCGGCCACGACGCCCACAAAATTAGTTATTATTGAGTTATTTTACAATACAAAGTCAGTTATCATTTTTGTTTTTTTTTAGCTTTTTTTTCAGCAAACCAATAACAGGTTTTGCCATGAAGCTTTTTTAATGGCAATGTCTTCTCATATTCATTCTCTGACAAAATCAAAAAAATCAAATAACTCATCAATAATAAAACGAATTAAGATTGCAAAATATGCCATTGAGATGTTATTTTACTAGGTATGTTCAGTAGAACTTATTTTGTCATTATTCAGTTATTTATTGTTATTCAAAAATAACAATAAATTTCCAGTGATAACATTTTTTTTGTTCTTAGTTTTTTAGTGTTTATAAATAAAATGTAAAATGAAATATTATAGCAAAATCTGTTACAGAAATACCTCGATTTAGTGGACCCTCGATTATACAGACCCTCGATTTCATGTACATTTTTTAATGGTACAATTTTTAATATCCAATCAGTTTAAAAATTACAAATTTATGATGATTGATGACTTATAATGCAGGGGTTTTCAGCCTTTTGACACGCGGAGCACTTTTGGCGATATTTTTACAAACTTTTTCCAAGATTTAAGACTTCCTCACCGAGAATATATACAGTATTGTTCCGATTTTATCACGCCCCTCTTCAAAAATACTTTTAAATATTCTACAAAATCTACACGCATTTTAAATATTTTTAACGTCGCAAATCGCGTCTTCAACATTCACCTTAAAGAAGAGGGGAAACACTTGCTCTCAAATGTATCAGCAAATGAATGAAAAATGAAGGACTGACGAGTGGAGGCCGTGATAAAATCGGAACATTACTGTATCACATATGTATATATATATAAAAATGAGTTTGAAATCCCTTTGAGGCAACAAAACTCACAAACGGCTGAACCGATTAGGATGGCTCTTGCACGGTTCGATTCGTTTTCATGGTGGCTGTGTTTATATGTACAAAAAGTATCGAAAATCAACTAGAAAAATACAGTCGAACCTCCATGAGTCGATGTTCCTTGACTCGATATCGATTCATGGAGGTAAATTTTTCCATACTGAAAAATAATTTCTGGGTTACTATGATGGCCCCCCAAAAAGCTTCCCAAAGGGTTTTTTTCCACTACTCGATATTTCCTTGAGTCGATGGTCCCTTCAATATCGACTCATGGAGGTTTTACTGTAACAAAATTGAAAAAGAACTGATTTTCTATGAGCTGGGAAGGAAATCAACACGACCGAAATGAAATCAATCTAGAGTGCGGTGCTATTTTGAGCTCAACAGTTGTCAAACCTCCACAAGATGGCAAGACAAAGTTTGCCGGGACAGCTAGTTTCTGATATATTTTGGTAGATGCCTTATACTATCTGGGTGTGTACTCAGCTGATTGAATTCCAAAATTTGTCGCAAACTCCACAAAAAGAGCATGGTGTTAAATTATTTCCAATGCTATCATGGTAAAATCAGAGTAAGTTAATCATGGAAACTATTTTTGAATGAATTCCTGGAGGAATCCATAAAGAAATTTCTATAGGAATGTGAAAAAGTCTTTCCTTAATTATCTCTCGTAGAGTTTCTTAAGCATTTCTTGTAGAGAATTCTTAAGAAAGCTTTTGAGAGAATTTTGAAGGAGTTCTGAATTTCTGATTCCTTAAGTATCCGGGAATCATTTAAAAAAATCCATGCAGTATTTTTGAAAAAGTTCATGGAAGGTTTTCTAGATGAATGCCTTGAAAAAATTCTGGAGAATATCTACTAATACAAATTTGAAGAAATTCGTAGATGAGCTTCTGGAATAATTTATGCAAGATTTTTTGAAGGGAATTCTTGAAATATTTTCTAGAGAAATCCATTGCAACATTTTTGGAAGCTATCCACACAAGACTTTCCTAATGAGTTTTTGGAGAAATTTCTGGAGGACATTCTAAAGTCTAAAGGGCTCCCTAGAAGCTTTTGTGAAAGATATTCTGACTGACTTTTTAAGGGCTCCCGGGATGATTTTTTAAGTAAATCTACGAGATGTTTCTAAAGAAGTCACTGAAAGCATTTCTTTAAGAATCCCTGGGGTTTTTAAAAAGTCGTGAAAGGTTTTTTAAATGAATCCTAGGATGGATTTCAGAAAGGTCACTCACGTAAACAAACACGAGAAAGAACCAGATGAACGAGGGAGCACTTTACCCCCTCTTTTATCTCGCTCTTTCTTGCGTTCATCAAAGAGATCGAGCTAGAAAAAGAAAAAGCTGCGCACGCAAGTGATTCGTGAAAGAAAATTTTTGAAGCAATTTGTTAAGGAATTCAAGGGTAAATCCTCGAAGACATTTTCAAAACAATCTCTGAATGAATTTCTGAACTGTTTGAGTTTTTTGGGACAATTATGCAAATAACGTCATTGTGTAAAATATTAGCTTTTGAACCAACCATACATATTTTTGGAGACAAAAGATTTCGATCGTAACCCAAAACTGAAAACTCAATTTTCATGCAGTTTTTATATGTTTTGTTACATTTTGGTATACATAATTTCAATAAAAATAAAATAAAAAAAATTCTTCGATTTTATGTAAAATTCGACTTTATAGACATTTTGAAAATTGTCCACTAAATCGAGGTATACCTGTATTATTTTATCCTTGGTATGTTCTGGTTTGTTTGTTGGTTGCCTCTACCGTGGAAGTGCTAAAAGATCACTTAGCACTTAGCAATCTAGCCCAAACGTTTAATTGGATAGAAAAAATAAAAGGAAAAGAGAATAGTTAAGATTCATAAATAAGGAGCGGATCTGGTGTGACGGTTAGAACACTTGCCATCACGCCGAGGATCCGGCATCGAATCCCACTCCCGAAAAACTCGCAAAATGTGAGTTCTTCTTTCGGAAGGGAAGTGAAGCGTGGGCGCCGTGATGAACTAGCCTAGGGCTAAAAATCTCGTTAATATAGATAAAAAAAAAGTTTTACAAGTCTGCTGATTTACTTAAGCAAAAATACTACAGTTAAAAAAAACTAAGCTGATAACTAACATAACCTCTAAATATTCTGTCAAACATTCGTAACTTTTATGCTCTAGTGTACGAGACAGACAAAAGAAATATCTTCATGAAAAGATCCTACCAACAAACGGGAACGAACATCATGACATTCAAGTCCATTCCGCAAAATCTTAGTATACTCCATCAACAACGGCGAGCACGCATCAATTCACACGTAGACAAGCCCCACGTTCAAAATCCGTTTTTGGCACTTTCTTTTCCACGAATTGACTCCATTTTTGCCTCCCGACTTAAACAGCGAAGAATGGAGAAGTGTGCCAAACGCGAGGTGTGATAAATTTTATGGTTTCATTTCGACAAATGTGAAAGCTGATTTTCTCGTTTTTCATTTTTCCGCTTTCCCTCGTCGCGTCGCATCGGTCGGTACGTTTTATGTGTTTCTTTTAGCAACATGATGAAGCTACAACTCCAGTAGGTATACTGCTGAACATAGGTACCTACCTCTCTTGTGGCCATCACTGGCTGGCATGAAAGATGGATGAACTAGGAATTTTCCCCGCAGACCAAGAGAGGGGCCTGGGAGGCTGTTCCATTCCTTGTCGAGGATACCGCCGCCGCAGCTGTTTGTTGTCTAATTCCGAAGAGTGTGAAGAAATGTTAACCTTCGTTTGAGACGAGCCCATTGGTTTGCCCGGTAGACAGGCCCCATACTGGAGCCAGTCAGTGGATGTGTGCTTGCTTGTCTTGTATTGTCAAACCAACGAGCCTAGGCATAGGAAAGAGAATTTGTTGGAGAAATTGCCACAACATCACGTCATCACATTGTGTACGTCTCCTATGGTTAAGGTTGTTGGAAAAACTGTGGGCGCCGTGTGAACGATGATGGGTTTTACGGTTTAGCTGATTTGCGTGGGTTTATGGATGTGGTTTAGTGTAATGAGGTACAACCATCCGGTCCGCATGATAATGGAACCAATTTGCTTTTTTGTGCTTTTTAGGTGGTAATTACAGAGGGAATATTATTTTGAGGATAACATGTTGTATTTAGGATATTTGGGGTATTATGATGCAAAATACACCTTCTTCAACTAGAGCAGGTACAAGCTGGGGAGAATTTAAGAATATTGGCATTTTTCGTAAGACTAGGGTAATCGCTGATACATAAGAAAACAACTAGGGCAATCGCTGTTAAAAATTTATCATATTTCAAGTTTCATGTGAATTTCAGAAGGGTTTCAGAGGAATTCTCGGGGGTCCCGGGAGTTTCTTAGACTCTTATAGCTTCTAAGGGAGTTTCAGGATTTTTTCAGAGAAGTTTCAAGGACTTTCAATGAATTTCAGGAGTGTTTTGAAGGGGATTCATGAGAATTTATGGAAAATTTAGTGGGCTTCAAAGAAGTTTCACGAATTTTCAGAGGGTTTTCAAGGCGTTTCGGGGTTTCAAGTTTTATTAGGAATATATTCCCTTGAAATCCTATGAAAAATCCCTGGGAATACCCTGGAACCCGCAGGAAGCTCATGGAAAGTCCTTGGATCCCCTTGAAACCACCTGAAAGACCCATGAAACCCCTTTGAACGCTCCTGAAACACCCTGAAACCCACTGGAATACTCTGAAACGTCCTTGAAACCCATGGAACGCCTCGCAAATCCCCCTAAAGCCCCTAAAACTCCCTGGCATGCCCCAAAAGCCTCTTGAAAATTTTTTGAACGTTCCTGAAATCCCTGGAGCACCCCTGAACCGTTTTAGGAACCCCTGGAATTCGATGGAGTCCTTCGAAACGCCCTGGAACACCTCTGCAATTCTATGAAACGTCCCTGAAAGCCTCTAAAAATCGGCTCCTGGAAACGATGTCGGTGATAGCCGCTGAAATAGAATTCCAGTCAAACTCATCCCTACACATCCTCTGGACAAGATTGCCCGCAGTTGTACCCTCTCGCAGGTGGCAAGCATGTGGTCTTGCATTGTGCGAAAACGCGGACATACGAGCAAAACCTGCTCCGCCGTTTTTTTTTCTGAACCAGCACAAACCAGACATTCGAGGGAACCCGCATGATCGAAACTATGTAGATACTGTTGGAAGCAACCATGGCCTGAAAGTACCTAAGTCAAGTGGAATGTTACTTCCCCATGGCGCCTGTTGGCCCAAATATCTACCCTCGGTATCAACCTATGACCTATGACCTATTGACCGTAGAGGCCAATCTGGCCTGTGCCTCTTGTATCGCGTATTTCGAAGAACTCTATGTAATCCCCGATAAGGGTACCGATAGGCACCATGCTAATGATGACGCAGAGCGCATCGTGGGACACGGTACGGTACGCGCTCACAACCCTCAGGTAAATTAGCCTACATATGCACATTCCAGCTTACCACTGTAGCTTTTGGTACTTAGTGCTGTGCTGTAAGCCGTGCCGCCATCCCTTAGTATGGACGAGGTGACACTAACCAGAAGCTTGCGCTTGCTGTCATACACCGCAGACCTATGTGCCACTATAGCTGTGGAGGCACTTCTGCAGGCGTAATCAACGTGGCTACCGAAGGTAAGCTTATCGTCGGGTATCACCTCCAAGCGTTTGACGGAGCGCTGCAAAGTTTTATTATTATTTTTATTATTATTATTATTATTATATTTTATTAAAGACACTTTACCGGATAAGTTGGCATTCGTATCCACTGTCCACGGAGCGCTGCGAAGTGATAGTGCAATCGCCTACACTGATCACCGCTTTCTGCTCCGACCTTCGGTTGTTCATAACCACCACCTCAGTTTTGTGGTGAGCCAACTCCAGCTTCCTGGATCTCATCCATTCCTCCACAACCTTGAACGAGTGGGCAGTTCATAATGTCGTCAGTAAAGCCGACGATCTTCACTCCCACCGGGAACTCTAACCTCAACACCTCATCATATATGACATTCCAAAAACACTGAGCTCTTGATGGAACCTTGCGGGACCCCTGAGGTTATGTGAAAGCATTTCCGACCCACCTCAGTGTCATAAACTAGTATTCGATTCTGGAAGTAACTTTCGAGAATTTTGTACAGGTACCCGGTAAAGCGCTGTGTGGAACAGCAGATGTACTGTACTATACAGCACACTATTTGCAACGTTGTGTTAAACGCATAAAAAAGGCTAAGCTAAATACGCAATTATTATTATTCTTCAACCACTTTTACAGCTCTTTTGCCCACTAGGGCACTGCGTGAGCGATTCTATTTTTTTATTCTTCAACCACTTAACCTAATTTACAGCTCTTTTGTCCACTAGGGCACTACGAGAGCGATTTCAATTGACAGCTGCACTTACATTTTGTACAGCGCCTAGATGTATATTCTATTCTACTTTATCGAACTGGTTGCCTTTCTGCTGCTTTCACTTTTCTACTCCATACATGGTAGAAGGATGAGCACAAGGATGATGAATGGTCGTTGTTCCTTTCCAGTCCGATTGGAGGTCCATTATGAGTAGCAGTTCACCGATGTCCAGGTATCCAGGTCCGTTTGAGCCACGGGGCTCAGAAGAGGGTCAGTGACAGCCGCTCTTGGGGGAAGAGCAACTGACGAAAAATTGCAGATGCCGGGGCTGGGAATCAAACCCATGACCATCCGCATATGAAGCAAACGTGTGACCAACTACGCCACGGGCCCCGGCAAGCGATTTTAATTGGCGGCTACACTTACACTTTATACAGCGCCTGAATGTATTCTAATTTCAAATTCTACTATATCGACTATATCGAACTGGTTGCCGTTGCGCTGCTTTCACTTTTCTACCCTGCCCGTGGGTACAATCATGAGCACGAGGATGTTGTTGAGGATGTCCAGTCCGATTGAGGGTCTATTATGAATTGCCGTTAACCGATATCCATGTTTCCGTGTCAGTTTGAGCATATGCTCAGAAGACGGTCAGGTGTCAGCTGCTCTCGGGAGGAAGAGCAACTGACGAAAAATTGCAAGTGCCGGGGCTGGGATTGATCCCATGACCATCCACTTATGAAGTAAACGTGTAAGCACTACACTCAGCCAAATAACCTTAAGATTTCCATAAGGCCTAACTTATGAAACAGCCTTTAAATAATTCATAATGATTCGGATGTATTTCATAAGGTCACTCTATGACGCAAAATCGTCTCACAGCCTGGCTGTCTCCCGACATTCATGGATCGAATGCAGTCTGCATCATTTTAAGATTTTTTTGTTTTTTTCATTAGTCTATCTTATGAAATTTGTCATAGCAAGCACGATCAATTTTCATAAGGTATTCTTATGTCATCCATAAGAATTAGTTGTAGCAAATTTTCATAAGATATTTCGATGAATTTCGATAGTTTACGCTACGGGCCTCGGCAAAAAATACTCAATAGGTTGGATTTGTTTCATATTAGCACTCAATACTATAGGTTGAATTTTTTTCATATTTGCCACGGGACGTTCACTTTCACTATTTCACTAGTTTAACATCGATCCGCAACTATTTCACTTTACTTAACATCGATCCGCGGGAACGAGGTGAAGACGCGCACTAACTCGAGTCGCTCACATAGAGACTCGAACTTGGACACATGGATTTTTCACCAAAGACACGGAACCTCCCAAGAAGAAACGAGCGATTGCGAAGCGACCAGTGGCCATTGATCACAAGATTGATCATGAGCTTATCATCCATGCCAACATCGAGCTTGTCACTATAGTCATAATCTGCCACATCAATGTTTCGAATGGTCAGCGCCACGCAAGATCTGGGACCCTTGCTGTGATGCCCTCGGAATAACTATCAACCGAGAAAATATAAAAACTCATGTTCGTGCTGTTGTGACCAAGACGACCGAGTGGCTGATCAACGAAATGCAGGGGATGTTAGTATCGCTGAAGGTAGACTCTGCCGTGCGTTACAGCAGGCATGTCTTAGGAGTCAACGTGCAATATGAGCTCGACGGAGTCATGACGTGTCAAACGCTTGGTAAGACCAACTTCTTTTCTTACAGCTTCTGATATATTTTCTATTGCCTCGTTTCAATAGCAATGCGGGAAGTACATGAAAGCGAAACAGCGAAGTTTCTGAAGAACCGCATCCTAGATATCCTGAAGAAGTACCATCTCTCGGTTGAACAACTTTTTTCAATAACAACAGACAACGGTGCCAATATGTTGGCTGCTGCAAAAAAAAAGCTGCAACAAGAGTATGCATTGCAAGTTCTTTCAGATCACGAAACTGTAAACGAAGGAGAAGTTGACCAAACGAGAGAAGAACATTTCACGGAGAGCCTAACAATAGAACTCAACGATCAATTAAATGTAATTCGCTGCGCAATTCATACGCTACAGTTGGCCTTGAACGATGTTGTAGGAAATAATGACGACACTATGAGGGTTGTGACAAACATTGCCAAAAGTACGTAAAAGGTGAAATATAATCAATTTTTTGATTATAACAAAGCTAAATGTCCACCACTGTGGTCTCCTACGCGTTGGAATGGCAAGTATAAATTGGTCAAGTCATTCGTGAAGCAGGAACAATTTTTCGTGGCCCTCGGAGAACAGTATCCTGAACTAGGTAAGACCAAATAAACACAAATTTTGCTCTTGTACCGACTTTTCGAACCCTCTTAGCAGAATACCCTCTTCGAATGAGTGTAATCAGTTTCGTACCTTTTAATTCCGCCCTAATTGCTTATCCTCTGACAGATACGCGTATTTCGACTACCACTTGTAATCTTCCTAAGTGTCAGTTATCCATATGGTTCATTATGGATAATTGACACTGACGAAGATTACAAGTGGTAGTCGAAATACGCGTGAGGATAAGCAATTAGGGCGGAAATAAAAGGTACGAAACTGATTACACTCATTCAAACAAATTTTGCGTTATCTAGGCGACATCCATTAATAATCTCACGCATAGATGAACAATTTCAACATTTCTTCCCAAATATGTCCAACCTTCTGTATGGTCTCACCACAAAGTTAACACCCAAAAGGCCAACGTCATTTTTGGCATCAAATTTTTACATTGAAAAATTCATAACTCTGTTGAATTTCAACCAATCGTAATGAAACTTTGTGAAAAGATCCAGTTTTTATTCTAGTTTTGATAAAATGGGACAAACAATTCAAAATCCGGATTGTTCCGGAATTATTCCGGATTCCCTTGGGGTACCAACGTTATGCCATTTGGGGTATTTGTATCAAAACTATTTTTTTCTCTATGAAACTAGTTTGAAACATTGAGAAAAATTAAAACCTTATCGAAGTTGATGCGATCAGTAAATTTTTTGAATATTTGGGGTTCCTCTGGATGTTCCTAGACTCTCTGGAAGGTCCCCGGGGGAACCTGTAGTAGAGGCCACTTGCAATTTCACTCCAAATCATATCATGCGACAGCTCTTTCGTCATGATTTTCCGTGAATAGGCTACTAATGGCTATAAAAAGGATCATCGACCACTTTGGCCACTTCCGGAACCTCCGGGGTGCCCTGGCGGAACCTGTAGTACACAGATCGAAAAAAGAGTGTAAATATCTGTGATATATGATGCACATAATTGGAGCGTGGAATATAACAGAAGATTACATGACATATCATGTAAAAGTCATGAAATATCATGTAAACTTCCATTATAAGTCATGTAATTCAGCACGACTCTGAGTGTTTACATTACATATAACACAAATTTACATGGTATATCATGTAAACCATAATAACATTAAGTTTCAGCAACACGGGAGCGAAATGAAATAGGTACCGTAATCCGGGGTAACATTGATCAGAATTTTCGACCTTTCTTGAATAATTCTATTGTTAAAGCAAACGTTACATATTTTTTTATTTTAAAACAAGTACTGGCCCTCTGATTATGTGTTAAGCTACTCGAAAAAGTATTGTAAAACTTTTAAACATGTTTAAATAGGCTTTTTAATCTAATTTTTGATTTTGTTGATTTGGGGTAACATTGATCACCTAAGTTAACAATGTTCGTTTGTGTTGAAAACACCCTTACTTACTGAATTCGGGGTCGCTGATTTCGAATATGATGTTCAAATTCTTACAAGTTATGTTCTTTTTGAGTTATTTTAGGATTAAAATCCTCTAAACCACGAATAACGCCTAAAGGTAGGCAATGGCTTGAGGAATTGATAGCCTATTTTTAATAAATCGTTTATTTTATTAAAAACTAGCTGTCCCAGCAAACTTTGTCTTGCCAAGCTGTGGTGGTTTGACAGCTGTTGAAGACATCGCAGCAACGCACTCTAGATTGGTTTCAATTCAATCACGCCAAATTTCTTCCCGGCTCATGAAAAAATAGTAATTTTACATTCTTTATTCTTCTTGGATGATTTTCGTAACTTTTTATCTATATAAACACAGCCAAAATGAACATGAATTGAACCGTGCAAGAGTCATGCTGATCGGTTCATCCGTTCGTGAGTTTTGTTGCCTCAAAGGAACTTCAAACTCATTTTTATATATAGAAGAGCATTTTCGTTAAAGTTTTGTTCATTAAATTCAACTCTAGGATATCATATTGAAGCAATACAGTGGTTTCGAACCTCATATTGTATCTAGTATTCATGCCATGCATGAATGTTTGACAATGTATCTCATAGCGCTACGAAACACAGTTATGGAAAAATCGATTTATTTCAATGTTTTTGAAATTCAATTTTCAAGAATTATATGTCATTTTATAGCTAAATAATAGCAGATTGCGATATACCTTTCGAAAGCAGAAGCTGATTCAATGTAAAATACTTGTTTGAACATTTCATGAGATCGGTCAAGCCAATCAATGTTACCCCGCTGATCAATGATACCCCGTTTTACGGTACTCACACTCGCACGCAGCGTGCTGAAAGCGAGAGCTGACAGGGCTTAATTTCCATTCAATTTTCTGTAGTTGAGTGTTTTCACCCGTGGTAGCGTTAGGGCACTCACTTTCACAAGCCACCGCTTGAGACGAATGACCTTTCAGCATGAGTAGTGTGTGGATGATTGGGAATTGATCTTGTTGGGTCGCTCACGAATGGAGCTCTCGGACTATGTCAGTTCTCACATCGAGGAACTGAAAACGACCGCCGCAGTCATTCATTTTCGGCTGAAAAACAGGCACTAAGACTGATATTTTGCAAGACTGCTCTCAACCCCTCTTCATCATTTCATTGCGTAATTGGTGGACGCATCCAGTAAAGGAATTAAACCTAGAATTACACCCATACTGCCTTAAATCGCAAAACCACAGACAAACAGACAACTTTCTCATCGTACAGCGATCTAACGGTTTATTAGAAAATTTCATATTTGCCCAACTGCCCGCCCTCCCGAGGCGCTTGTGTCGGTTTTGTTCGAGTTTGACGTTTGCACACTACCGCCACCTTGTTCATGGTTGGTCAATCTCAGTCTGTTCAGCATTGGACGAATATGTTTTCGTAACTATATTTTGAATAAAAAGGTGCGAAGCGTTAAGTCTGTTTGTCTGTGGAATAACTATTCCATATCCCTAGAAGAATACTCATGGGGCATGGACTGACATGTGATTACTGGCAGTATAGCTTTGATGACACAAAATGTGTGTGTATAACGCTTCATAATGTTTCACTAACCTGTTATTAATATTATTTTTAAACGCAGCTCTTGACGACGAAACTTGGAGTTTTCTTAAGGAATACGAAGCAGCCTTCAGACCGTTCAATAAAGCTACCAAACTAATGCAAACTCAGCATCAACCATTGTCGGAGTTCTACATGCAGTGGTTAGATGCAATACGCGAGCTTAAGAAGCTTCAGAACAATCGTTTTGTAGCACCACATTGATAAAAAATAAAGAATTACAGTAGTGTTTCTATAGCCTGGTAATTGCATAAACAGTCTTTATATGCAACGTAAATTTGTTGATGTACTTGAATATTGGTGCTGCGGTAGGCGTTCGACGAGAGAACTAAAAATTCGAATGCACAACATGGTATGCCTGAAATCAGCTGACTGGAATAGCCGGTAAAGGCAATAAATTTGCTTCCTGATAGACATTCCTATAAACACAAACCAAGATTGCATAAGAAGTTATCATCCCACCATGTTCCTGTAGTCACCAACTGCAGACATAGATTATCCAAGAAAATTGGCAATTCCCTATTTCTGGAATGTGAAGCACTCATGAAGCAAATGCTACTTGCAGAAATAAAATAAAACAATTCTGCAAAAAAAAGGAAGACCGTGATTATTATTTGCTCACTAACAAAAAGCTTTTATTTATGCAAATCAGAGTTCAAAGACTGTCCTACGCCAGCAGCGTCAAGCGTCTCAGAAAATGAACTCGAAAGCATCTTTGATGTTGGTCCCGTTCATGATTGACAGTGCCTACTCGCCCCAAGGGTAAATAAATATTCCGCACAAGATGGTTGGTATACTTACCTACTTCAATGAGGCCTCGTTTTAAGACGCCTACCATATGCGAGCTGACTTAGTTCTAACCGGCTACGGCATGTGGGCTTCAAAGAGAATTCCGTTGTCTAAAAATGGTTTGGGATGTACAAGAAAGATTAACAAGTGGAATATTCATAAAATAAACATTGAAAGCGTCCGATGCGTTTCTGTTATTGTTTCGTGCTCTGTTAAAGCAGATAGCTTGAAGTGCAACGCTCAAAATAATGGGTTACTTCAAAACACGAATTCATTCGTTTTAGGTGACAGACGATGGCAGATGATCTGAGATAGCAGATACTTTGTAGGGTAGGTAATCAAACTTTGAACCAAATTGCGGCTTTCTGAAGCAGTGCAAATTTTAAGTGATTTTTTCTCCCACATGGAAATAATTTACTACGGCAAAATCGTATGTACATGAAAGCCACGGGTATAAGCTTTCTGTTAAATGGTAAAAAGTTTGTATTTGCACCGAATTTCATTGAAATATTCGATTTTATTTATTTATTCGTCGTCAATCATATGTAGACCATTTGTTACAACTATGTTTTCTTAACCTAACATTATTTTTTTAGTAACGAATTACATTCAATTGTCTCTTAAGCTTAGCTTTCGACATACCAAAGTCAATGGACTCACATTGTTCATTATATAACCTCATCATTTGATTTATAGGTCCAAACATGGCATAATTAGTTCGATAGTGATTAGTAGAAAAAATGCTGCGATTTCGTAATTGACGAGTAGGTGCATAAAAATTCAATTTTGATAAAATTTCCTGTGAATCAACTCGGTTGGATACGACGTCATTTATAAATGAAATCAAGGCGAATTTTCGACGTTCTTTTAATGTTTGGATATCCAACAGCTTGCACCGTGCTTCATAAGGTGGCAGAGGCTGCTTACATCTCCAACCTAGTTTGCGAAGAGCGAATAATAAAAACTGTTTTTGAACAGATTCTATTCGGCTGACGTGATTATCTGAAAATGGCGACCATACTATACAACAATATTCTAGTATTGAACAAACATAGGAAATATATAATGTTTTTATTGTGTATGGGTCGTGGAAATTGTAACTAAAACGTTTTATGAACCCAAGCATCTTATTGGCCTTGTTAATGATTGTATTATAATGATCTATAAATGTCACTTTAGAATCTACTAGTACACCAAGGTCTCTTATTCTTTCACATTTTTGTACTGGTTGACCTCCCAACAAAACTGTTGTGTTTGGCGTGTTTAACTTCCTGCTAATGGAAATGGAGTTACATTTTTTTACATTAAGTTTCAATAGGCTTTTCTGACACCATGTGTAAAATACATTTATTTCATTTTGGAATAACCTAAAATCTTCATTGTTTCTTATTTCGAAGTACAGTTTCATGTCGTCAGCATATATGAGAATATTAGTCTTACTAAGTATAAAAGAAACATCATTGACATACAAGATAAACAAAAGTGGGCCTAAATGAGATCCTTGAGGAACTCCTGAAGTTACATGTATTGGACTTGATTTAGCACTTTTGAATTTAACTATTTGTTGGCGATTCGTGAGGTATGATTCAACCCATTTAAGAAGACCTGGTTCGAGCCCTATTTTTTCCAATTTAAAGAGTAGCATGGGTATATCGATACGGTCAAAAGCTTTACTGAAATCTGTATAGATAGCCTCTACGTAGTTCCCATTATCCATGGCATTCAATGAGTAGTTAATGAATTCCACCAGATTTGTACTGGTAGAACGCCCTTTGAAGAAGCCATGTTGATTATGAGTTATCTTGTTTTTGATTTGCTGAAATAAATTTCCATTAATTATTGCTTCGAACAATTTGGGAATGCATGAAATAATAGCGATACCTCGGTAGTTACGCACGTCAGATTTCTTGCCGCTTTTGAATATGGGTATTAAGAAAGACTTTTTCCATGTTGATGGAAAATTACCTGTTTTAAGTGAAGTGTTGAAAAGCCAAAATAATGGCGCCGTCAATTCCATTGACAAAGACTTCAAAAATAAAGGTGGGATCCCGTCAGGTCCAGGTCCTTTAGAGGCATCTAAATTGTTGAGAGCGTCTGTAACTTCATGTACTTTAAGTTGATCAACGCGAATGTGTCTTGAATATTCTGGAATGAATGAAAAGTATTCACGCTCTCGATCTTCTTCCGAAAAAGTGGTATAAACTTCTTGGAAAAAAGTTGCAAAAAGTTTGCAGATTTTTTCTGCGTTGTCACCTGTTTTTTCGTCAAGTTGCATTTCCGAAGGAAAGTTGTCTGATTTTAGTTTGCTATTCACGAGATGATAAAAATTTTTTGGGCATGACTTTATTTCGAGCTCCGTTTTTGTATTGTATTCTTCGAACGCAAAATTAATGGCCAGATTTAATTGATCGCAAATATTTAAATAGTTTGATAAATTTTCATTGTTGCTATTTTTCTTATAAATTTTGTGAGCTTTCTGCTTACGATTTTTTAAATTTTTTATTTCTTTATTGAACCATACAGGATGTTTTGAGTTGCCATGACGTCTTTTCTTTTTTAATGGTACTTCAGTCTGTATTATCTCAAACATTTTCTCGTAGAATATGTCAACTGCAACATCGATATTGTCTTCATTTCTCAATAGTGTTTGCCAATCAATATCACTAAGTTTTTTCCTCAAACTTTCATAGTTAGCAGAACGATAGTCAAAAACTTCTTCAAATTCACAATCATCAGGTCTGTTGTTGGCATATACGAATATAGAAAACTCAAGAGCTGTGTGAAAAACTTCATTTTTCCATAATGGGGTCAGTGATTCTGCCACACAAAAATCTTCATCAATATTTGTCATTAATAAATCTAAAAAACAATCTTGCTGATTTCTCACATGATTAATATGATTAAGCCCAAGGCTTGCTGATTTATCACAAATGAACTGAAGCGTTTCGTTTTCACCAACAATTGGGAGCAAAATGCTCTCATTGTCAATATCTGCAATAAAGTCAATGTCACGCTGATTAAAATCGCCATAAATATGTACTTTTACTTCCGGGGGTAAGCCACTGATAATATTTTCTGCAGTATTGAAAAACTTTTCATATGTTGATGTCCTGGCATTATCCGGAGGAAAATAAACGGAAACAAAAATATGCGTTTCGCCAGCAATGTAGACTTTAGCCCACACATGCTCAAACTCTTTGTATTTTGTGGTTGGGATGATTTCAGCATTTAAATTTGCAGAGACTGCAATTAAAACACCACCACCTGATTTTTTCTCTGAAATGCGATAATCACGGTCATCTCTAAAAACATTGTAAATGCTTCCAAAGATTTCCTCATTTCTGACTGATTCATCCCAACTAGTTTCCGTGCCCAAAATGATTGAAAAAGAGCAACTCAAAATTTGTTTGTGAATTTTATTAATCTTTGTTGCACTCTTCATACGATTAAAGTTTTGGCAGTAGACCAAAACCTCAGTTCTGGAGTTTGATTTTGGGTGATCAACATTTGAGGAATATGAGAGATTTAAACTATCGTTCTGTTCCCCATGAAACTCAAAGTTTGTATTAATATTATTGTCACTGCTGTCTATGTGCATTCCGCCGTCGTCATAGTTTAAATTATTAAAGATACATTTACTACATGTAGAATTAATAGCGTTACCTTCATCTAAGGAATGCGTCAATTTCGGCAAAAACACTGACAGCAACATGATCCATCCATGCGTGACGTCGATGCTGTAGCCGGACTCGTGGGCACTGAACGGCCATTGGTGGTGAGTGGATTCAGCACTTCTCCTCTATGGAACTGAATGGACGGACGATACGAAGCTGATGATAGGCCCGAAAATAACTCTTTACCAGCAGCAAGTAGCTTCCCATCTGGAGAAAGACTGTTGCGACCGGCATTAGCGCCCCACGTGACTCGTTTGCATTGCTGGTTGTTGAAGCCTCGACTGCTGGACGACTGCATCTCCGGTCGACAAAAAGTGTTCCTGTTGGAACTATTGTTGCGGTTGTTGTTGATAATAATCGAGTTTTTATTACTGTGACGTTTTTCAGCGTTACTATACCGGGTTCTGTTTGACTGAGTTGATAACTTATTTTTATTAAGCTTTTTACGTTTTCTTGCTTTTTCGGCATTTTTTTCCTGCTCCTCACGTCTTAACAATTTTGCATCATATTGGGACCAATCGGCCTTCCATACTTTTCTGGTACCCAAATAACGCCACCCATCATTTGTTTTGGGCGTAATTTTTGATGAATCCGTTTTCTTCGAGGATAAAACGTTACTTAATTCTGCTTCTAAACTGGAATATGATTCCAGTGATGCCGGTGAATACTCAGTGTTCTTTGAACTAATAATTTGTGCTGACCAAGTCTTTAATTCGTCAACAACATCAACGAACAAATTGGGGTTTGATGACATGGCGCTTGAAGCCGCCATATCCAGCTGCCTTTGGTTAATTTGGCATAAGTCGTTATTGATGCAACGCAGCTCGGTAGATATGCCCGTCGTTGCAGATTGTAATGAATTTGTTATGGACTCGTTCGTTTTTTTGGCAGCGACATCAACAACTGTGGTGATGTGGTTTTTTATTGCCGAGACACTTCCAGCTAAGCTGCTGGTTTTGTTTATGGCGGCAAGCTTATTTTTGATAGCAGTCATCAAAATCTCCAAACCTTCAAAAGCTTCATCGACGATGTGCTTTTTTTGATGTAGGTTTAGCTTATGAACAATTTCCGTATTTTGGTGCAGTTGTTCTGTTAAGAGTTTTTGCTGATCATATAGTTGCGTAACTTCCAATTTTGCGGTGATAAGCTCCTGACAAGATGAGCAGCATGGTAGAATATATGAAGTAGAGTCTTCCACTTTCCTGTCCTTCCTTCGCAATGTGCTTCGCAGTGTAGAGACTCCAACGCATGCGGCGTGGAACTTACGCGGGCACCCAGCACAAGTCCCCAGTACTGAGTCGGCACAAATATCGGATGCACAAATTTCGCAGCACATGACGAACGCGAAAAAAAAATTAATTAAATAACAAATTGAAACCGCGCGCGGGTAGGAGCAATAAAAAATGCGTCCACTGTGATTGACGAACTGAACTGAACTCATCAACAATGATTTTAATCTTAATTTGAACCATCGCACAGTGGCCGGAAGCCGGACAAAACCTCAAAATTTCATCTCAAAATTTCATTGTTTTGATATTTTTCTTTTATTATAAATACTTCAACTAAGAAAAAAACAAATTTTCAAGTCAATTGAATCCAGGGGAATTTTTCAAAATTGAACAATTATGTACTGAATAATTTTGTTTTTGTCATCATAATTTCAAACCATAATTACAATGTCGCATTGTGTAACATACAGCTGATGTTGAAATCTATGAATTTTGTTATTGTTTTGGGATACATTCAACCTTAGCATTGCAACATTCAATCTTAATCTTAGCTTACATTTGTTGTCTTTTAAGACCATTCAAAAAATGTAACTTTTACTGATTATTTTGATTATAAATTCAGGTTACATTGACCTAGTACTTTTTAATGAAACAGTTCGGAACGATCAGGTGTGTTGCATCTAACTCAACATCTTGTCTAGTTTTTGGGGATATACGTCACTGTCTGCGCAAGACTGCGCTAAGAACGAAAAATTTACCTTTTTGAATAAAAAGTTGTAATGGAGACGCATGGTTGCGGAACAGTCGAAAATTTATGAATTTTGTTTTCGAACGTAAACTTATAAAATATCTTTTAAAATTCCCGTCTATAATATAAAAGTCATTGTAGTTTATTGATATGTTGCGTTATCACTTATGCAGAATGAACTGGGGAGGGGTTATAACCTGTTTATTGTCACGCATTCGATCTCTTGAGACAGCATTACGTTGGTACTGTATTCAACAATTGCATTTTTGAGCAAATACAACAGAGCGGTTATTGAATGGTTTTGTGATAGACTGTATTTTTATCGATTCAGTAGCTATATGTAGTTTACCTTTTAATAAGAATAATGAAATAACGGATTACTTGTACATTAAAAAAACGAATGTACCTTACTTATGCATATTTATTATTTTATCAACTAATCATCCAAGGTTTCATTTGGTAAAACACGTTCTCGGAAATTCGATGACATTAATTTCAATAATGATTAACTAAAAAAAGCCACTGAAATGGTGACCACAGACCAACACACAGACAAACAGACGTATCACTTCAAACAAATTGCGATTTAAGTAATGGTCACGAGAACATAATCGCTCAATGCCAATCAAACCGCCAATCAATGCCAATGTTTCGCAATCTCATAACTAGGTGGCGGTAGTGAACAAACGCCAAACAGGAGCAAAAATTATGCGAGAGCCATGAGCATACGATTTAAGAACTACCGATTATTTGAACTAACCGTTAATAAGAGGATCAATGGGAAGTGAGTAGCATGAGATGTCTGTTTGTTTGTGTTGTGAGCTTGTATTGTCGACTTTTGTTCCACCTAGATGTGGTATGAGGTATCGTCATTGTTATTTTCGCTGTGTGACAAGCGGACATGCTGAATAGAATGTAACCCTCACTTAATAAAAAGTGTGTAGCAATTTTGCTTTGTTAACTCGCATTTTTATACAATTCTACATGGTTCATCAAAAAACTATGTAGATTAACATATTGTCCAATCTTTTTTTGCAACATAGAGCACTAAAAAAAACTATACTCCAAAACAAATAAACATGATGCCGACTTATTTATTATGAGCTTTTTATTATTTTATTTAAAAAAAGGTTATTTTAAAACTTTAAACCTACTTTTATACAAAAATTATACAAGTTATATAAATTTTGATGCCAGAAATAGATTCAGCACACCCAAATTATCTAGACATGTGAATTTCAGCGCATATGGAGAAAGTTTTAGGTTGTGTCCGGCATTTGTATGGAGCCCCGCCACTGTGCATCGTAATCATAATTTGAACCAATTTTAATCTTAATTTGAACTACTGGTGGCAGCAGCTCGAGCAACTCACAAAACAGCCAATTCCATGTTAAACAATTAAAAATCACATGAATCTGCTAATTCTCATACCTATTTTTCATTAGGCAGTGGAATCTCAACTCAGAATGTTCGACATTCTTTAGGAATTTGGAAACTAAATTTGGAATTTTTCATCCCCCAAGAGTAAACAAAGCAACCACTAGCGCGATCTACAGGCCAACACTAGAAGCTCACCCCCGTTTACTAGTTCAAATTTAGATTACAAATGGTTCAACTTAAGATTCTCCAAGTAAGAATCACTTATATTTGATAATTTTGTGACAAATAATGCGGAATATTATTCGGTTGGTCGATTCTACGATAAATAAGCTTTCATTTGACGTATTCACTTATTGCGTGTGATGCAATGCATGAGCTGTATGGGTGCACCGAAAATGGGCTTTCTCTGGGGGGAAATAGGTGAAATCACAGTGATTTTTCAATTGCTTATTTTCGATGGCAAAAACGCTTTTTTTCAATGCTTTTAAAGCTTATGTTATCAGATTATATTACGGAAAACTGTTTAACATCTTTTTCGGGACAATATTTGCCCAAAAAGTACGTCATTTCAATGAATTTCAAAATAGTTCAAATTAAGATTTCATTTTGACTAGTTCAAATTTTGATTTCTTACCCTAGACATTTTTCTGAGTCAACCGTGATGAGTTCAGCTCCAATATTATCCTTATCAGCTGCTTCATTGGTTTAGAGCTGGTTGATGGTATCCTCAACTTTCCTCAACGTGAGAGTTGGACCTGAGAAGTTGGACCATTCCCGTCCTCTGCTACACTGACGTGGTCGATTCCTTCGATGCCTTTTCTCCCCGTGCCTACGTTTTCTGCACTTCTTCCACCTTTGAATCACCCCGTCCGTCAAGAGGCTCCCATGCTTATCCCTGAACGATATGGTTCGTGAAACAAAGCCGTTACGGAATGCGTTGAGTTTCTGATAGAACACCCCTGTTGCTTGAGAACGGCACAGCAGTTACATTTAATCGCAGTGCGATTCTAACAGGTGGCATTTTTTCATCCAAAAGATATGCCTCTGATATTTCAGTTTGTATCATTTCACGTTCTACCGGGTCTCATGCTGCAGCATTACCATCCACAGAGTGCTTGCAACTGCGTCATTTGAGGCCTCTTTCACTATAATCTAGCAGTTCTCTAGAGGAGCCACATCCAGCTCAGTCTTGTGCAGCAACGCTAATTCGACATTATGTGTGTATAGTCGTTTTTGGTCGTACATCGCTGATGACGGAGAGCTTTGGACGCAGCTGGGCAACTACCAGTTAGTTTTCAGAGGGATAACCCTTTACATGTAATTAGCTAACACACTATGTATGTTGTAACTGTTTTCCCCTATTATAATGGTAAATTTCTCTAAATGAATAAGAACGTGCATCTGAAGCAGTATTTAATGAAGTCCCTAATCTACATATGTAGGATTTGTACAGAAAATCTTTATCAATATTGGCTCCGCGTGTTTTCATAGTAAGTGCTTTGAAATAACGATTAAGAACCATCCAAACAAAATACAACTCTTTATCGATTGTTGTATCGTGTTCCCCCAGCTGATAGGATCATGAACGTAATCGTTTTCTCTGCCCTCGAACGATTTAGATTGGTAAAAATGTATAGCTACAATATTTGTGCAGGAATATTTATCAAACTGCATGACATTTTCCCAGGCAATTGAACAACATCTTTTTCTTGCTTACGAGACCGTTCCGGTTCAATGGAACGCTTCTTTGCGGTTCGGTCGTTCTCCTCTTTGGTGAAGACGACAAAATCCAAACAAGTCGTAGAGCCGTGGCTCCCAATATCTATCTTTGGTTGCGGAAGTCCATATCCGGGCGGAAGCCGTATCCTTGCTCAGCTTTGATGATAAGACCTAAGACACGGGTAAAAGAAAAAAAACAATTTTCTATTTTGAGCAAATCATTCCACCCCATCCACATGGAGATGTGCACACGATAACGTACACGTGGACCTCGAGAAAGATGGGATTGGGTACGCTCGGTTAAAACTTTTCCCCGTTTTTTCGAGATTCGACCAACCACAAGATCCAGGACCCATCATGACGAAAAGAAACAGTACCTACGCTATTGGGTTACTGACCAAGCCAGACAATCGATTTAAACTTGTTAAAGTTTCGATCAGTTCGGTCTGTCCGGTCGGTCGGATATCGGGTTCCCATTTCGAGAGAGTGGGTGGAAAAGTTTCGACGAAAACGTCAAACTGCTGACGGGCAAAATGAACGAAAAGTTCCAACGAGCTGTGGCAAATTGTTTCCACTTTTGTTCCATTTGGACAGTTCCTCAAACTTGTGGTGAGGGCGATATTGGCACAGGTCACGGACCTTTTGACGTAGTATGAGGTTTGATGAAGTCTGGTGTATTGTGCTTCTATCGTAAATAAGAGTAATAAGTAAACTCCATCTCGTAATCTAGGAAATAACTAAGCAATTTTTAGTTACCTCGGCTATTCCTAGAGGTTCTCATTGCATTTCTTTCATTCTCACAAGATTAAAATGCTGATATGCCGATGACATGGAGCTCTACTTAGAATCAGGAAGACATAATATAGCAACGAGATACACATTGTCATTTTCGAATAATAGAGTCACAAAATTTCGTGAATCATTTACTTTTCAGTTAGATCGAAATGATGTGTATTTGAAAGACTTTTAGAAAAAAAAACACACACACACACACACACACACACACACACACGGGTAAAAATCCGGAACCCAAAATATGATAAAAAAAAGTTTTAAAACCATAAAATATGTCATTTTTTGATAACATGACTACAAGTAATAGAACAAGAGCGAGTAATGGCGCTTAAGCCTATGTATTAGGGCCAGGACACGGAGTAAATACCTGTGTTCCATCCCAGGAAGGACCAAGGACCAAGGGGTGGCATTAACCTTCTTAGCATCGTCACCCCCACCGATTTTCACTGTTTTTCTTTTGCATGAACTGAGGGGTTGGTACGAGATATCCCCAATCATTGTCTTAATTGCTGAAATAAAAACGCTGCACAGTCGGCCTGGCCGCTTGAATGCTTGTAATGCATTTATGATGTACTGCAATCATTAATAATGACAAGAAAAATGATGGAAGTAGTCGATTCTATCATTTTCCAGGATTCTTTCAATGAATGGCTGTGTATGTGTAGACTAGACTAGACTAGACTAGACATGACTACAAGTCATATAACAATGCCGCTGAGTCATAGAATTATGCTGCTAGTCAAATTGTAATCGTAATGTGAACCATTTCGAAATTCATAAAAATTACATACTTTTTGAGGAAATATTGGCCAGAAAAAGGTGGTAAGCGGCTTTCTGAAATAGAATCTGACAGCACTGACTTCAAAAGCACTGAATAAAGCGTTTTCTTCATCGAAAATAAGCAATAAAAAATACTGTTATTTCACCCATTTCTATAGTCTGAGTAGTTTATGAACTGCACTTTTTGAGCTCAGGTAGATCAATACGGACATGAAACTTGGGACATGTTTGAGATGGATCTACAATAGACCTGTTCACTTTTTTTGACCTACCCGTGTCACATCAAATTATCAATCCACATGCAAAAACAAGCCTTCAGTCAAAAATTGAGCCAAATTGATAAAGGTTTAGAGGTGTATCAAATCGATTTTGTGTTTTTTCGAGCATTTTCACGAAAATGTACTCCAATATCCAGAAAAATGCACCGAAAAGGTACAGAAAACACCGTAAAAATATAGTTAGAACAATACTCTACAACTTTGCCGAAGACACTACGGTGTTTAAATTGCTTATTTCAAAGTTATTCAACAATTTTCGTTAAAAAATCGCGAAAAAATACAATATTTTTACGGTTTTTCATGTAAAAGTCATGTAAATTTACATTGTTTTAAGTGACTAATTTAATTAGATATTGCTCCTATGTGTTACGAACATTTCGTCCATACATCATTTTAGTGTAGGAATTCGTTTTCATTGACTAATTATCAAAAGTATGTCACGTTGATACTAAAAATCGCATAGAGTTGCCAGCACAAAATTAAACAAAGTTACCCATGATTAAAACGTCATTACATTTATTTGTCGCATCTGCATCAATTTCAAATTTGTGTAGATGGTTGAGCATGAGACTGCCGATTCGAAGATTCAAGGTTTGAGCCCTGGAATAGGATTTTTTGCGTCTCGATCCAGCTATAAGTTAATGAGACTACACTCTGCATCTCATTGCAATTTGGCATCATAGCCTTGTTTCGAAACCGTAGAGTGCATAGTAAGAATGAAGTTTCCCTTTATCGTGTAGTTGTGTAGCTTGTGGCTAGATAGATGCAAGTAATCTCCACAGTTGTATGATAAATTTTGCATCCAGAAGCAGTTCCATCATCGTATTGAATTGATTTAGCTAAATTAATCGGTATCAAACAGATGTCCAATATTTCGTCCAGCTGATCTCGTTGACACGATTTCTTGTCAACAAGTAAACTAAATATCTAGCTAGTCCTGGAATGGGCTTAATTGGCAGGTCCCGATCATCATTATTTGGGAGATTGCGTGTAAGTCATGGGCCATGATTCATGGCAGATTCATCATCCTAACTGCTACAAAGAAAGAAAAAAAGTTTATTATGCATTTGAGCTTGAACCTGGGACCTTCTGATCCGCAGGCTCGAGCCTTATCATCTGCGCCATTTCTGATACTTGAATCGAAAGACATTAGAATACGATGGCATGACGTCTTAATCATGGGTAACTTTGTTTTAATTCGTGCTGGCAACTCTACGCGATTTTTAGTATCAACGTGACATACTTTTGATAATTAATCATTGAAAACGAATTCCAACACAAAAACGATATATGGACGAAATGTTCGTTACACAAAGGAGAAATAGCTAATTAATTTAGTCACGTAAAATAATATAAAAGTACATGACTTTTATCAGTGCTGAAAAATTCATTTCGTCATATCTAAATTCAATCGCCTATAGCTAATTTTAGAAGCTGAACCTGAGAATATGGTATATGAAAGACTTGTGCAGCTAGACCAG
The DNA here is from genome assembly GCF_035046485.1 of Aedes albopictus. Taxonomy (NCBI): domain Eukaryota; kingdom Metazoa; phylum Arthropoda; class Insecta; order Diptera; family Culicidae; genus Aedes; species Aedes albopictus. The sequence continues at coordinate 303,399,056 of NC_085137.1, read as the reverse complement.
TTCTGCTAGAAAGTCACGAAAAAACCGCTATTTTTCGAATATTTAACGTAAATGTCACGGGCTTCCTTTGAAAAATGCCAAATGATATTCACGGTGAATATCATTTAGCATTTTTCAAAGGTGGTCCGTGACATTTACCTTAAATATTCGAAAAATATCGGTTTTTCCGTGACTTTCTAGCAGAACTGGTCTAGCCGCACAAGTTTTTCATATACCATATTCTCAGGTTCAGCTTCTAAAATTAGCTATAGGCGATTGAATTTAGATATGACGAAATGAAATTTTCAACACTGTTTATATGTAAAATCGTAAAAATATCGTGTTTTTTCATGATTTTTCAATTAAAATTATTGAATAGCTTCGAAATAAGCAATTTAAACACCGTAAGATCTTCGGCAAAGTTGTAGAATATTGTACTAACTATATCCAAACGGTATTTTCGGCACCCTTTCGGAGCAATTTTCAGGATTTATGAGTAAATTTCTGTGAAAACGGTTAAAAAAACACAAAATCGATTTGATACACCTTTAAATCTTTATCAATTTGGCTCAATTTTGGACTGAAGACTTGTTTTTGCATGTGGGTTGACAATTTGATGTGTCACGGAGAATCGAAGAAAAAAAGTTTCAAAGTGAACAGGTCTAATCTACAACTTATTGATGCATTCGGGTAATTTACGTTTCAGATACCTACCAAAGAAATGATTTCCGTAAACTTCTTCGTTATGGCTGTACGTCCCCACTGGGACTTGGTATGCCTCGTTTCAACTTAGTGTTCTTTGAGCACTTCCACAGTTATTAATTGAAGTAATTGAAGGGCTTTCTTTGCCTGCCTTTGCATGAATTTGTATATGTATTGTGAGGCAAGTACAATGATACACTAGGTAATCGAGAAAATTTTCCCGACCGGAACAGAAATCGAACTCGCCGTCTCTGGATTGACGATCCATAGCCTTAACCACCAGGCTAACTGGAGACCCAAAGAATTTTTGTTAACTAAAGGGTGATACGGTCAAGATTTGGTCACACAATTTTTTTCATAACTTTAGACTGCGTTTACCAAAACAGCTAATTTTTGGACCAGTAATGCTACATTATATGTAGCTTATACCATAAAATTTTCATCAAAATCGATTGAGTATTGGTTGATATATAGATAAAACCATCGACCTACCTTTTTAAAATTTTGCACAAAGGTGCTCCATAGTAAATTTTCGGAAATTTAAGGTCAGTAAAGCACAATTTTAATTATAGAACTACCAATACTGCTCCGATTTTTATCAAAATTCTACAGTATAATACTATTATGAAAATATGTTCTTAGTAAAATTTTGACCCATTTTGTATGAATACTTTCAAAGTTGTAGCGCTTTGAATATGAAAAAAACTGACCGGGTGCCACTTAAGCAAATATAACTTTGTAGCGGCTGGATTAAATTGAATGAAATTTTTACACAACATTTTGATATGCATACTTCACATACAGAAAATTTTCATTGAAATCGGTTAAGTATTTCTGGCTCTATAAATAAAACAGTAAAAATGTGTTTTTATTTGTGAATCCTCTTTGCACAAAATTTTAAAATTGCAGATCTCAGGGTTCAACAATATCTCCGCAAATACTAGACCGATTATGATGAAAATTTTATGGTACAAGCTACATATAATGTAACATTACTGATCCAAAAATCAGCTGTTTTGGTGTACGCAGTCTAAAGTTATGAAAATAATTGTGTGACCAAAATTTGACTTGACTTGACAAAATTTGACAAAATTTGACCACCTAAACAAATATAATTTGTAACGGTTGGATCAAATTGAACGAAATTTTTACACAACATTTTAAAATGTATACTTTACATACAGAAAAATTTTCATTGAAATTGGGTCAGTATTTCTGGCTCTATAAATAAAAGAGTAAAAATTTGTTCTCATGCTTTAATCCTCTTTGTACAAAATTTTGAAATTGCAGTTTTCAGGATTCACAACATCTCCGCAAATACTAAACCGATTTTGATGAAAATTTTATGGTATAAGCTACATATAATGTACCATTACTGGTCCAAAAATCAGCTGTTTTGGTTTACGCAGTCTCAAGTTATGAGACAAATTGTGTGACCAAATTTTGACCGTATCACCCTTTAATCTGGCTTAATCAACATAATCAGCATACTATAATTCTAGAACAAGATCCAAGAAGTGACATTACATGTGACGAGTGCTTAATATCATGAATTTGAAGTGACTTTGACAATCTAATATTGCTAATATCACGATCCTGAAGGCGAAATTTCATGGGCATTTATTTGACTATGTTTGAACTACCACAGATGGGGTCTCCAGTTAGCCTAGTGGTTAAGGCTATGGATTGCCAATCCGGAGACGGCGGGTTCGATTCCCGTTCCAGTCGGGAATATTTCTCGACTCCTTGGGCATAGTGTATCATTGTACTTGCCTCACAATATACAAATTCATGCAATGGCAGGCAAAGGAAGCCCTTCAATTAATAACTGTGGAATTGCTCAAAGAACACTAAGTTGAAGCGAGGCAGGCCAAGTCTCAGTGGGGACGTAGAGCCATAAAGAAGAAGAAGAAGAAGGGTGTAGCTAAATCATAACATATTGCAATTAGGTTTTTGCAATTAGCATTTTTTTATTTCAAGAAAAAATATCCGAACTAACATTGTTGCTGTATAATAGTTTAAAAAGCAGTTTTGCTAGAGCGTTTATTCCATAGAGTGTTATGCGTTTATTCTATAGACAGCTACTTTTGTTAATCAATATGTCATTTAACAGTCTTGTATGTGATGGTAATGCACTAATGGAGAGGCATACCTATAATCAGAAATTATTACTTATATTACTGATAGTAATTTGTTTTGAACAGGGTTTCCTAACTTAGTTGAATGAAGCTATTCTGAAATCGAATTTACCCATAGAACAAAACAACTGATACAATACAGCAAAAAGTTATCATTATAAAGTGGGTGCATACTCAGACTGGTGTGAACACTTCATTCCATAAAACATTCGCGCAAATCATGCACTTCAAACTAAATGAGGAAAAAATAACTAACGATGGAAGCGGCACTCTTTCACCACACACACTCAATCCATTAACCACATGGTTAGAAAGAAGCCACCACCATCATCGTTAGACCGTGCCAAGGCACGCTGTACTGGCTGGAGCTGATGAAGCGACGACGTGGCAGTGCATTTTCCCGGACTTGTTCGTTAGTCATTCACATCCCATCCCATCTGTTGTTGGAATACGGTGCGCGGTGGTGGAATGGGCGCCAACGAACTAGCGCACCACCAACATCCTTTCAGTGCATTCAAACGCAAAGTGCAAAAAGCGGAAAAGCGTTCGCGCGTCGTCACATGCTTGATGTGGCGAAAAAGTTCTGCCTACTTTTTACCGCGACTCCACACACGCCGTCGTCGTCACTCAATTTATGCCATCCCGGCTGGCTGGAGAGACAAAACCACAATCGCGCGGTCCGGAATGAAAGCATTCATGGGACGAAAATTGCATTCACTGCGCTGCCTGGCCTGTGATGGCATATTTCAGAAGCTTTATGTCGGAGTTATGAATGTATTTAATATTTTGTTAAAAAATCCTCTTGTGAAGTAATTGGTTTCCAATACTCAATTTAAAACTGTACGGATTCAGATGGTATGTTGACAATATGCGGAAATTAAATACTCGCTGCGGTCTGTTCTGATGGTTCCATGTTGGTTCCATAGCAGCTGTGCAATGATTTCTTTGCAGTAATAATTCTCGATTGGACTTCCTGGTTGCATTAACAAATCTTCTAAGTCCTCCTTCCATCTAGCTGCCAGCCTTTTTTTTCTGTCAGCAAAAACACCTTCCCAGTCATTATACATTAGGGTGGGGCTAATTTCAAAAATTCTCTCCGATATATGATTTCCCAAGTGGAAAGTGATCTACTAGTCGAAATAAATGAGCTGTATAAAAACGAGCGATTTCGGTTGATATTTAGGGGTTGCGCAAAATGTTCAAGTAAAATTTTTGCTAGAGCAAACCTTCAAAAGACATTTCAAATTCAATTTTCAAGCATATTTTTTCTAGACTAAATCGGTGATTCTAGATCCCAATTGGCCCAATTGGGCCAAATTTGTTTTCAAAATTGCGATAGCTCTACTAGTTTCCGAAATATTTGAAAAATGTCGATTTTCAGTATTTTTTTGGGTTGGATACCAAAATATGACATTTTTTCAAATATCTCAGAAACCAGTATAGAGATATCGCAATTTTGAGCACAAATTGTACAAATGTTTCCAGTCTGAGTGAAGCCAGTCGGTTGAACAAAATCCTTGCAAAATCTAAGGATTTTCAAGTGAACGAACTTCGTTTACCAAATGATGATTTCACTTCCTCTGATGAGGAAGTTTTGGAATTTCACACTTCCCCGGATGTGTGGATATTACATCTTCGGATGAACCTGATGTCTTTTCTTGTAGTTATGATTCTTTAGCTTCGGCTCGGAGTATCATAACTTTATAATCGATTGATTGGGCACTTAATAGCTTTGCTCCTTTCCAATGTCCTGGGGCAGATGGGATTTATCCTATTTTGCTTCAGAAGGGATTTGATCATTTTAAACATGTTTTGAAACAACTACTTGTTTGCAGTTTTGCTACAGGGTATATTCCCAAATCCAGGCGAGATATTACTGTAAAGTTTATTCCGAAAGTGGGTCGTGCGTCGTATGAAGAAGCAAAGAGCTTCAGACCTATCAGTTTGACCTCTTTTCGTCTGAAATGCTTAGAACGCATTGTCGATCATCACATCCGTGATGTTCATCTGGCCAATGTGCCTCTTCATGTGAACCAACATGCTTACCAATCTGGAAAGTCCACTGTGACTCTTTTACACAAAATTGTTTACGATATCGAGAAATCATTCGCTGAAAAGCAATCCTGCTTGGGTGTTTTCTTAGATATCGAGGGTGCCTTTGGCAACGTGCCTTTCGATGCCATATTGGAAGCCGCACGGGGTCATGGTATATCCCTAATGATTTCCAATGGGATTCACAAATGCTCAAAAACCGACATCTCCTCGCGACATTGCGTCAAGGAAATTGAGTGCTTGTGGATGCCCCCAAGGGGGAGTCTTATCACCACTTTTGTGGAATCTCGTAGCAGATACGCTATTGAGGCAACTCAATAATAGCGGTTTTCCTACTTATGGTTTTGCCGACGACTACCTAACATTGTTAGTCGGTATGCAAAACGCTCTTCAGGTAGTTGAGGGTTGGTGTCGCCAATATGGCCTTTCGGTAAATCCGAGTAAAACATCTATTGTTCTTTACACGGAAAAGTGAAACCGTAATGGTGTTCGACCTTTACGTCTGTTTGATTCTGAAATCAATGTGACTGAACAGGTAAAGTACGTTGCAGTCATTCTTGATTCCAAGTCTTCCTGGACACCTCATGTTGAGTTCAGAATCAAGAAAGCTTGTATGGCCTTCGGGCAATGCCGGCGAACCTTTGGTACAACTTGGGGGTTAAAACCCAAGTATATCAAATGGATTTACACAACTGTTGTTCGTCCAATATTGGCCTATGTCTTGTGTGGTGGCAAAAGGGCGAAGTGAGAACGGTCCAATTAAAGTAAGCCATCTCCAAAGGATGTCTGGAGCGTTCTCTTCAACTCCTACGGCAGCGCTCGAAGTTCTCTTTGACGTTGCCCCACTCCACATTCATGTCAAACAAGAAGCACTTTCTTGCACTTACCGCCTATGGGTACTCGGCTTACTAGAGGAAACTCTTGTAAACCGGTGTTCAACATACACCTCGTTGTTTCCACTTTTGGTGAATTGGGACAAAGTTGTCCTTGCTCCAAGTGATCTTACAATTACTTGTAATTTTCCATATAGAACATTTTCCACGAATTTCCCTTCCCGGGAAGAGTGGACATCTGGTTATCTGGAGAGATGTATTTCAGACGGCATCGTATGTTACACTGATGGCTCCCTTCTCGGAGGTCGAGCAGGTGCTGGTGTTTATTCTCGTGAGCTAAGGCTGTATCAGTCTTACTCACTTGGTAGACACTGCACCGTTTTTCAGGCCGAAATCTTTGCTCTTATGTGCGGAGTGCAACCAGCATTTCAGCAGCACGTAATGGGCAAAGTAATATACTTCTGTTCAGATAGCCAGGCTGCTATTGAAGCACTTGCTTCGGCCAACTCCAGGTCGAAGATAGTTATCGCTTGTCGAACTCAAATCGAGGAGCTGAATTCAGCAAACTCTGTTCACCTTGTATGGGTGCCTGGCCATTCTTCCATCGCTGGAAATAAATTGTCTGATGAGTTAGCTCGCACTGGAACATAACATGACTTCATTGGCCCTGAGCCAGCTATTCCGGTATCCAAGTGTTAGGTAAAGCTTCAGATTGACACCTTGGCTGTCACTCAGCACAAACAATACTGGAACAGTTTGGAGTCATGTCGTCAAACAAAATTGTATTGTACTGAGCCATCTCTAGGGGTTGCAAAGTATCTAACAAATCTGTTAAAGCAGAATTGCAGCATGCTGGTCAAAGCATTGACTGGCCACTGCCGACTCAGCTATCACATGGCGAATATTCAGCAAGCTGATTCATTTGCCTGTGATAGCTGTGAATCCGATTATGGAACTTCGTATCATTTGATATGTAACTGTCCAGTTTTTGCGCAACTGTGTTTCCGAGTACTCGGAAAACACTTATTAAGTGAAACTGACTTCAGAAACCTGAATCTTCAGGACGTTCTGCTGTTCTTGACCCGCTGTGGTAAAGAGCTATAGGCTTCCTGTACGCTTTATGCGTTATCACAGTGCCCTTTTCAGGGCGCTGTTTGAACCCATTATGGTATGCTTATGCGTTATTACAGTGTCCTTTTCAGGACGCTATGTGAACCCATTGTGGTACGCTTTTGCGTGTATGACGATCCTATTCCCTTACCTGTCCTTTCTCCTGTCATATCTATCCCTGTCCACCATTAAAAATTGATTGAGATTTCTAGCAAGTAGGCTATGATGTCGGATCTATGACAAAAGGTCGAAGATCAAAAGGTCGAAGGTCATAAGGTCGAAAGTCGAAAGGTCGAAAGGACAAAAGGTGGAAGGGTCAAAAGGTCGAAAGGTTGAAATAAAAAAATAACTAGGACAAAAGGTCGAAAGGTCGAAATGACAAGCGGTCAAATGGTCGAAAGGTCGAAATAACAAAAAAAAACTAGGACAAAAGGTTGAAAAATCGAAGGGTCAAAAGGTCGAAAGGTCAAAATAAAAAAATAACAAGGCCAAATGTCGAGAGGAAAAAGGTTGGAAGGTCAAAGGCTCGAAGGCTGTAGTTAGTAATTAAACTGATATGCCAGGATTCGTTAGGTACGAAAAGCGGATTTCAAATTTATTCAAGTACCTGCAGTGCGATGATTTACGCCATAAATATTTTTCGCATTGCGTCACTCATAATCAATAAGAGTTTTTGGATGGAATAAAAAAAAATGGTCAAAACGAATAGAAAAATGACGTATAAAGCATAAACAATACAATGTCTAATAAGTACATTGAACTAGAGGTTATTAAAAAAATAAGACGTAACGTTGATCTTCACATCTTTTGATATTTAAGTAGATCTTTGTAGGAGATCTCTTTGGACATAATTAAAATCAAATTTAAAATAATCGCTGTGATAATATAACTAGAAAGAACGGACTATTTTCAAAAGAGGGAAAAATATTATACACAATTATATTATTAGTAAGTACGCCAAAAATTATCAAAAAGCATTACTAGACAGAACAGACTATGTTCAAAAGAAGGTAAAATTATATAGGAAAAAATAATGGTAGTCACGCCAATAGCTGTAAATATGTTACTACAAGAAAATAAATAAAAAAACGACATAAAAACATGATTTGAAAAAGTTTACTTATCTATTGTATTCGTTGCTTCATATAGTAATATCTATGCTAATTTAAAAACTCTTAAGGATTAATGCGATTCCTGTTACATGATCTGAAATGTTGCTCTCCTTGTCCTTTTTAATTTCTTTCGGGTTTCGTTTAGGTGCTGGTTTTCCCTGCAAGACGCTCATGATTTTACCTTCAGTCATTTTTTGTTCCTTCTGGAAGCTTTCTACCGTTTGGAAGAAACCGGCATCGTTTGAAACCGTCCTCCACCTGTTATGCAATCCAATCCAATTTTCGACGTCTTTCGGTATACATCGGATGAAAAAATAACACTGTGGTATACCAGCTACATTAGGATGCAAGATCTAGTCGTAATATAGTATCTAGGCAAGAAAACTTAAAGAATGACCAAACGTTTGATGCATAATAACTAAATATGTGCCAAAATTGTCAATGTCGCTTACATCACTTTGCAGAACTACGCCAGTGATGGAGATCACTTTGAAGAAAATATTGCGAGTTTTTTTTAATGCTCCCTGTGACAGTATAACTCGAAAGAACGACCAATTTTTCAAAAAAGGCAAAATATTTGAAACGAATATTTTTTTAGTAAGTAGACAAAAAAATGTCAAGAAGCACTACTAGAAAGAACAGCACTTGCGTGCGCAGCCTTTTCTTTTTTCTCACTCGTTCATTTTGTTTAACGCAAGAAAGAGCGAGATAAAAGAGGGGGCAAAGTGCCCCCTCTATTATCTGTTTCTTTCGCGTGTTTGTTTACGAGAGTGAGTGAGAAAAAAGAAAAAGCTGCGCACGCTAGAGAAGAACAGCCTATGTTTAAAAGAAGGATAAAATTCTATTTATAAAAAATTATAGTAATAATGTCAACAACTGCCAAAAAGCATTACTAGAAAGAACAGCTTAGGTTTGAAAAAGGCTGAATTACATAAAATAAATTAATAGTAGTAACGCCAATAATTGTTCAAATGAATCACAACAAACTAGTAACCTAAGTTGGATTCCCGTTCCGGTCAGGAAATATTGTCGACTTCTTAGTCATATAATATCATATAATATAAAAATTCATACAATGACAGGCAAAAAAGCCCTTCAATTAATAACTGCGAAAGTGCTAAAAGAACACTAAGTTGAAAAGATGCAGGCCTAGCTGCAGTGAGAATGTAAAGTAAGAAGGAAGAGGAAAGAAAAGATTTATGGTTATTTGGATCTTCTGTATCATCGTCATTGTTCCCCTTCATCCATTTTTCAATTCGACCTTTCGGCCTTTTGTCCTAGTTTTTTTTTTCAATTTCGACCTTTCGACCTTTCGACCTTTTGTCCTTTCGACCTTTTGTCCTAGGTATTTTTTTAATTCGACCTTTCGACCTTTTAACCCTTCGACCTTTTGACCCTTCGACCTTTTGACCGTCGACCTTTTGACCTTCGACCTTTTGTCCTACATCCATGATGTCGCGGGGCCATTACAACTGAAACTGTCAAGAGGTAAATAGTGAGAAAAGTTACACTAATAATGCATCTTCAATACATAAAGCTCAGCGCTAAAGAGATTAGAATCTCGTTATTAGTGCTTATTTTCATATCATGCATTGGGTTTGTTTTTTCGAAGCTCAGTGTAATTACCACGAAAATCAACTGCCAAGTCCATAAGCATCTCTGTACATATCCTACTGCAATCAATAGAACACATCATCGCACATCTACATATCTTACATTATCATCTACAACCAAGGCAATACACTACCCTTGCAAAACCGCAGTTGTTAATCCAACCCTTGATCCTACCTGAATCCAAACGTGCTGCTTATAGGGTATAGAACTCTTCACACCATCTCGCTCTTATGTCAAACCTTTTTTTAAGCATCCGGGTTGCTCTTTCTCAAGCTCGAAAGGCCCTTCTTGCGGCTTCACTCCAGGTCCTCATCGGCTTCTACTTTCTGTTCCACCCGAGTCCCGATAATGACATCCGATTGATGCTGCTTGTCTGATGTCTGGTACGTTCCAGAAGGTTCCAGTATTCCTTCTTCCATCCACGATCGGATTTCCTCTTGCGCGTGTTTCGGTAAATCTCGTCGCCAATGTAGAAAACACACTTTACTGTTCGGTTTACTAAATAGCAATGTCTTTATTAACCCTCTCCTGTCAGTCCTCCTGGCACAGCCTTCTATAACTAATTATGTTTCGCTATACTACACCAACTATAAAGCTTCCAATGTATCTCAGCTACCAGACTTGTAGTGTACTAGCGGGAGATGCAGTCCTTCATTAATCTGCTTTGTCGGGTTAACGTCGCTATACATTTCCGACAGTTGGGTTTTTAAATTAAGAAAAATTCAATGTTTTTTTTTTATTTTTAAACAAAAGAGCACCTTTTTCTGAGCCGCTATGATTTTTTTCAGATTTTTAGAACTTTGTTTTGGTATCTAAAATCAATTTCAAAGAGATTTTTTGAAATCACCTTTTGACAGCTGGGCACCTGCTTGACAGCTCCGCACAGTACAAAATGCGACGAGGGGTGATTCGACAAATCGCTCCCATACAAATTTCAAATTGGTTTTTCAATAGGTTCCCGGGCACCAACATCGATTTTGGATTTCGGCTCAGTTTGGCATGCAGATTCAGAATATGGAATTATCTCAACACCACTAAAGAAGCCAATTCGGACTATGAGCACATCATGGGACACCATGGTCTCGGAGAAATGAGGGAGAACGGAGAGCTGTTTGCAGAGTTTTGTGGCAACAATGACATGGTGTTTGAAAGATCGCTCTTTCCCCATCGACCAGTGCACAATTGAAATGACACGGATTTCCCGGGATGGCTGATGGCGCCACGAAAAATTAAATCGACCCCATCTGCATCTCCTAATTACTATTGTCACGCACCGTATCATCTTGGAGGAAATCAAAGAATTTCAAGAATCTCTCTACCTGGTGTTCATTTATTATGAAAAAGCTTTGGACCGTCTCAATCACGAAAGCATGTGGGGCACCCTTTTTTTACTTAATCATTTATTTGAGGCTCATGCGCCAACAGGCATAACGGAGCCGAATTCAGTTAAAATTATTTACAATTTCATGTTTTTGTCTTATAAACTATGTTAGTTTTGGGGAATCGAAAAACTCGCGGTTTGGTCGAGGTTAGGGGGAACAAAAATATTTGAGGAATGGATAGGGTGATGGGACTTTTCGTTGACACGTGACAGCTTGGTGTGGCGTATTGCTGCAGGTCAAACATAGAGTGGACAAACAACCTGTAACGATACATACGGACGATTTTCGAAGGGACAGTGGACAAGTGGAGCAACAAGACTGGGATATCAAATAAAGACACGAGGTGAACAAGTGGAACAACAAGACGGGGCACCCTTATGCGCAAGGGTGCTCTTGAGAAAATCATTGGCCTCATTAAGCCCGCAGGCAACTACAGAGTGCACAATTCATTATTTGCTTTACTATTAGCTTTACCAGGGAGATTTACAGCCTCAGGCTGGTTCATCTTCAACGGAGCGGAAATTAGCAGCATAGTAGTTTCGTATGTCCAATTGTTATTACATTTTATTTTCTCCTAAAACGCCAATTTAACAGTGCACGCTCCAAAAAGCCACATCACCACATTGAAATCCACTCGGATGGAAAATTAAATTAGAGATCCGTTGACGATCCATGATTTATGGCGGAAAGAACTAGATAATATTTATGCTCAAATTGGAATCCCTGCAGCACTGCAGGCAGAGCAGTTGGCGCCACACCATGAAGCACACCGGGGACTAGTAAGAGCTATGTAGTTATTTGCCTCCCCTGGCATAGTGAATCTCGGCACAAATGCTACCATCATCATCATCATTGCCATCATCAGACGAGTTGAGCTTCCCACAGTGGGGTAAAGCGCTGCTTTCGATTCAGATGGACACCGCGCTCGAAACGGACGAACCTGCCGGGGTTACCCAAAGCGCTAAAGGTTTTGTCCATCGTAAGTTCCCATTTGCCTCAGTGTGTGACTCCCGCGGGGATTCTCTATATCGCCTGCAAACGCCAAGCGAGTGTGCACTATTCATCATCAGCTGATATGTTTTGGGGCGGTAAGCTTTTGGGAGTGCCTAAACCACGCGCAAAACAGATCCGCAGCACAGACAATGCATTGAGAGAGACCCGTGGAAGGATTGGAGATTTCAGTTGTCTTGTGGGTCGTCCTCGTTCTCGTTTCAAAACCGGGTTGATGGGACCGGTCGGTCCGCTTAGGGTGTTGGCAGTCAGTCAGTCCCAATTCGGCTCTTCTTGGTTTGGCTTTGCCTGGGTAACGAAAATGATAGTGCAGCCAGCGAGTAACACATTTCATTCATTTTGGCCAAAGTGGATCCCACGAGATGCGGTTGAAACTAGACAGAATGCATCCCATGATTTCTGGGAAAGTGGTTCACTACAAACAAGGAAAGTGCTCTTTTGGGATGGAACTGGCTAGTTTGTAGACGAATTATTTTTATCACTTGCTGACCACGCGTTGTTGGTAAATGCATCGGGTTTCGGTGAGTTTCATACAAGGAGATGTGCTTTCATTTGAGATAGTGGTTTGATTCAAAATTGTAAATTCGGCTAAAACTCCTGTAAATGAATGAAACCCAAGCGTAGAAAAGGTTTTAGTCGGAGGGGTTAGATTTATTCTTGATATACGACGAAAGACATACAATGTTTTTTTTTCGAATGTTTACTTTGTCCAGTTTATATTACCCATTATAGTGTAATGCGTGGCGAGAGTGTGCATCTATGTAACTGTGTTCACAAAATACCTTTTTTAGGTATCAAATTTTGGTACTTCATGGGCTACAACTCGTAATGGTGAGCAGTGCCTCGAAAAGTCATGACATTTTAATATTGATACTACCAAGCGATTCATTTATTTTACCTAATATTGATAATAGCTGCGGTTCGCCGATATTCATAAAATACATATCTGTTAGAGCCACAATTTTGATTTCCATAACTCAAAAACCACACGTTCGAAGAGAATGCCCTTGTGACTTGTTTTCAATCTTCACAACCCGACAATAAATCTATATCTATACATATAAAAATGAGTTTGAAGTCCCTTTGAGGCAACAAAACTCAGGAACGGCTGAATCGATCAGGATGACTCTTGCATGGTTTGATTCGTATAAAGTAATTTCTGATAAGCTTGGGAAAATTGCTTAAAAATTGGGTATTACAGAAAAAAGATCCATTTAGGATGCTTTTAAATACTGACTGTGCAAGCATTAGAACAGAATAGAATAGAATAGAAAAAAGATCCATTTAGGTCAACCAAACTGTTCTTGAGTTTAGATCCTAAAGTCTACGGATGTAACAGTAACTTCTGTCATTATACAAAGCTACGATTTGTATTCTATTATGTCCAGTATGTCTTCTGAAAGTTCAATAGACAGTATCAGATCAGTCGGAATATCCTTGGTCATCCAAATTGTTCTTGAGTTTAGATCGTGAAGTCTACGGATGTAACAGTAGATTCATTCATTATTTTCCAATTGTAGCACAGCTAAAAACTCGCCTATTGTTGCACACTCCATGTTATTCTTATGAGGTGTGCAACACTTGGCGAATTGTTAGCCGTGCAACAATTGGAAAATTACCCTACAAAGCTACAATTTGTATTATATCATGTCCAGTAAGTCTTTTGAAAGTTCGATAGACAGTATCAGATCAGTCGGGATATCCTACATTATCCAAACTGCTCTTAAGTTTAGATCCTTAAGTCTACAGCATTTAAAGTTTCTGTTTTGGCTATATAAAGTTATGCTGTATAATCCATTATACCTACTGGAGCTCACATCATAATACAATCAGAGACTATGATATAGCTTTGGGATATTCACTGCTCTGCAATATATTACACAACATTACTAACCTTAACCCTCTAATACCCAACCCCGCCTTTAGACGGGGTATAGTTTGAGCATTTCTATAATTTTTGTTTCGTGGAAAATCAAAATTTTTATATTTTTGGCTGATATTTAGGACTGTTTTGTATATCTTAAAATAGTTTTTGGTGTATTTTAAAGCGTATTTACATTTTTTAAAAATCATTGAAAAAATGATGTTTTAGTCACCTTCTAGAACTCATTGTTTAGTTTGTATTAAATCGCTACAATTAACATGTTTTAAATTTTTCTCAAATCATTCTATCCTAGTTTTTATGTTTAAGGGAATCGAATACACTCTTAAATTATTTTCCTTAAAATTACACGGAAAATAAAATTTTCTATGAAAAAAATAAAAATAAAAATATTTCAATAATAATTATAAAATCTCAAAATGTTTTCATCTAAAAAAAAATGCGTACCCCAAATAGGCTTCCTGGAAAAATATAAAAATGTGATGATGTTCAAAAATAAAAATTAGAAAAATCAAAAACAGAAATTCACGAAATCGAGAATTAAAAAGAATCATCTTCCAAAACATGTTTAAATCGATTTTATATGACGAAAAATGATATTTAGATCAAAATCAAAAATTTGGGTATTAGAGGGTTAATGATTGTTATTTCTTATATTCAGCGTTGATAACAATTATAATAAAACTGAATCAACAATTTTTCACCCCAACACTTGGTTCGTGGCTGTAGCCCTTATCCTCTCAGTCGCGTCCCACATTTGCCTTCAAATATGTGCTCGAGATGTGACTTCGTCATATCTTCACCATAGTTGGAAGTTCTTAGTTTGGGAAGTTTAGTAACCATGAAATAAGGACTGTTCATTTTATAAAGAGGACACCTTATTTGTGCGATATCTTTTTTTATTTTTCTATAAAATCATTTTGGTTTTTTGCATAAATTTCCATAGCTATTCTACAGTGTAGGAAAAATATAACATTATTCAAATTGTCCTTAGTTATGGAACTGAAGCGGTTTTCGTTGAAACTCAATAAAACCCCATTTCTCAAAATTCTACACAACTTTCCACATACATAACTTTAAAATTTTCATGAACTTTTCAATGTGTTGGGATCTAATACTATTCTTCTAAAGGTAGAGTGTAATAGTTGGTCAGTAATAATGCACCAAGCATTATACAGCTTGATATAGTGAGTTGCCTTGTTATCAGTGAAATTGATAAAAAACATTTATTTAAGTCCAGTGATGCAATAACACTACGGAATCAGTTCAAAATTTGTCCAGTATAGAAGAGAATCGCATTCTAAATGATACCGAAGGAATATATGCTTTAAAGTACATTCTTCATCATAAATTTACTACTTAATGATGGCCATAATCAAAAATTGCATACTTTTTGCTCCATAAATGCAAGTTTTTGATTCTAGAGAAGCTTATTATTATTAATTTTCAGCAAGGTCTGACCCTATGTGATTATATACCTTATTTGGAAAAAACTACAAGTTAATTTTTATTTTCGACATCATTGTTACGTTGTATTTGCAATAGAGTACATCGTTATTTAGAAGAACCTTCATAGAACGAAGCAGTTTTATCTCCGGTAACTGCCATGAAGCACAGTAACCAAGCCAGCAATGCTATCAAGAAGCGGTTTTCTGCATTTGAAATTGCATTATTAGTACTTTCGACTAGATCCCTTGAAAACATTCAAAATTTAATATTTTTATACATTTTTGTTTAACAAATAAATTTTATTCTGAAAATCGAGTCCAATTTGTAACTTTAATATCTCAACAACCATTATTCCGATTAGGTTTATATTTTGCCAGAATATGTATCACTCAAACTGCTGCAGCATGGCAAACACTTTTTTGCAATTAAAAACGATACACCGATGTTTTACAGAATTTTTGTGTTTATCTTTAGTTTTTGGGAATTGAAAAATTGATCTCTCGAAACACTTTGCCACATTTCTAGGAAGTTCAATAATTTTAAACCAATTTATTTATGGTTATTAACTGCTAATATAATGTACTGAACAACTAACCAAGGCTGCTCAAATTTAAACTACGCGTTTTCTTTTTATAGCCTTGCAAAGTTGTCCTCTTTATAAAATGAACAGTCCTTATCTCAAAGGTATTTTGGAAGGGCTCAGAGTTTCACAGAAGTTTACGGATCTGGGAAGGGTAGACTAGATAACGTTACTTTTTATAGCACAAATAATGACTACAACAAATGCAGGTACAAAAAAATGAGTTTCATTAAAATTTGAACAAGCAAAGCTACAGAACAGTGTCAACTAGTATTTGAAGAATATAAGTAAATATGGTTCATTATGTATCATCATTCAATGTGGCAGACTAGCATTGCAAGTGTAGATCTAAAGTTATGTGTCCATGAAAGATTGGATGACCTGAATAACCAAAAAACTATCATGTAACCCTTGACCCTTGAGTGTTAGGAGGTTCATGGATCCTATATGGTTGTGCAACGTAACTATCTAAAACAAATCAATCAATGTTACAGCAACTATTTTTATCAACTAAGCTACATAACAGTAAGGATGGTCCATAATATTCCAAAAATATATATCAACGCTTATTACTCCTCGAACTACTTTGGTAAATAAATTGGATTTTTTTTAATCTGTATTTACGAGATTTTTAGCCCTAGGCTAGTTCATCTCGGGCTTTACTTCCCTTCCAAAGGAAGAACTCACATTTTACGAGTTTTTCGGGAATGGGATTCGATCCCAGGTCCTTGGCGTGATAGTCAAGTGTTCTAACCATCACACCAGGTCCGCTCCACATAAATTGGATTATGTAACACTACTTAACGAAGTGGCAAAAGTTATTACCACAAGCGAAGAATCTATGGTCTCCGGAGTAGTGTTGTTGATCTGGAATATCTCAAAACTATCTTGGAATGACTCATGAAATGCCAGGAGAATTGCAGATTACAGTTGGATGCGTAATGTTTAAGTTCATTGTGCGAATAACTAATGTTGCTGTCAAGAGCTAAACTTCAGGATAGTTTGGATGACCCTCAATGTTCATAATAATATATAGTAGACTTCAGGTTGGTCCAGTCATAGTGGTTGATTATGCAACGTTACTCAGTTAAAACTCAAAACTCAATCAAAAATATGGCTGTTGTTACGAGTGTAGATCTGAAGTTCTGAACTCCAGGGTAGTTTGGCTAACCTGTAATATCCATATAATGTCTGTAGATTTCAAGAGCTTGATGGATTCAGATTATGCAATCATATTATTTATGGAAAAATACATCAAGTTATTCTTGTAGATTTGAAGGACTTTATTATAGAACAGTTTGGACGACCCTGACTGTCCCAAATAAACAAGTAAACTTCAGATTGCTCCAGTAACCGCGGTTGATTATAATTATGCAACGTTTCTCAGAAAAACAGATATGGCTGTTGTTACGAGTGTAGATCTGAAATTCTGAACTCTAACGTAGTTTGGCAGACCTGGAATATCCATAGAGTGTATCTATATGACATTTGAGATTTCAAGAGCTGCATGGATCTCAGTAGGTTATGTAATGGGGATTTTTTTTTATTACCGAACAGGTTTGGGCCGAAGGGCCTCCGATTTCAATGAAAATTTAACCAGAGCTAGAGATCGTGGATATATGATCATATTTGGAATTCAATAAAATTATAGTGGACTATTTTCCCGAAAAACGCTAGATGAAATTTGAAAATTTTCTAAAATTTTCTAAAATACCCCAAACTTCAAAAAATCATATCTCAAAAACTGTGCATCGTAGAACAAACTTTTTTAATGAAATCAACGCCAAATCACCTCAGCAATCCGATTAAAATACATTGAGAAAAAAGTTTCTCAGAAAATTTTTTACCAAAGAGAAAAAACGTCTAAAAATGCTGATAAAAGTACCGTCTGTATCATAGATTATTTTGAACAAAATTTTTCCTAGCGCAGAAACTAATGTTCTTCCTTTCGTTCTTTGACGTCAAAATGGAATCTCTTACCGTTTTAGAGATACAGATTGCGGTCATCATAAAAGTAAACTTGCTTTCGTTTTATTTTCGCTGATTATGGTTGTCGCCATATTGAAGAATTAGCTTACGTGAATGGAAAATAGTTAATTCTGCTTAAATTAGCAATGAATTGATAGTGTGCCACCATTTTCATAACTTGCTCACATAAATAAACTCTCTCTGCTGAGTTTTCTTGTGATTCGAAATGATTTTACTAAATTCACAAATTGATTTATTTCATTCCAAGATGATAATATTCACTATTTTCGAAGCGCATCGATTTTATGATTCTGCAACCCCAATATTCACGGTAAATTCGAATGCGCATAAGTCTACCAGCACAATAACTACTAAAATATTACTTTGAAATTATCGCTTTCTACTTACGAATGATGTATCCTCCTGAACTTTACGTGCCATCGCAGAAGTTTCTCTGCATCTTGAGCTGTCATAATTTTTGTTGAAAAAAAAACAACAACAAACGAGAATGTAATATTTTTCAACTAGGTTTTAAAACGAGTTTATTGCTACTCTTAATGCGGTTTGCAAACCCTCTCCGAGAGTGGTCCACTTAGCCGGATGATGCTCTTAAAGAGGTTATCAAGAGGTTTTGATGTATGATTCAGTTTTATTGCAAGTTTTATAAAATTGGTCATGAAGATCTCTTGTAGAGCCACACAAAACTTAAAATGTTACTTGGGTAACGTGAATCGGAGTGCACTGACAGCACATATATGGTACTTAAGTGCCCTTTAAATGCAACAATTTATCGAATTTTGAAATTAATGGATTTGTAACTAGAAAGCGTTGCAAATAACAAATTTGCAACGAGCAAACGCATATTTCAACGTATTTTTTTCAATCAAAGCAATCATATGCAAACCGTTAGAGATGAGTGGATATTTATAAGATCTCTTTACACATGTAAAGCTTTGTTTTGTTTTTATAGTGTTTTTGTTGCTTAAATTTTCATTGGTATGTGGATTCTTCTATACACCATAAAGAGACCCTTTTCCACTCAATATTTAGTAAATAGCATGGGCTGTGCATAATATGTTTGTATAATGTGCTTTAGAAGAAACACTTATTTAAAACTTAACGGAACTTTAAAAGATATAGACCATAGATGAGAGGAACAAACATGTACTCTCCGTAGCGGATCTGGTGTGATGGTTAAAGCTCGTGACTGTCACGCCGAGGACCTGGGATCGAATCCCACTTCCGACATACTCACAAAATGTGAGTTCTTGGATTCAATCAGACAAACTTTTTCAACTTATGTCAAAAATGCAAAAAAATAATGTTTTCCCATACAAAATCCCATACAAATTTCAATTGCAAGGCGCAAAGTGTAGACGCAACCGATCGTGCTCAGATAATAATAATGGCAGGCAAAGAATGCCCTTCAATTGATAACTGTGGAAATGATTAAAAGAGCACTAAGTTGAAGCAAGGCAGGAAAAGTTCCTGTAACAACGTACAGCCATAAAGAAAACTGTATAGGCTCAGAAGAGGTTTAGTGTCAGCCGCTCTCGGGGGGAAGAGCAACGGTCGAAAAATTGCATGTGCCGGGGCTGAGATCTTATGAAGCGAACGTGTGACCACTGCGCAACGGGCCCCGACTTAAATTTTATTTAAGACATTATTTACAAATCGTTCTCTGAATAAAAAACATTTTTTTCCGAAATGTTTTGAAAATTCAGAAAAAAAAAATCGAAATGCCTTTTCAGAAGTCCATTTGAGCACTGGGACTAGGGGAAGAGAATAGAGATCAAAGAAAAGTCCACACTGGTCCACTGGGAGCCAAGGAATGGTTAAAAAGATGATTTTCTGATCCACATGGTACATGAACTGCCCCTAATTGGAATCCGCAAAGGAATCCGTCCTTTGCGGGCCTAAGGCCACTATTGAGTGGAGATTCCGATAATATGTAAAATAATTTGAATACCTATGCTTAAATTTACCCATTGCTATGTATGTAATTTTTTATTTTGTTTAGAGAGACTTTACCCTGAAGCTATGCATTTAATCCTACAGCCGATTATCAGAGAAGCTGGCCATCAGGCTTGGCCTCCAAGTGTTTCTAAGCTCTTCTTTACAAGGTCGATTCTACGCACTTATCAAAAGTCGAAACGTTTGCGATAATTTGGCACCACTTTCAGCTTGTGCAGTGTAGATTTGTAGCAAAACCGGTCGACACCTAAAGTGGTTGATGAGACGGGCCTGGCAGGCACCCTTTATTGAAAAGGTTTTTGGATGCATTTTTGTTATAACGCAGTGATATTTCAATCATACGACATTTTTGCTGCCCAAGTGGTCAAGCTCCCTAAATTATCTTCAAGCTCTTGCAATTCTTAGAAATATATCTAATAAACAAGATAACACTCCGGGTGTTCGTTTGAAAAATTCCTCACGTCCGGCAAATTCGATCAAATTCCAACATTGCTTTGATTACATTCCCAGAATCCTTCCCATTTATTCCCGGTTCCGAACGACCAATAGCATACATAAAACAGTTCATAAAACCCTACATGCCCACCACTATATTTCACCCGGCTTACACGATTGAAATTTATAGAACTGCATCGCGCGAACCAACCGAACGGCAAAAAATCCAATCTCATCTCTCCAATCGCTTCTCTCTGTTTTACAGGATTTCGACATGATAGAATTATTCGGTTCACCGGCTGGAAGAGCATTAACAGTGAATAATAGAACAGCTGCCGAAATGCAGCCATGTAGTAAATCGAACAACAGCACCAACAACAGTAGTAGTTCCAACATTGCCAACAGCATCTGCACCCCTCCGCCCCTCAGCCAACAGCCCCTGCTCTACCACCCACTGCAAAACTGTGGCTACAGTGGAACTTGCAGTACCATTTGCACCGGCCTGAACCAGAACCATTCGAGCCCTTCAACTGCCAGCAACAACTTTGCCGAAACCAGCGATCTAATAAGGTACAGATCCAACAACCAAAAGCCCCAGTTGCACAGCCAGCACCACCATCACCACCAAACTACAAACTACAGCAACAACAACGGTCGAACGAACTCGAAGATTGCCAAAATATGGAAGTTGTTCGACGAGGACCGAATACGCAAAGCCAACCCAGCCAGCAACAACCATAGCGGCAGCAGTACCAGCACTAGCACCGGCATTAGCGGGAGTGACATCTTCAGTCGATGTCAGAGGTATGTTCGTTCGATAGAGGTAGAGTTTTGATTTTGGTGGGCCATGCTAAAACCTCTCCGCATTAATTTTTCATCCCAAACAGCACCCGAAGGAAGTCCAGCTCGAGCCAAAGCGAGGAGAAATCCACCAAAGACCTGTACAACGAGGCGGCTCAGCTGCTTGGGATCAAGTGCACTCTCAGTGACAGCTGTCGGTGCATTGATTGTCAGGTGGGTTTCTTTGTTCTTTGCTTAGCTTGTAAGGATGTCTTCATACTGCTTTTGAGAATTATATGATCACGGAACCACCTATTAGCCTATAAATTTCTTATCCGGAATTTGCTTAAAAGAGAAAAAAAAAATACATGCACTCTTTGACATTTGCATACGAAAAAAGGCATAAGTTGGGAAAACTTCAAAACTGCGCGTAGCCCTCGCGGTTGGCCACCACTGACAGCACCCCGCTAATGCTGAATACAAGAAGCGAGTTTTTTTTTTCAATTAGTTGTACAAAATACAACAGTGTGATTATACTTCGAAACGCAGCATTTTCGGCACATGGTATTTTCAACAAAGTTTTTTGTAATAATCAGTTGCATTATTGCCAATAAATAAGTAGTCTGCAATTTATCCGCATAAGTGGCGCCACCATCTAACTTTTTTGTTTTACGTCTTAGAGACTTCGCGTTTCCGAGAAAGTTGTTTATTTTGAAAAATAAAAAGATCAAATATCTCAATAACACCAAAATATACTTCTTCAAACATTTTTGACAGTTTTTCCTAGTATTGATGTGTATTTGCTGAAAATTTCAAAATGCTATTCTTTGCGCTTTGTAAGATATTAAAAATTGAAAATTACATCATTTTTCGATTTTTATTCAATTTTTAATGTTAATATTCCTCCAACTTCTGTTTGACTCATCTGCATCAGGAAATATTTTAAATTCAGATGGTTTCTTGTAAAAACGCCAAAATAAGCACAAAAAAACTTAAAGAGGCGTAAAGAGTTGTTTATTTTGTCAAATTGATTTTGTTCCGCTAGATTATTAAGACTTTTACCATAGACTAATTTCAAGACCTCGATGTACCAAAGAAAACCATTAAATTTTATGTGTCCAGTCCGGTACCCAATAAATATTCATTACCGTGTATTTTTTTTCCGTGTAAATTGCCTTTTGTGTAAAATATATTTAGCGTGTTACAACGATCTGACAGCTCTGAAAGTAAGGGACTAAAAATAAATTACGTAAAGTAAGTACCGACTACCGAGGATTGTTCATAATCTGCGAACCTGACTGCGGAAAAAATCGCGACCATGACGCCGCTGCTTTTACCATCGGCCTTCGCTCTCAAGAGAAAAAAATGTTTCCGAAAACGTGGCGGAAAAGTAATTAAATCTAAAACATGTCGCTTCATGTTATCATGACTGCGAGTCATCATAAATATTTTTTACAATTTTCGTAAAAAGACATGGTTGCCTAAGACGTTACGACATACCTTTTCTTGTTTACCCTTATGAAAATTTATAATGCAGAGTCATAGAACCATGCCGTTTAGTCATGAATATATACCGCTGGGTCATAAAACCTTAAAACATCGGCATGCAGAAATGCAACAAAACAAACGGGTACGAGCTTTGTACTCGTTACACAAACCTATGAAGCCATTTGTTTTTTGATCTCCATTCCTATTTGTAATGTTTCGTGGTAAGGGGATGTATTCTTTAAGCACCAATTCCATATCAATCAAGTACCAATTCCATAAATAAGGCTTATGGACTCATACATTTTCGTCATGGTTTTTGACCACATGCGGCATATTATTGTGACACAGATTACCACTTTTTGTCCAAGCAAAACACATGACCACAAAACAGTCACGGCAGCGCAGATAATGGTTGCGCAGTAAGTTACAGTGACTTCTGTGCAACCCTTACATACGCTGCCCTGACTGTTTTGTAACCATGTTGGGTGCCGATTGAACCTGAATCTTAAAAACACACGAGTTTCATGAACAAGGCTTATGATTTCATAAATTTTCGTCATGATCTAGAGTACACGTGGCATGGTTTCGTGTCGCAATTTTATAACTTTGGGCACTAAATATAGAATATATAACATCGAAGTTACGACAAAATTCGTCCTGAACGGAGTATTTAAGCGTCGCCATTTTTCAGAAACCATCCACGCTGTTCGCTGATTTTCTAGAACCACTTGGGAGGATTCGAGCAGTTTTATGTGTTATGGCCTTCACATCTCACACACAGCTTCCTCCTGTCAGGGCCTTTACAGTCCCATAACTTGTGCCTTGGTTCAAGACACCAGAAGCTTCCCTACTTTAACGGACTTATTGGCGTCCGCCATAGGTAGCTGTGGCCTTTCCGTACGTGAACGGCTGTGGTGGCCATCTGCACCTCACACTACTGTAGCCGCAGTGCCATGACGAGCTCTTTTATGTCAGTGATCTTATCTAGGTCACTGTGGGAATTCGGCTAATGGTTCTCGGTGAGAATCGCCCAGCGCAGCGGCCCAACACACTGCAGTGCATCCGGCGTGGTCGAACGCTGACCGAAGAAAGAGCAAGAGTCGTGGCCTGCTATGATCTCGTCAGCAGCTGTCAAGCAAAAGGACAAGCGTTACCCCGGGTGGGAAATGTGCGTGCGTTATCCATTGTCTATTGACATGTTGAGGGGCACGACTCTAAACACACTGAGAAATGCTCATTGTCAGACACATACCACACAGTCACCTTCAGAGTCGCATCCATTGTAAGAGCCTCGACAACTTCGGCAAGGATCTCTTTCGCCACACACTTGTAGGCGGCGCCCTTTGCGCACTTTGTCATGCTTGAGCTCGAG
This sequence comes from Aedes albopictus, assembly GCF_035046485.1. NCBI lineage: Eukaryota > Metazoa > Arthropoda > Insecta > Diptera > Culicidae > Aedes > Aedes albopictus. The sequence goes on along the minus strand of NC_085137.1, from coordinate 303,375,195 downwards.
ATTTATTTTGCCTGTATGAGTACGTCTAATACTGCGTACGTCGGCTTTCAAATCCACGAGCTTGGCGTTGCTTCCTCATCGCTTTCCTCATCACCTTTCTCACACTTGGCGCCTGCCCTTATACCTTATATTTTCCTGGTATTCCAGCGCTCCTGTTCTTTCGACTTTTTGTCGTCCCCCTGACCCGCTGATTGTGGATCTAGTAGCAACCCCCCATCCCCTTCTATCTGGGACGGGCTGGTGTTTTCAGGCCCACACTTTCCAGCTCTAGTTCCAGCTAATCGGGCCGCCTGTCTGAGGTCCGACCTGCCAACATGACTACCCTTCACTTCGGGGTTAATAACCTCCTAGACTTACGATCACCCTCCTGGTTGTTCCTCATCTGACCAGCAGCATTACACCCTTCTAATGTTGCTCGTCATAAGCAATCGCGTCCGGCGTACTCTTAGGGCTACCCGCGAATGCCTCCGTTTGGTTAGACTTCGGTACCTTCCAATTCGCAGGATCTGTCGCTGCCACAGTTGCCATGAATTTATCATTGTCTTGCTTGACCCCCATCGTTGACTTCCGAAGTCTCATCAGGGTCTGATGGAGGTAATTTCCTTACTGACGCAAAGTCAGTGATGGAGTCAAGCTGTTGTGTAGCCACCTCCATTGCAGAAAACCCATCTATATTCTCATTGATAGCCATTATCAACCCCACGCCATGATCTTTGCCGACAAGCTAACCCGGTAGGAAATGGGGTTCCCTACGCTGGCAGTTCGTATGCAGTTGATCTCCTTAAATGAGACCTAGCCAACCCACTTCTTGTGGAGGGGTTAATCTCGTTACTACAGCTACTACTTGGCTTTTGATTATTATTGGTATTTAATCCTACGAGATCCCACGAGAAAAAAGTCCGCTACACCAGAGCATTATATTAACGCGGCGAGAGACAAATTCCTGTAATGGGGCAAGTGCCCCGGGCCCCCGACTAGGGGGGGGGGGGGGGGGCAAGAATCCTGAAGCACAATATATATTCTTAAAAAATCATATAAAATGCACTTCAACAGACGATTATATTTTATACATGCCCTGGAGTAAATATAATTGGGTTCTTTCGAGGGTATCCAGCTTACTTTATAATCTGAATTTTCACTTAAAAATCCAAAGTTTCATTTTTTTTGTTTTTGTTAATTTTGCATCGAAATCCAAAGTTACAAAAATATTTTTCTTTTTCGATTAAGTTAATTTTTTTTTGTTAATTTTGTAATACGTGAATTTCTATAAAACCTCTTTGAAATTCTTATTGTATCCAGTAGATAAACTTTTTTAGAACTTAAAATTACAACAAAAAAGCGTCTTAAACAAACAACTGCCTAATTCTCATCTGCATCAGATCGTTTAGGACAGATGTTGTCATGGGAAAGAAAAGATAAATAATGATTCCTGGAGATGTTCAGGAAATTCGGAGCAGTTTTAGAAACCTAGTTTTTAAAAACATATCGAAACAATATTTATATTGCCAGGGTGCAAAATGTTCAAAGCCATTGATTGAAAACAGCACGAATTTGATTATTTCGGTACTCAATATTCAAAACAAACATTTTCATCTTCGCTCTTCCTCTTCACACAGTCAGCCATTTCGTGATCAGCCGATCGAGAAACATCTTCAAAATTACCTACGTTTATGGCTACGATTCCCACCAAAAACACTCCACGACAATCAAAATCAAGATCTGCGTAAAGCACCATCAAATGTAATCGAAACGTTAATATTTTATTAGCAATTTAACACTTTGCAACTTGTTTACAAATATTCATTGACTTTCATTCAGTTGACAAACGAGTATAGAGCAGCTGACTATGAATATGCAGGCAAGTGAAAGAAAATTGCCGCCCGGTAAACTTCAGCGCGTCTGCTCAAGTATTTTGCGCATTTGTTTTTGCTACAGTTGCCCCCTCGAGTCCCAACTTTGTTTACTCGTAGAACATTTCAATCTGAAATGAACGCTAAGTTGTAAAATTGTCATAAATTTTATAAATTCAGATGAAATTTCAAATATATGTATTATCTGAATAAGATAACATTTACGCTGCAAATCAGAATGCAGCATCTTGAAATTTCAGCAAAAATATTGAAATATATGTTATTACCTCTTTTTTCATTCATTTAAATAATCTGTCGAAATTTTGGAGAATAGCGCTGGAAAAGGTATACTTTTTAAGGGTCATCAGAAGAACGCTATATTCGACCTGGAGGTTTTTATTGCTTCATCACAAAAAAATGAAAATAAATTAAAAATGTGTCATTCAAATAATAAAAGAGATGCAAACCGCAAAAATCAGCAAAAGAAACGAATAATACACAACATTGAAAGGAAAACGTTAATGTATGGTTTATATATTCAAAATCTTGGTTTTGGGGCCCACATTTTAGAATTTTCCCCGGGCCCTCCGAAGCATAAATTCGGCACTGTAATGTATATTGAGCAGATTAACCTTGTGTCTGACACACGATATGCGAACACTTTGAGAAAATAATTCCAACTTTTGGGTTGAATCGATAGTTTCTCCCATTGTAAATGAATGCGAATTCAACAATTCTACACATTGATCCCAGTTTGTCTTCCTGGGATTTCTAAATGCGATTCTAGAATAATCTCCACAGCTCCAATTGAAGATTATGTGTTCATGATCAGATAGAGAAATCTCATCTGACACGTGCCAGTTTGTGATCTTGTCAAAGATTGCAGCATTGCACAGTGTCAAATCCAAGACCTCTTGTCTGATTGCATTTAAGAAAGTAGGTTTATCACCATTATTGCGAATGTTTATATTGTTGGAAGACCAGATACCGTAAAATGGGGTGTTAAGGGACGGAAAAATTGTTCGTCCTCATTAATTCATGGGTTTTGCTTCTTAAAAGTTTCAGGAAAAGCAGTCCGATTATTGTCTTGCAGCCTGCTACCCACATAGATTACAAAATTTGACAATTTTTTGGAGAAATTGAAGATATTTGACAAAATGTGGGGATTTTTAGAAAAATATGAAAATGGGGTGTTAAGGAACTTAAGGGGATGAATGTGAAAGTTCTTGTATTTCAAAGAAACATAAAAATTGATTAATTGTAAACAAGTGACTGTAATATTTCTTGAACATCGCCGAAAAAGATTATCATAGCCCTAAAAGTGCAGGGACATTTTCACTGTCATCTACTTTTGTATATGATTTTTTTTTTCTTAAAGCCTCGAAATCTGAAAAATACCGTACCTTGTATCTGAGTGGCATCAATTTTTAACAAACACATTATTTTTTTTTAATAGTGAAAGTAGTTTTATTTGTCAATTCATTAGGAGCTATTTACAAAATTTAAAATTCTAGTTCTAAGTGGAAGTTCAAAGCATTAACATCAATTACATTGTAACACTCATTTACAAGGACGATGTATTGAAAAAATATTCTAAAAATCTTCACTCGTTTTGTTCTGTTCATACCTGTTAGAACAGGGCGCACGAGATCCTCGAACGTGAGCCGTCTCCATCCATCCATTACGCCTGTCAATCTTCGCTGAAGGACCGCCCAAGCCGGGCCGACGCGAGCGCAGTCGCAGAATTTGTGTTGAAGCGTTTCGACATGGTTGCCACAGTGCGTGCAGTTATCGTCTGCTACTCGTTGCATTGCAAACAGCAGCTTCCGGTGCTCGATCTTCCCATTCACGAGCAGGTATATTTTTGATCGTTCCGAGGAGGACAGTTGTCTACTGTGAACGTTCCGCCACACGCGTAACCAATCTGTCGCCGGATTGTTGCGTTCCACCTTTGGTGCCTCTGTTTGTTCCACAAAGAACTGATGTATTCGACCGGCGGAGGGGTTTTCTTGGACTTGGAGGGGAATTTGGGATAATTTCGAAAGGATTAACCCTCAGAGCCCCAGGACAAACTTCTTTTTTTTAATCGTCTGATACTCAGGATCTGTAAAATATAAAAATAAGCGGTTTTCACTATGATCGATGGGAAAAGTTGTACTTCATGTAAGAGTAGTTATCAAACCGGAAGTCCATGTTTCAACCTGATTTTGCACCGGAAATAAATGTTCCCTGGTGCTATGTTTGGCGATATGTTCTACAGCTGCCTTTTGGCTACTGTTTCAATAATTAGCTGTTAATTCTCGGTAGATCAATCAAGGTGGAATCTAAATCTGGTCTTTAATTTCTTAGCGAAGCGTGCTTTTACAAATTGGAATCAATTTTGTAAATTGGGACAGAAACCGATAAACGCCTAAAAGTATGCAAGATCTAGAAATAATATGTTGGCTAAAAGTATGATCCGTGTTTTAATTTTAGGTGAATTAATCACATGAGTGATACTTTTAAAAGAAGGGCTCAAATACACGAAACAAATTCTTCATAGACACCAAACTTCTAAAATCATCTTTTCAGGTGCAAAATGATTATGATCACGAAATTAACTCTTAGGGAGTCTTACCGGAAGTACACTCCTGGGACCAGGTTTAAGATGCTACTCATGCTAGAAAGCAGCCTCAGTATTGTGTTCTTGCGTTGGCCTACCATTTCAAGTTGTTAAAAATTTTAGAATTATTATAAACTACCAGATTCATAGACGACTCGTCAAAACATTGCAACAGGGAACACTTATTTCCGGTGCAAAATCAGGTTCAAACATGGACTTCCGGTTTGACAACTACTCTTACATGAAGTACAACTCTTCCCATCGATCATAGTGAAAACCACTCATTTTTATATTGTACAGATCCTGAGTATCAGACGATTAAAAATAAGAAGTTTGTCCTGGGGCTCTGAGGGTTAATTTTATATCAGGATTATCTATTGGAGTTGCAGGGCGGGGATTTGCATGGAATAGAAGGGATCTATAATAGGGAAGGGAATCGTTTTCTTGGAGATGTCTATTGATTGCCAGTGATGGGCACTTCAAGGCCGGCAAGTGCAAGTTTAATCCTCCGCGTTCTTTGCTGCGCCAACTGAATCATTGGTACGCGAGCGACGATTCCTCTCCATAAAAACGCGCCCATCGTTGCCGTGATTTTTGCCGTGTGTATACAAAAGGGTGGTAACACCGACGAGAGGTACCAGAGTTTGGAAGTGCCGAACGTATTCAGCATTATCACCTTCTGCTGCAGTGTCAAGGTGCGCAGGGATTGCAGCCACATTTGCTGCGCAAATTTCCCCACTAACGCATCCCAGTTGAGTGTTGTCATCAGTCTGATCGAGTTTGCGAAGACAACACCCAGTATTTTAACTGTGTTGGCTGTCTGCAGCCAGTGGGTGGTGATTCGGTTCCCTTCGCAAAACCCAACGTCGATGGCAATCGTCTTCCGCAGATTTAATTTCGCACCGGCGATTATCTCAAAACGGTGAAACAGCCCATTCAGTGCTTCAATTTGTGCCGCCGACGTCACGACGACGCTGATGTCATCAGCATACGCCACGAGAAGATCGTTACCGCACGCTTGTTCGAGGCGTCGCACCAGGGGGTGGTGGTACAGCACAAAGAGGTGCATGGACAACGGGTCCCCTTGCCGAACCGAGCGTTTAATTTCGAACGGACGAGATAGATGTCCGTTGATGAGTAGCCGAGAAGTTGATCGGCTGGCGATCCGAGAGCGGAGAGTGACGAGTTCTTCGTTGAAGCCGAGCGAGCACATGATTTGGAAGAGAAACGAGTGCCTGACCCGATCGAATGCGTTCTCCAAATCGAAGCTAATGAGCTTCCCGGCGCGACGTTGATGACGGAGACTGGCTATTCGATCTTTTATTGCGAGAGTTGCCTGGAAGATTACGGTCGGTGTTGGAGCATTTCTGTCCATCGCTCAGCACGTGGTGGGCTCTCATCACACTCTCCAACCGAGTTTTAAGAATACGTGAGAGCAGTTTGTAGTCACTGTTGAGCAGCGAGATGGGTGGGTACGACCGGGCTGTGTTGTCGCCTCCCTTCTTCTTCACCAGCACGATGATGCCCTCCACAAAGGAGGGGGGAAGATTGCCGCCAAGTGCTTCATTGAGTAGGAGATTCACCTCACGATGGATGACATCGAACATTCGGAGGTAAAACTCTCGTGGGATACCATCGCTGCCCGGGGATTTCCTAGGGGCACTTGCTCTTATTGCCGACAATATCTCTTCCGTGGTGATCTCGTTCGTACAGGCTTCGTTGGGTGGATCGTCGGGGGGGTATTACTCGCTCGCACGCAAAATCGTCGCCGTTGTCGTTGTTGTCGACTGCCTCGTCCGTGTAGAGGTTCGAGAAAAATCAAACAGATTTGCCTCGATTGCTTGTGGTTGGTCGACGATTTGATTTTCTCTCGTCCGTAGCTGCGTGATGTTTGCCCTTTTGCGTCGCCTTTCCCCCAGCTGGAAGATCGAAATCGGTTCTCCAGCTACATATGTTTCGTTGATGCGCATAAACATGTGCGAGAAGTTCCTTTGCAACGCCAGCATTTCGCCTTTCAGCCGGTTGATCGTAGGAAGCATTTCGGGATGCTGATAGTAGCCGTCGTACGCTAGCCGTAACTCAGCATAAAGGCGCTGATGTTGGTCGTGGAATTCCTCGAAAACGGCTCGAGATTTCCACTTAAAGAAGCTCTTTATTTTCCGCTTAACGTACGTGAGCCACCACTCCATCCACAATGTGTAGTTCCTGCGCTGGCGGGTCCAGTATTGCCATTTGTACTGGAACTCCGCAACATTCTCTTCGGTCAACAGGTGTGGCCGCAATGACCAGAAACCGCGCCCAGGCTCATGGCCGAGCTGGGGGAGGCAGAGTCGTACCGTCAACGCTTTATGGTCTGTGAAACAGCAGACGTGCGTGCGGGCCGATCGGAGATGTTACCCGCTAGCTCACCGAGGCTAGGGAAAGGAGACAATTATAGGGTCGTTTACCTTAATTACTCAACACCCACACTCTCACGGTGGTACTCACCTACAACAGGAGCTACACACGCACGTGTGTTGCGCGACACGTGCCCTTTTGTGCAACAAAGCGGAACAGCCGACAAACAGTGTCGTATCTAGGGGGGGCTCAAAAGCTAATCGGACTAGTTAATCAACCGAAACCACATTGGGCGAGGCTTGGCGACTCCTTTGCGAGTCCGAAACGAGAGGAAAAACAAATGCGGCGGAAAAGACTAATCAGGGCTCAGTGCTTCAATAATTTAGCTCTTACCACCTTTCTTTTTAACTTAGCATGCTAATTTATTAGCCAAATCGGCTTAAATGTGACGCTGTCACACCGTGAACCGAGCTGGTTGATTCTCCCAGTGCTTGGAGAGGATGCTGGGTACTCTGCTGTACCGGAGGGTCTCCGGAATTGGCTTGAAATTGGCGGCTGGATGTTGTTCGGCGTATGGGGGTCTTGGAGAGAACCGGAAGTACACGCTTGGCTTTCGGTCGTGCTGGAAAATCTCCGGAAGGTTCTACCCCATTACCCCGAATGCCACTACCCCGAACGCCATTACCCCGAACGCCACTACCCCGAAAGCCATTACCCCGAATAGGCCATTACCCCGAAAGCCGTTACCCCGAATGGGCCATTACCCCGAACGCCACTACCCCGAATGGGCCACTACCCCGAACGCCATTACCCCGAAAGCATATTTTTAGATGGGTTATTCTGATGATGGGTATTTTATATTTTTATTAATTTAATAATATTACTGACAGCTTTAATACCAGAAGATATCATTGTAAAGAATAACCTTAAAACAAAATAATGGAATAATATGTATTAGAGATGATCTTGTATGAGATAGAGCTGTCAGCAAAGGTACTGGCTATCGATATTGGCTCATTAGGCCGAAAAGACATTTGGCCAAAGTATCACTAATAAGTCTAATGATCATTGGGCGAGATCAAATAATACAAATTGCAAAATAGGCCCGGAAAGAACATTTTATAGTTAGAAAAAAAATCTTTTGAGGAGGAATAGACGATTTGGTAATAAAACTCTATAACAGTGTAACTTTAAAAAAAAACATTCATTAAAAGTGCAAAAAATTGATTGATAGGTTGGCCGCCAATAAGGTCTGCAAGGATATAACTAGAAAGAACAGCATATAAATTAAAGAAGGGCAAATCTCCTATGGGACCATTCATAAACTACGTAGACCGAATTTTGGTCACCTAGGTCCTCTCCCCCTCCTCATCGTAGAATTTTAAAAGACAATTACACCGTCTTCGGCCAGAGGCCGCACAGACTGTACATTACTAACATTAGACAATGGACAACACGTATAACACTCAGTGGCCCAGTGGAGTATTTTCTGTTTTGACGAAAAGTTTTCCTCGATCGGAGCGGGAATCGAACCCACACTCCGAGGCATGCGAGATACCTAAACGACTAACGCCGCTAACCGCTCGGCCACGAAGTCCACGATTTGTTCATACAAAAATTTGTAAATTTTTATAGAGCTTAAAATTTGGATAGACCCTCTTCTATTTACATAGTTTATGCACGGCCCCTATACATAAATCTGCAAAGGGCAACTGGCTACCAAACAACTCTGTAACAATATAAGTCGAAAGAACAGCCCAACTTTAAAAGAAGGAAAAACACCAGATGGAATCAATAGAAATATGTCGCTAATCAACCCGGAAACGACGTAACTAGAAAGAACAGCCTATAAATTGAAGAAGGGCAAATCTCATATACAGTAAGCAGCTTTTACTCTCAGTAAACTATACAGCTAGAAGAACAGTCTTTCATGAAAAGAAAAGCTACAGTTTAGTCGCCAGAAAAAAAATTAGTTGATCTGGTCCAACGATGCTGGATCTACCTTGCTAAGTGAACTGAACTGAATATCTGAAATCCAGTCCAGTACTACAATCTTGAAAAAAATATTCAGAAAACAATTTTAGGGCTTGATGTTCTGGAAACAAAAGAAAATAAAAAAAAAATCTAGTTGCCAGTTTGGCCTCAAGTCAATTCTGAAAAATTTTACTTGAAAGAACAGCCTATTTGTTCAAAGAAGATTAAAACTGCTATGGAGTTAGTTATTCGTCTGCAAATAAACTACGTAACACTCAAACTCGAAAGAACAGCTTCCGATGAAAAGAAGGAAACATTTCTATAAAGAAATTAACAGTTTGGCTACCAAACAACTCTGCAATAGTACACGGTTGGAAACTGCAAACTCAAAAGAACAGCCTATTTTCAAAAGAAGGCAAATATTTGAAGAAGTGTAGTTTGATAACCAGCACAATCGTTTGCCACCAGTTTACAATCGTGCTTGAGGCCAACCAACTTTTAAAAGAAGGAAAAATGTCAGTTTAAAATACTTGTAGTTTTTATACCCATAGCTATAAGTTCAAAAGAGCAGCTAGTTTAAAATATGGAACATTTGTCTTTACTTGTCTTCTTAATTTCATTGCGTTTGCTGCTTTCGTTTTCACCAACCTTACTTTTGCATGAAGCACAACATACGGAAATCTTAGGGAAACGGAACCTATCTTAAACAATGTGCAACCATTGTCATGCTATCTAAAACGAAGTAAATAAGAGCTATTTGATTTGTGTTTTATTTTTACATATTTTTTTACTCGTTACTAAAAGAAAGCGGAAAAAATCGGTACCTAAATCGCCTATTTAAGAATAGAATTAATATAGGGGCATAGGATGGAGAAAAGTATTCATACCTACACTAGTTACTGATAAGGCAGCGTCCATTTATTACGTAACGCTAAAATCGACCATTTTTTACCCCCCCCCCCTCCCCCCTCCGTAACGCTTTTTTGTATGAAAATTTTAAAATACTCCCCCCTCCCCCTAGAGCGTTACGTAATTTGTGGACGGCGCCTTACCCTTTTCTAACTTAAAACCACCTTCATCAACTTCTAATCGGTCACCACTTTTTTGGTGATCTCCTGAACGATTCGGGGTAATGGCCGTTTCGGGGTAGTGGCTTTCGGGGTAATGGCTTTCGGGGAAATGGCTTTCGGGGTAATGACCCATTCGGGGTAATGGCTTTCGGGGTAGTGGCCTATTCGGGGTAATGTCATTCGGGGTAGTGGCGTTCGGGGTAATGGCATTCGGGGTAATGGGGTGGAGCCCTCCGGAAATAGCTAGGCTAACCTCGGAGCGAACCGCTCGCTGTCCTAGCGGGGATCGATGTAGTGGAGCAATGGCGGTTTCAAACTCACGGACGTTGGTGATGGCCAGAAGACAATGGCCGACACTGCCGACTGGAAACAATGGCCCACGCCCGAAATAGGAGCGTTCCGTTTCCAAAATGGCCGGTTTCGTGCACCGGATAGTGGCTGTCGTTCGTGCAGGGCCTTTCCCACAATCTGTCCGTCCTCGGGGAATTTAACGTTCCGACAATCCGTGCGCTTGAACGGGAAAAGGGCCGGCTGCGTCCTGCGAATGAAACGAACACCGCTTGCTCCGCCAAGCGATGCAATCAAAAAGAAAAAGGCCCGCGTATAGGACCTACCCCGTAATTAATACACGTGTGACGTCACTGAGGGTTTAGGTTTTTACAATGGGAATGTTTTCACAATTCATTTACCTTTTTCTCTGCAAATAACACTAAAACAATTGATGGTTACAAACACGTGGGGGTTTTTACCCTACAATAGATCTGTTAACAAAGAAACAACCAAAGCAATTGTTTAACTCTACTAATAAAGCACCTCTATTACTAACCGTACTTTAACTGTTCTACGACGCTTTTCTCTACTACCATCTACTAATACGTTTGCCTTCCCCAAGTAACCACAAGCATTATATCATAACATTAATTCAATCGTATTATAGTTTAGCTAATGCGAGATAACTTTTATTCTACACCTGTCAAGTAATAAAGCGTTTACTCTACATTATGAAAGCCTTGAAGCATTATGGGATTTTGACAGTTCGGTATAGTTCTATAGGGACGTTGTTTAATGCTTCATTGCATTACCATGTTAAAAGCTTTATGGCAATCAATAATGCAAGGATTTATTGCTTTATATATGCCTTTACTAATGCTTTCATCGTTGTAAACAGAAAAAAACCCTCAGTTCGAAATTATAATCTGTAATACATTTTTAGAAACACAACCATTCAAAAGAAAAAAAAACAAACCCAAACTATCATGGATTGCTGCGTAGAACTTGGATTATTATGCTTAGATGTTGCTGTTTGACAATTTATATTTTGTGTGTTTTTTTTTTGGTTTCTGCTTGGGACATGAAGACAATCAGATGCTGAGGGAACAAAAATTATATGGGGTTGAGGTATTGGTTTCCTTATTTAACATAGTGCCCCGATTTCATAAAAGAAATGATAGAAGTGAACACGTATGAAAACAATAATAACAGAATCAACACAGACTAATTTATATCTTTATATTATCTTCGTTTGTGGAATCAATCGTGTCTGTAATCGTTTGTTTTCGAATGGATTTGGGAGAGTAAGATAACTGATGGCATTCAGACCCTAGCACAACTTTTTAGAGCTGCTGAAAACAAAACTCAATGAAGCACGAGCTGAGTATACGTTACTTTATGTTGCACATTTTTTCAGGTGCAAAATACATGGTAGTCGTAGCACAGCGTCAGCGCGTCCGAGTTTCATCGCGGTCCAGTTTCAGCAGTCTAGGTTCAATTCCCGAAATAGAATAAAAAACATCAGAGTGAGAGTATCGGAACAGGTATGAGAAGATAAAAATAGACAGAAAAATGAAAAAATACTTTTTTCCTTTTGTTGACATGATGCCTTAAGTATGCATTCCATACTATTTCATTGCATTAGTTATATAGTACAAGCATTTTATATGCTTTAGCAATCGCCACAGTAAAGCTTGCTTTATATCAACAATAGTAGCGCCACTTTCGACTTTAAACCTACTTTAATGTTACCTATATGACAAAACAACTTTATATCGCATGTCATATAATACACTATAAAGCGAAATTAATGCTCTATATCCAGCGTCATGGTTACTTGGGTCTTGTTCCTTTTTCCACCTATCGAAGAAATTAAGCACTAATTAGACCTTTTTTCACCACTTATTTAAAAAAAACTCACAAAGTAAATTAACTAATTATTTCCGACGCGCACTACTACTCCCGATGCGGTTACAGACGGACTAACCAGTTCGGGTCGTTAGCTGAGATATTTAATTAAAATACGACTGAACACGAAATTAGCCGAAATCAGTTGGTTCTAGCTGGTTGGCAACTCTTCCACAATGCGACATCTGTGGGCCAGTCAGTGAGAGACGTAAGGCGAGCTTTATTCGCCTTGACGGAACTCTTTGAGAGAATTGCGCTGTGCGTGAAAACATTTTTTTTTAACATGGGAAAGGATAGGAGCTGCATTTTCAAATGCTTCTAAAATATTTTAGGGACTTCAGATTGAAGAAAGAGTTAATGTTTTGCAATATACTTTCAATTAGCTACACTATAACTGGTTTTAGACAAAAAGTTTTTAAATCACAATGTTATGTCTATAATATAGCGTATCAAAATCTCATTCAATAACATTAAGAACGTTTTGCTTAAAAAAATTTCTATAAAGAATTAGAAGCATTTGAAAATGCAGCTCCTATCCTTTCCCATGTTAAAAAAATTGTTTTCACGCACAGCGCAATTCTCTCAGAGAGCCTCCGTCAAGGCGACCTTGCGCTTGCTTGCGCTCAAACCGTTGTAAATGAGTTCCATGTATGATACATGTTGGTGTTGAGATCTGCCTGGTAGTCACACTCCATACACACAAAAGTGTCACTCTTGCCTGTATGGCTGCGTACCATGCACGGTGGGTTTGAAGGAGGAGAAATATACTTTGCGGTGGAGCCGGCAAGTAACTATTGGAACCACCGGTTACAGAGATTCTGTCGCAAGCCAGTGCTGACATAAATTCGATCAAGGCGGGACTGTGCGTTGCGGCAGACATACGTAAAGCCAGCATCTCACTGGCACAGCTTCTCCCACACATCATGCAGCTGTAGCTGTTGAACAGCTGTTTTGAGAGAAGGGCTTGTGTTTGGGCTGGACGAGTCGCATTCGCGCAGAACGCAATTGAAATCGCCAGCGAGGATGACGTGCGCGGTGCGGTGACGTAGGTAGTACGCGAGAATTCCATTAAAGAAATTCTCTCGTGCTGCTCGTAGCGCTGAGCCGGAGGGAGCGTATACGTTACAGATGGTCGTGTCTTGCACTCTCAGCGCAAGCAGTCGGCTATCCAGACTCTTCTCGACGTGAGAGACTTGGATGTGTTCTTTGACTGCAACCGCCGTTCCTCTTCTCGTGTGGTCTACATTAGTGTATACGACAAAGCCAGGCAAGGAGAGCTGGTCGTTTTCCACTTCTTGTAGGCACACAATATCGAGCGATTGGCTGCTGATGAAGCTTCGTAGGGCGTTCAATTTCGTGGGGTTGGTTATCGTGCCGATGTTGATGGATGCGATGTTGTACGACGTGAGAGCCATTTATGACAGATTATCCTCGCCCTGTTCGTCGTCAGCATCTTCTCGGCGCGGCTTTTTGCCGGGAGGACGGCCTCGCGTGCTTCGCCTGCTGCTCGTTGAAGCAGAGGAGTCATCGGTTTCGTTTCCGTTACCGTTGTGGCTTTTGCTCTGCAATCGCATCGTATGTGTCGGCTTTTTGAAGCAGTCAACCAGTGCCACAATGGCTTTTTGGGACTCTTCGGACCGTGTTGTTCTCTCCGATGAAGAGGAATGCGCGCGTTGAGATGACGGGCGGGGAAAAGTCGTTAGATCAACGCTTGTTGACAGACTTTCCGATCGTGCAGCCGAGGTAGTCGGTTCGGTCTGACTCGTGGGATTCGGTAACGCAGGGAAATTGTCCAAGGACGATGGTGGTGGAGCGGGTGGTTTCGAGCCGATCGGTTTTGAAATCGGCGGCTTCGCACCAGCTGATTTTGTCGGTGGTGGTCGTGATCCAGCTTGCTTCGCTACGTTAGCGTAGCTCTTCTGTACCAGCAATTTCTTGTTTTGCACACAAGATATGCCAGTGTGCGCCTGCTCTTTGCAGTGTTTGCCAGACTGCAACTGCCCCTTGTACAGGATGAACGCCTGCTGCCCATCGATGTTGACCCACGAGTCAATATTTCGGCGTACCAGCATACGGGCCGACCATATGCCGAGTGGTATACCGGCAAACTCGTAGCCATCTCCCCATGTTAATTCGCGAATCGATATCACTTCGCCGAAACGGGACAAAAACTCGACGATCTTCTCTTCAGACACGTTTTCGGGCAAGTCGTGAACCTTCACTTCCACACTACCATCTTCCATGGTTATACGAAGCTTGTGCTTCTTCCCATTGAGTTCCACTTCATGGCGGCCGTCATGCTCGTCCACCATTTTTTGTGCGAGCATCAGGTCGTTGACCTTGACGAACGCACATTGTTCACCCTTGTGGCACTGTAGTCTTGCGACTTCTTCTTTCTTCAGCCCGAGCACTGAACGGCAAAAACCGTGCACCTTTTCGAAAGAAGACTTCACAGGGAAACACGAATAGTCTATTCGAAAGGTGTTTTCTCGCCTCATCGCGAAACACTCCAGCGCGTGTCGCGGCACGGCGAAAGAAAAAGGAAAAAAGCACCGAAACTAGACGCTTGACTTTTGATGAGCGCAATCGATAGAAAACGTCCGCGCGTCTCAGAAGCTGAGCGATAACTGGACACATTATTCACAGTTACTATTTAGAGTAACCAAATTGAACAGTTCAGACTGACGAACAGGTTGTAAACTAAGGATGTGTATTCACTTAAAACTCATTTATATTGAAATGTTTTATATGCAAGCATCATTAGATGGCCCAGGGTGTAAACTGTGTATTCAATGCTGATATTTCTACTCTGGAGCATCGCTGATAGGTCGTATTTTAGATTCTGGGATATTTTAGGAACTATGAGTCTTCTTGGTATTATTAGTGACAGTCTTGTTTACATAATATATGTGTAGTTGAGCAGGCCCACCGTGCACACTACCACTATTACGGTTGATGAAGTAGCCCTACCTGGCATAACCTACCGTGGTCAGCATAGCTGTCACTGATGGGTATGAATAGGGACAAAACAAAACAACGATAGATAGGGATCAAAAACGATCCAACAAATTAAAACGTGGTTGTTTTTTCTCTTTTCTTAAACTAAAACACGTTAAAAACCCTTAAAATAAACTTAGTTATTAGTTGTTTATTGAACTCGTAAGTACACGACACTGAATTACACTAAAATTATATAAAATATATTAATAAAATGAATTGTACTACACAGAAACACACAAATTTGTTGTACACAGTTGCGGACATTGAACATACAGGTTAAAAAGGAGGGACTAAATACGTAAGTAAAATTAAATTGTTTACACGATTGTTTAATTAACATAAATAAAACTCCGCAGCTTAAAGCATTCTCAACCCGCAAAAACCGAGTTTGCTAAAAAGGCTTCCCGAAATCCCGTAGTTGTTCACGCGCCGTAACAAACTTTAAGGTATTTACCTCGAAGCGGAACGCATTAGCGTTCGGAATGTCGGTCTCTAATAATACAACGAACAAGCGCCGCGGCGTCATCCGACAGCTGACGGACGAAGAGAGCTCCGTTGCCGCCCGTTGTCCTTCATGCGATCGGCCAGATGTGGCTGATAGATGGATGGTCCAGTGTGATCTATGCCAAAGGTGGTTTCACTTCTCCTGTGCGAGAGTCGATGAGAGTGTGCGAGACCGCAGTTTCGCATGTGGCACCTGCGCACTTCAACACGGGTTGGAATCCACTAGATCGACCACATCCAGCACAAATTCGGCGAGAAGACGGCTCGAGCTCCTCCGGTTAGAAGAGGAAAAGGAACTTCAGGAGAAACTGCTAGCGGAACAAGTCGAAGAGGAGGCGGCTCTGCAAAGGAAGATAGTGGAAGAGGAACGGGAGCGTCGAAAGAGGATCATGCAGGAGAAGCTGGATATTGCCAAGCGGTATATCAACAAGAAGTACGAGGTGCTGCAGGAGGAGGAACGATCAAATCATGGTGGGAGTCGGAAAAGTCATTCCAGCACTCGAAGCAAACTGAGTGACGTTGAGAAGTGGGTGAATAACCAAAATTTGGCCTTGGTAACTGGATCCGGGACGAGTCAAGCCCCCATCGGTGCCACGCCAGTTGTCGAAATTGACCCCAAAACAACAGCTAGTAGTTCGTGTGGCGGTGCAGTTCCGATCGTTTCCGCGCAGGCTGGTGTTCCCAATACATCTGTAGCAGCTACCGGTCCGTTCAACCTTAACAATATCGCTTCTTGGGGAATACTGGTACCCCGGTCGGGTCAGGGCCCAGCGAATTCAGCTTCGGTTCCCCCTCCATCGCTACCGACAACGTCCAGTACTCCGGTGCAGGAAAAGCAGATTCCTCGTAGCAGCAATCACGTAGCAGCTGACATTTCTCCCCCCGCGACGACGCAGCAAGTTGGGCCAGCAGTGTACGATATGGACATTTCTCCACCTCACGTCGGCGAACGGTCTAGAGCGGATCTAGAGCGAGAGCTGCAGGAACTGCAGCAACAGTTAGCCAACCTCAAACGAAGTTCGTCCAGTCAGTATCACTGTCCAGCTCCTGGTGGCATCAGCAACGTTTCAGTTCCAGTAACTAGCCTAAGTAACATGGCAGATACAGGTACGTCAAACTTGCATGTTTTGTTTCAAGCGACTCAAGATGAAGGTAGACAGGCGCAGTTTCCGCGCAGTTACCCAGTAGGGACTCAGGCAAATGTTAGATTCGCTACACAATGTACCATACAGAACACGGTTCCAAACACTAGCTTTCTTCCTCGCTGGAACCCGATGGTTTCATCAAGTCGTCAAACCCACCAGGGGTTCCCGATCCGAGTTTTTACAACGATCCCAATGTTCTCGCTGATAACTTGTTCCAGCAGTATGAACCAAGAATTTCCAATCCCAATACCCGATCAACTTTGTCGGCAGAAGCACCTTCCTATCCTTTTATCGCGAGTGAAAGAAGTGCTCCGAATCAGATAAGTCAGCCAGTCGCTTTTCCGGTTGATGTTATCTCCCGCCCTTTCGTCGCGAGTGTGCCGAGTGTCCCAAATCCAATCGTTACGCCAGTAGTGTCACAACGAGCGGTTCCTGATCCATCGGCCAGGCATTGTGGACCGAGTTCGCAGCAAATCGCCGCGAGGCACGTCGTGCCCAAGGAGCTTCTGGAGTTCGCAGGTGATCCCATAGAGTGGCCATTGTTCGTGAGCAGTTACAACAACTCGACTCGAATGTGTGGATATACCGACGACGAAAATCTTATGCGACTACAACGCAGCCTGAAGAGGAATGCGAAGGAAGCAGTTCGGGGGCATCTCTACCATCCGTCATCCGTGCCACAGATTATGACCACCTTGGAAACCCTATACGGACGCCCGGAATTAATAGTAAAGTGCTTGACGAGCAAAGTGTATTCTACTCCGGCGCCAAAAGCAGATAAACTGGAAAGTCTCATCAGTTTCGGACTCGTTGTGCAGAACCTCTGTAGCCAGCTGCAGTCTATGGGTATGGAAACCCATTTGGCCAATCCCTCACTACTCCAGGATCTGGTAGACAAGCTGCCAGCTAACATTAAACTGGACTGGGCTATGTATCAGCGCCACGTTCCAGTAGTGGACTTGCGTGCTTTTGGCACCTATATGACCACAATTGTATCTGCCGCTAGCAAGGTCACGCTTTACGCAGAGCCGTCTACAAAGCCAGAGAAGCCTAAAGGGAAGGAAAAAGGTTTCGTCAACGCCCATTCAACGGAACCCCATAGACACAACGATCGCGACAAGAAGGAGGAGACAAGCGGCGTGAGTGTAGGCTATCAACCAAAGCCGTGTCTGTTGTGTAAGACGGAGGGGCATAAAGTGAAGGATTGCGAGGGATTCAAGCAATTAACGTTGGCGAATCGATGGAAAACTGCTCATCAGCTGAGCCTTTGTCGTCGCTGTCTGATTCCACACGGAAAGTGGCCATGCAAGGCCACAGTTTGTGGAGTAGGTAACTGCGAAGCGCGTCATCACAAGTTGTTACACCCTGGAGATCCCCAGTCGTCGGTTATCGAAAGTACGACACCAGCATTAAACCAGCCCGCATCGTCAGCGACCGTGAATGTGCATCGACAGCATCCGTGTCCGGTACTCTTCCGAATACTGCCAGTTACACTTTACGGGAAAAGTGCATCAGTCAACACGCTAGCGTTTCTCGACGATGGATCATCGCACACGCTTATCGAGAAGGAGTTGGCCGACGAACTAGGCGTTGAAGGCGAAGTGGAACCCCTGTGTCTACAGTGGACAGGCAATATACGACGAACAGAAAGTGAATCCCAGAACGTTCAGCTTGCAGTTTCGGCGATTGGTAACGATCGGAAGCATTCTTTGGATCATGTGCGTACGGTGGAGAACTTGGATCTTCCTCCACAATCGTTGCAGTACGAAGAAATGGCGCGCAAATTCGACTGCCTTAAGGGTATTCCTGTGGACAGTTACTCTAGCGCTGCACCTCGTATCCTGATCGGCGCCGACAATGCCAAATTGTTGCTGACATTGAAGAAGCGAGAAGGCAAGTATTGCGAACCAGTTGCGGCGAAGACTAGATTAGGTTGGACCATCTACGGCAAAGCAGAAGGCCTCAGCGATTCACCCGAACATCGTCTCCTCCACATTTGTGCTCGGTCGTCTGATCAACAGCTACACGATGCAGTGAAGAACTTTTTTTCGATCGAAAACGTAGGTGTAGCTCTGGTTCCGCAAGTCGAAGCCGACGAAGATCGCAGGGCACGAGAAATTCTGGAAAAGACAACTGTTCGCACAGCGACTGGAAGATTTCAAACAGGTCTGCTGTGGAAGTTTGATTGTGTCGAGTTTCCGGAAAACCGATTCATGGCAGAGCGACGATTGACTTGTCTGGAACGAAGCCTCTCCAAGAAACCGGAGTTGTACGCGAACGTCCGTCAGCAGATACTTGACTATCAAGCAAAGGGGTACGCGCACAAGCTTACCAATGAAGAATCTACTAGCAGTGAGCCAAACAAGGTGTGGTATTTGCCGCTAGGAGTCGTACAGAACCCGAACAAACCCGGAAAAGTTCGGGTCATATGGGATGCTGCCTCCAAAACTGGTGGTGTTTCACTGAACTCAATGCTTCTGCCAGGCCCGGATCTTCTCACCTCGCTTCCATCTGTATTGTTCCGCTTTCGCCAACGAGAGGTTGCCGTCACAGGCGACATAAAGGAAATGTTCCACCAGATTATCATTCGTCCGGAGGATCGGCTGGCTCAGCGTTTCTTGTGGCGGGACAATCAGGGGGACCCGATTCAGGAATATGTTATGGACGTAGCCACGTTTGGGTCTACATGTTCGCCGTGTTCTGCCCAATACGTGAAGAACAAGAACGCTGAGGAATGGAAGCAGAGATATCCCGAAGCTGATTGGACCGACTACGACAAGCGTCAGTCGAATCGTCTAAATCAGCAAAAGCAAGCTGACAAGGCCAGGAAGCGTAAAAAGCGAACAAGCCATAACAATATACGTAATGCACAAAATCAAAAAAATCGCTCCGTACCTGCCAGCCGAAACAACGACAGACATCGGAACGCGAATTTGCTGCCACCAGATAGAATTCTTCTGGCGGAAGCAAAGCAGAGGTTTTCCAAACCACCGTGTTGTTCGGCTCGCGATGCAATGCACTCTAGAAGGCCCGTACAATATCAAAGTGGAGAAACTCGAACCCCGGCTTACGATAGAAACCAGAGGGGCATCCAATTTCAGCGTGGCGAAACATTGAACCCCTACCCAGCTGATCGGGATATTGTACAACGAATCCGTGAATCATCTTGTAATTGGACGATCGGACCGCCGCCAAGGCCATCCGTCAAAAACCACTGTGCGTCGTGCTCCTGTCAGCAGCCGGGTTTTTAGCTGAATCGACGCAATCTGAGGATGTAGGATGCAATTCTTGTTTACCCAATTTGACACAATCTACGGAGGAAGAAGCAGACGACCCAGAAGCGCCTGGTAATAAATTATTAATTTTAAGTGATATTGCACAAACGAACGAATTACCAAAAATTACTTCAAAAACAAGTGCCATTAAAATTTTAGTTTATTGCCAGAATTTCAATCGCATGAAAAGCGCAAAAAAAGTAAATGAAATTCACAAACAAATTTTGAGTTCATCCTTCTCGGTTGTTTTGGGTACTGAAACCAGTTGGAATGATAGCGTTAAAAGTGAAGAAGTTTTTGGTAATGATTTTAATGTTTATAGAGACGATCGAGATTTAACTCTTACCCATAGAATGTCTGGTGGCGGTGTTCTCGTAGCAATTTCCTCAAAATTCAATTCAGAGCTTGTTACTTCTACTAAGTTTAAGGAATTCGAACAAGTTTGGGCTAAAACACAAATCGCCGGCGAAACTCATATTTTTGCATCGGTATATTTCCCACCTGATCAAGCTTGTAAATCAACATATGAAATGTTCTTCCTAGCTGCTGAAGAAATTATTTCACAATTTCCTCCGGAATTCAAAGTGCATATTTATGGCGATTTCAATCAACGTGACGTAGATTTCATATCAGATTCTGAAAATGAATGTATTTTATTACCAGTTGTAGGTGAAAATGAAACGTTACAGTTGATTTTTGAAAAAACTGCTTGTTTAGGTTTAAACCAAATTAATCATGTAAAAAATCAGCAAAATCGATATCTAGACTTTTTATTAACTAACATCCTTGAGGACTTCTGTGTGGAAGAAGCTCCCTTTCCATTATGGAAAAACGAGGTGTTCCATACCGCTATCGAGTATTCCGTTTTTATCCATATGAACGTTAACTCAAATAATTGTGACTATGAGGATGTATATGATTATAGTAAAGCCAATTATGAAAATATTAGACTTCAACTTAATAGAACTAATTGGCAATCTGTTTTAAGAAATCCAGATGTAGAATATGCTGTTGAGGCCTTTTATAGCATTTTGTCGGAAATAATTAATTCGGAAGTTCCACTAAGGAGAAAACGACGAAATAATGGTTCTAAAAATCCAGTCTGGTTCAACAGGCAAATTATTAACTTGAAAAATCGGAAACAAAAAGCTCACAAAGTATACCGACGACACAAAAGTCAAGAAAACATTGAAAAATATTTAAGCATTTGCAATCAACTTAATCTAGCCATATCCACTGCTCTTGAAGAGTACAACAGAAAAACCGAGAATGAAATAAAATCCTGTCCCAGGAACTTCTTCAATTATGCTAAAACTACAGTGTATCAAACAATTGTCCGTACAGCAATTTTTTGGTCAAAATAATTTTTCATTTAAATGATTATAACTTTTTTATACGTCAATCAAAAACGCTGAAATTCTGATCAATTATAACCCATATATTAAAGCTCCATTGGTAAAATTATGAGCGAGATCGAATGAGTTTTCTGAAAGTTATAGAACTTTTAGTAAAACTTATAAAATTTTTGAATACATTTTTAAAACATTATATCTCAATATGTACTTGATGATTTTTTTTCCAATATTTTTCGTGTTATAGCTTATACCTAACACTTTCATATGCAGCTTCGTTTAAGGTTTTATATTCAATACAAAAAATATGAAAAATCTGTATATGTTCAGAGTGTCATTTGGAAATTTATCATATTTTGATCAATAAAAGAGCCAAGTGTTTTCAACTTTTTTAAACTCCCTTAATGATATATTTTTATACAGGACCTACTAAACTACATATGAAGAGTAGGTCCTATGGATTTTTCGTTCAGTTAATGCACTTTTATTGGTGGAAAACGTTTGGCAGATTATATGTGCAAAATATGGTAAATTATTAAAAGATCGTCAACTACATAGTACATTTTTCATATTTTTTGTAGTGAATATAAAACCCTAAACATGGCTGCATATGAAAGCCTTAGGTCTAAGATGTAACACAAAAAAATATTGTAAAAATTTCATCGAGTACATATTGAGATATGATGTTTTAAAAATGTGTTCAAAAGTCTTATAAGTTTTACTAAAAGTTCTATAACTTTCAGAAAACTTATTCGATCTCGCTCAAAATTTTACTAATGGAGCTTTAGTATATGATTCATGATTGGTCAAAATTTCAGCGTTTTTTATTGACGCATAAAAAAGTTATTAACATTTGAATGAAAAATTATTTGGACAAAAAATTTGCTGTACGGACAATTGTTTGATACACTGTAAGTTGAAGTCGAGCAATTTTCCATCAAAAATGTCGTTAGATGATAAATTGGCAGAAAATTCCGATGAAATTTGCAATCTTTTTGCAACCTATTTCCAAGAAACTTATAGTACATTTTCTGATGCCGATCGCGACTATGAATATTTCTCCCACTTTCCTGACTTTACCAGCAACATCGGAATCAATCAAATCATGTTACAAGATATTTTAACCGGTCTAAAAGACTTAGATCCGAACAAAGGTCCAGGGCCGGATGGAATTCCGCCGGTTCTTCTGAAAAACCTGGCAACTGAATTTGCGGCTCCATTATTTTGGCTTTACAACATGTCACTTGAAACTGGAAAGTTTCCGAAAGGATGGAAAAAATCTTTCCTTATACCCATCTACAAATCTGGTAAAAAATCCGATGTTCGTAATTATCGTGGGATTGCCATTATCTCATGCATACCAAAACTATTTGAATCTATTATAAACAGATGTGTGTTTAATCAAATCAAACTAAGAATTACAAATGCACAACATGGATTTTTCAAAGGTCGGTCGACTACAACAAACTTGTTAGAATTTGTTAATTACACCTTATGTGCAATGGACAGAGGTAACTATGTTGAATCACTTTACACCGATTTCAGTAAGGCGTTCGACAGACTTGACATTCCAATGTTGATTTTTAAGCTTGATAAAATGGGAATCGAGTCTAGACTACTTAAATGGATCGAATCGTACTTAACTGACCGATTACAGATAGTAAGATTTGAGGGGAAGAAGTCAGAACCTATCAACGTATCATCAGGAGTTCCCCAAGGCTCACATTTAGGACCTTTGCTTTTCATATTGTTTGTAAATGATATCACGTATATTCTAAAGCATCTCAAAATCCTTATATACGCTGATGATATGAAACTCTTTATTGAAATAAAAAATGAAGAAGACAGAGAATGTTTTTTGAGAGAAATACGGATATTTGACCAATGGTGTAGTAAAAGCCTGCTGCAGTTAAACGTGAAAAAATGTAATTCAATTACGTACAGCAGAAAACATAGTACACCACCAATAATTGTATCTTTAGGAAACCAAGAAGTTGAAAAGTGCAATAGAATTAGAGATTTAGGTGTTATCTTAGATTCTAAATTAACTTTCACCGATCATTATAACGCTATCACTCATAAAGCAACTAATACGTTAAGCTTCATTAAGCGTTTTAGCTACAACTTTCAGGACCCATACACGATAAAAACATTGTACGTCGCTTATGTAAGATCAGTTCTAGAATACTGTAGCATAGTATGGTCTCCCTACATGGTAACACATGAGGATCGAATCGAATCAATACAAAAGCAGTTCCTCCTATATGCCTTACGCAAGTTAGGTTGGTCAACATTTCCACTGCCTTCATATGAAGCTAGATGCATGCTTATAGATATTCAAACTTTGAAGAAGCGTCGCGAATTTGCCATGGTTTCGTTTATAAATGATTTAATATCTCAACGCATCGACTCCGCCAACTTACTATCATGTATAAATTTCTATGCTCCTGCTAGACTATTGAGAGGTCGTAATATATTTGCTCTAAACAAACATAGAACAGATTATGCAAAATTTGGTCCTTTGAATCGAATGATGAACCTTTATAATCAGCACTGTGCATCTATTAGTTTGAGCATGTCTAGAACAAATTTGAGAAAATATTTTAGATCTTTGAGATATAATAGAATATAGTTATTAAGTGATATAGTTAAGTGAAAATGTAGTCTACGGTATGTTTGACAAAATAAATAAATAATAAAGCTGCAGCCATAGTAGAGAATACCTACGTAGATGATTATGCAAACAGCGCGGATACGGTTGAAGCAGCAGTTCGCGTAGCACTCGAGGTGAAGGAGATTCATGCTAGCGCGGGATTTGTCATTCGGAACTGGCTCTCGAATTCCGGACAAGTTCTTCGACGGGTCGGGGAACAAGGTTCAGAAACCACGAAAAGCTTTTCAGTGGGAAAGTCAACCGATGCGGAACGAGTTCTGGGTATAACCTGGCTTCCAGAATGTGACAGCCTCACGTTCGCTGCCAAGTTTCGGCCTGATATTCAACATCTACTGGACGAAGCCACGATCCCAACCAAGCGTCAGGTTCTCAGGGTCGTAATGAGCATCTTTGACCCCCTCGGACTTGTGGCGGCATTTGTTGTTCACGGCAAGTGCTTGATCCAAGACATTTGGAGAGCAGGCGTCGACTGGGACGACCAAATTCCATCGGAGATAGTCAATCATTGGCGGCGATGGGTCGAGGTGCTTCGTAATCTAGACCACGTGAAGATCCCGCGGTGTTACTTCCCTGGGTACGATCCACGCAGCCTCCAAAGCCTGGAACTTCATGTTTTCGTTGACGCGAGTGAGGCGGCGTACGCTTGTGCCGCTTATTTCCGAATTGTCGACCGTGGGAATGTTCGCTGCGCACTCGTTGCTGCCAAAACTAAAGTGGCCCCTCTAAAACCGATGTCAGTACCCCGGCTGGAGTTGCAGGCTGCAGTCATAGGAGTAAGATTGTTGAAGTCGGTCCAGGAAAATCACACCTTACCGATCAGTCGTCGTGTGATCTGGGGTGACTCTAAAACGGTTCAATTCTGGATTCGTTCAGACCAACGCAAATACCGGCAGTTCGTGGCCTTTAGAGTCAGCGAGATCCTTAACGAAACGAACACAAACGAATGGCGATGGGTTCCGACGCGGCTCAATGTTGCGGATGAGGCCACGAAATGGGGCAAAGGACCATGCTTCCAAACTAATAGCCGGTGGTTCGTGGGACCAGAATTTCTGTACCAGGACGAATCTGAATGGCCTATTCAAGAGTCCTCCCCTCCGGACACTCCGGAAGAAATGCGTATGGTTCACGCTCACCATAGAGTGGCTCCGGAATCTCTGATTCAATATCACCGTTTTTCCAAATACCAGCGGCTGCTGCGGGCTATGGGATTCGTTCTTCGCTTCATCGATTCCTGCCGTAAAAGAATTGATCCCGAACGGCGTGACGCTAGGACATTATCGAAAGAAGAACTATTGAATGCAGAAGTCGTGCTGTGGAAGCTGGTGCAGGCCGAAGAATACTCTGAAGAGCTCACAACAGTGCGCAAAAATCAACAATTGTCACCAGAATGCGGCAAGCGGTTGGAGAAGAGCAGTCCACTGCGCAAGTTGTCGGTATTTTTGGACGATCAAGGAGTCTTGCGGATTGAAGGGCGAATTGGTGCAGCCAAATGTGTCCCATACGGGTCCAAGTTTCCCGTGATTCTTCCGAAGAAGCATCGGTTCACCGAGTTACTCATCGGATTCTTTCATCAGCGCTACGCACACGGTTTTGGAGAAACAGTAACGAATGAACTACGACAGATATACCACATTCCAAGTCTGAGAACAGTTGTTTGGAAAGTGGCTAGGAGTTGTCCATGGTGTACTGTGTATCGTGCTGTACCAAAGGCACCTCGGATGGCACCTCTTCCAGCTGTACGAGTGACCCCTTATGTCCGGCCATTTACATTCATCGGAATCGACTACTGCGGACCGTTTATGATTCGGATCGGCAGAAGCAGCGTAAAACGGTGGGTTGTGCTCATCACCAGCTTGACGGTACGAGCCGTACACCTAGAGGTGGCCAGCAGCATGTCCAGCGAGTCGTGTAAGATGGCGATTAGGCGGTTTATAGCCAGGAGAGGTGCTCCGCAGGAGATTTATAGTGACCAGGGCACGAATTTCGTCGGAGCGAGCAGAGAGCTACGAGCGGAAGTTGCAGCGGTGAATCGTGTCTTGGCAGGAAGTTTTACCAACCGTGACACCCAATGGCGGTTCAATCCGCCCGCCGCCCCACACATGGGTGGCGTTTGGGAACGCCTAGTACGAACTGTGAAGACTTCGTTGGAATCTCTAACGATCAGCAAAACTCCGGACGAAGAAACCTCCAACACTCTCCTCATCGAAGTCGAAGGAATCGTCAACTCCAGGCCGTTGACGTTTGTGCCTCTAGGAACGGAAGATGATGAAGCGCTTACACCCAACCACTTCCTGTTGCTCAGCTCGAATGGCGTTTGCCAGCCACCGCAATTACCAGCAAAGGACAGTGGTCGGTCGCTTCGGGCTAATTGGGACCAGGTGCGGTGCTTACTGGATGAATTTTGGAGCAAGTGGATCAAAGGATGCCTGCCTACAATCTGCCGTCGCACGAAGTGGTTCGACGACACCAAGCCAGTCAACGTTGGAGACCTGGTGTTCATAGTCGATGAAGGTATACGAAACAGCTGGACACGTGGGAAGGTTGTGAAGGTGATTCCTGGCAACGATGGAAGAGTACGAAGAGTAGATGTGCAGACGAACAACGGAGTGTTGCAGAGACCTGTTACCAAAGTGGCAGTGTTAGACGTGGCAGTTGGAGGTACAGCTGAGGATGACCACTAGCAATACGGGTCGGGGAATGTAGTTGAGCAGGCCCACCGTGCACACTACCACTATTACGGCTGATGAAGTAGCCCTACCTGGCATAACCTACCGTGGTCAGCATAGCTGTCACTGATGGGTATGAATAGGGACAAAACAAAACAACGATAGATAGGGATCAAAAACGATCCAACAAATTAAAACGTGGTTGTTTTTTCTCTTTTCTTAAACTAAAACACGTTAAAAACCCTTAAAATAAACTTAGTTATTAGTTGTTTATTGAACTCGTAAGTACACGACACTGAATTACACTAAAATTATATAAAATATATTAATAAAATGAATTGTACTACACAGAAACACACAAATTTGTTGTACACAGTTGCGGACATTGAACATGCAGGTTAAAAAGGAGGGACTAAATACGTAAGTAAAATTAAATTGTTTACACGATTGTTTAATTAACATAAATAAAACTCCGCAGCTTAAAGCATTCTCAACCCGCAAAAACCGAGTTTGCTAAAAAGGCTTCCCGAAATCCCGTAGTTGTTCACGCGCCGTAACAATATGGAACAAGTGAGCATTTTCTACATTTTCAAAAAACTGTCACGTTTTAGCGCCAATCATTGATAATATTGAAATAAGATAACAGATGGAAAATCTATTTTGAAGAATACTCCTCCGCTAAAACATAACAAAACACCTAAAGAGCAGAAACTTCTGTAAAGAGGGTACTACTGCGGCATTGAGTATAAACATTTGACCAGTTTTCTAATTATATGTATCAATCTAACACTTGTTTCTTAAGATCTCTATTGTATTGGTTGAATTTGCCATCAATAGCAAATGTTGGGATGCTTATGACCCAAAATGAAATCCGTAATACATCATTTAAAATTGTAACTGTTATAAAATTAATCAATCGTCTCAAAACATCATGATACAAATGAAAAAGTTATATGAGAAAATTCATCCCCTAACACCCCACCAGTTTATGAAACTAGACTTTTCTCACAAAAATTTTCGGTTTTAAAAAACCATCTAAGTAACCTCAAAAATGTTACCCTAGTTTCATTTGAAATGAGTTCTAGAACGCCTTACGATTACTCAAATATTTTTCCTAATAATATTTCTGACCTCTTACAAATGAATGTTTCAATGGTAGTGAAATTGAGAAAAATCAATGCCGTTCTATTTTTCAAGTCTAGTGTCCAGTTAAAACTGTATTTTCATGAGTGGTAATCCTTAAAGTATGCCTTTATTTCCAACACACATTTGAAGCGAATTTGGAATTAATAAATCTATTTTTATACGGTTTGGCGATTTTTCAAAGTAGTATGTGAAGATGAATCCCTTAACACCCCATTTTACGGTACTCTAATAGTCACTCACCTCGACTGTTAATATCCGTACTATCCCAAACCGTATGATGCGCATTGGCGTCACAGCCAATGATAAACGATTTGTTGTTTTCTTCACAGAATTGAACAAATGATGCGATCTCAGGAGGATGTACCTCAGGAACATCACCAGGAAAGTAAGCTGAAGCCACAGCTATCTCAGTTTTACCCATAGTTGTTGGTACCTCTACCATGACCGCTGAAGATACTTTCAGTTAAGGGCGGACGGGACGGTCGGGGAAATATCCGCCATTGCTCTGTTGCTACTAAGATGGTAATCTCAGTTTCTACTTCAAATTTTGCAACAAAAACCTATCACTGTGTATGCTCACTTGGAGTGCATATGCTGATTGTTTTTCAGCATCTTCAGTGCGATAGAACTCGAGATTACCATCTTCAAAATCGCGAGGCAAATTGTTAGAAAGAGAGGCAAGATAGGAAAAATAACACGGCGTTCCGTTTCACCTTAAAAAAACAACTGTGAAAAAGGTCAACTCAAGCAGCATATGCCACGAAACAGTCACGGCAGCACAGGTTTTTGGTTGCACAATAGACCTGTTCACATTTTGTAGACCTATCCATGACATATTAAATTCTCAATATATTGGCATAAACAAGTCTTCAGTCCAAAAATGATCCAAATTGATTGAGATTCAAATGTGCATCAAATCGATATTGTGGTTTTTAGAGCATTTACATGGAAATGTACTATGATATCCAGAAAATTGCACTGAAAATGAAGCGATGAAACCGTTAAAATTTAGTTAGGACAGTTCTCTATAACTTTGCCGAAGACAACAAAGTGTTTTAAGTTCGCAATTGAAAGTTAGAAGGAAAGTAAGAAAAAGCATTAGAATGAGATTAAAAAGTGTAAATGAGCTAGGGAAGCCGTCACAGGAGGTAGAGTCATTCATGGGTGCGGACAGTTTTTCAACCGAACTTCCTCGCCCCCCCCCCCTCTATATATTATGTGGTCACATCATCATGAGAAGTAGTACATACGCCAGCTTGTAAAGCAGTTCATGTGCTATTCATGGGGAGTTGATTAAACGGTCAATCAATAAACGTCATTATCACCAGACTCGAGAATTGTAAAGCGGAGAAATTCCAACATGTGATTTGTCCTTCTGTCGTTCAAGAATGAATTGTCCAAGTGCCAGTTGGTTGGAAAGCAATGCAGCAATAAATTATTTAAACAAGACGTCATCTGGGTGGCGTCACATCACCGTGTCTACCTATAACCACTCTATTCTGAACATAGGGAATAAATAATCACTTGGATAAACACTGGCCTTCTTTGAAGTGATTTACATAACGGGTGGTCACTAAATAACGGGAATGCGTTGAATGTGCTCTTAAAAATATATGATCTTTAAAAATGCCAATCTGAATTTAACTATCATAAAGGTTTAACAATGTACGTCCATGGAAAATATAAAATTTAAGAAAGTTGAACGTAGTAATTTGTACAGTATTTTTTTGCAGTGATGTTGGAGCAACTGCTTTGTACGACTTTTCAGAGTTTACTTTCACGCATTTTCTGCGTCTGTGAAATCGTTGGTCAAAATAAATGGTTTCTCAGCTACCTTTAGCATCTACACACTCAAACAGTAATAAGAAAAAATGGGGATACTGACTTGTTTTTTTTTTTGCTTTGGTTGTAGCCTTTTCCCGTAAATGACATTTGTAGAAATTTCCAAAAAATGTTATTTTTCTGTATCACCAAAACGTGTCGATGTAATTTGTGCACTGCGGTTCATTGTTGAACTTTTTTTGTGCTATTTTTTTTTTATAACGAACCATTTACATGTTGTTCAATGTGTAAATGTGATTTGATGTAAATGTTTGTTATTTAACAAGGCATTCTATTGATTTATCCAGCCCATGTCACAAAAGAAGATTTTATTATGTGAAATGATATCATGCTTATTGGTTTTCCTAGTTTTCCTCTATTTCCTTCAGGATCTGTTTCTTGGGATGCCGAAATGTGGAATTCATTCAAAACCGGGCGGGTTCTAGTTTTATAATGGTTTACTATTAACTTTTTTTACGGTTGTTTTGAGCAATCAGTAGAGCCGTCCAAGGCGTTTTGGTAGTGCTTCCTGTTTCAATGTCGTTTTCTGCAGAACAGAATAAGTTGACACAAAATAAAAAATACGCTGACTTTGTGGATAGATAGACGATGGTTTTGTCTAAAAAATGTTTAAATAAAATAGAGAAATAGTCAAAAACAACAAAGTCATAACAATTTGGCAATCCCACGCGATGAGCATTTTCACTTCAATGTATTCATCAACTTGCTCATTTGGTTGATGATCCAAATTGCAGGAAATGCTCGGCATTTCCATCATGCCCGAAATTCATTAGTAAAACCCGGACCATTGTTCAATTCACACGGATGGTCTCCGCAGGCAGAATTTTCAATGAGATCCGCCTTTACCGTTCCGACTCGAGTCTTCTCGAGAGTTGATTATGATGCAGGAATATAGGAAAATTCCAACCCGGCACTGCGAACTTAGTCAGTCATATTCCGCCTGACAGCCGACAGTTCATTCTCAAATCAGACTGATGTGCCTCGTCATTCACTCGTCTGCACAACAAGCAGACAGATAGAATGGGCACCTACACATGAATAAAGTTTTCCCCCCATTAATTACTGAAGTTATTAGCATTCAAATGGAAGTTTGGGCCTTTTGGATTTCTTGTAAAATGTCTCGCTCCAATTGCTTGGAAAACTTTCTTATGGCATGAATATTACATTTCCTAGAACCCAAGGATGTCTCTGGCCATTGGTTTTAATGTCAATTATTTACTATTATAGGGGAGACTGGGGAGACTTGATCCCTTTTTCTTAATTTGACTGTAACATTAAGAAAAAACACAAATCTAGATCCATTTTTCGTACAGAATGGCAGGTAAACATCTATTGCAAGTTTATACACAACAGAAGGACTTTAAATTATTGTTAAAGTTTTCAAAACTGTGTTTTTATGGAGGCATGTCTTATGATGTATTTTTCAAAAATGGGTCACAATTGATCCCCTTTTGAGCACATGTTTAATTTAAAGGGAAAATAACTCCAGATGCTTCCTGTTCATTTTCTTTTCAAGTTTTCTTACATTTTTGTAAATATTTTGTATTTGAAATTATAAGATTTCCTTAAATTGTTAAGGATATGCCGTATTTTGGAAATGGGGAGACTTGATCCCCCTTTTAAGGACAAACGTCTTAAAATCCCGCTCAAACAGTACATCAAAACTTCAGACGCACAAATCTCAAGAAGCAAGCTTCAAACAACAGTGCATTTTATTATTCTGTTCTTGCTCACTTGTAATAAGCTTAAAATGAGAAGCTCAGGTGCGCTGGTTTTGTTTACGAAGAGATTTGTGCTTTCAAAATCGTGAGTAGGTACCAAAGTCGGCCATTGTGGCGGCCATTTTGGGATTCTAACAAGTCTGTCCTTAATGGTGTGTAATAAAATAATAATTATCTGACACGTTTTATCATTGCATATACTAGAATTCCGAGCAAATAGATGCTTCCAAATAGAATTTTATTTTTCACATGTATAATGTGTGTGTAATCCTCGAGGGATCAAGTCTCCCCATGTCACTGTTTTATACACTAAGCTACATTAATTGAAATATTTATATAACAACCTTATTTGGATAAATACGTTTGATAGTATTTTATTTATACCATGTGCTGTGAAATTTTGACACGATTTGGTACAATTTTCACAAAGTTATTGAGATTTTTCGGAATCGCCTAAAAGATTTCTGAAGGATTGAAAACAAACCATCAGCCATTAAAAAATAATGCTTGTGTATTGTATTAAAATCAATTGTAGCCAAAACTTGGTCGTCTGTCCAGATGTTGTTTTGTAAAAAATATGCTAGAAGAAAACTGTTTTTGATTCCAAGAAAATATGGGGGGAACAAGTCTCCCCAGGGATCAAGTCTCCTCAGTCTCCCCTATACGTTTGCATTTCATGACCAGAAAAAAATATATCTCTAATAATTCTAAACCACGTCAGCTACTAACTTATGAAGAAATCAAAACTGTTCTCAATCTCAAGTAAAAAAGCAGAAGCAGTTGGAACATGTGGTAATATTAACTTGACAAGTAATATTATTTGTTCTATTATTGAAATCTGTGACTTTTCTGGGACTATCATTCACAATACAGGACATTTGGTCACATTAATTTAGTACAACATTTTTACTTAGACAAGTCTGTTCGTTCGTGTCAATTCATTTTCGTCCAAACGACATTCGGCCACATGATCCGGAACCCTCTGTAGTTCATCCCTTGCTATACATTTCTCGCGCTCAGTATCACACGGGCGTATCTACAATGATCGATTTCTTTTCATCGATTTTCTCTTCGGCT
Organism: Aedes albopictus; assembly: GCF_035046485.1. NCBI lineage: Eukaryota > Metazoa > Arthropoda > Insecta > Diptera > Culicidae > Aedes > Aedes albopictus. Next base: position 303,342,782 of record NC_085137.1, on the reverse strand, counting down.
AATAACTTGGCCTGCAAATCAGTTTTGGTTATTTTCGTTGTTTTAGATGCTAGTCCTAGTCGTCCTTCACCGAAATACACTGAGAGATCATACGAATATTGGTCGTATTTTCCGGAATAATCCGAAGAGAAAATCGTCGAAGAGAAATCGATCATTGAAGATACGCCCGTATGATACTGAGCGCGAGATTTGACTCTGTATACTCGTAACTTTACGAACTTTTGAAGAGTAAGACCTTTTACTCTATCAACAAAAACGTTTATGCTGACAGCATATTCTATAACCTCATGTATTAGATGATTGAATACATATATCTGAATAGGAAATAAATTTGCCCCTCAATTCCAGCCAATCAAACGATTTAACCTTCAGACGTCTCGGCACTTACGCTAACGAACGCTTTCCTTTGATTACGTTTATTTCTTCCAGAGCCAATACTTTGACTGTGATGATTTCGATTCGTACTCGGAGTATTCGGATAAATCATACGACACGGAGGACAATTTCGTCGTAAATCAATCGTATTACTGCTCCAGCAGCGGCAGCATCCACAACCAACAACGGGACGAAATGACAGACGTCTGTCATCAGGATGACGAGGAACAAGACGTCTCCACTGTACATTCGCAAATCAACAGTAACGAATCCTCCAGCAACATCAGCAGAAACAGCATCACGCCCACCAGCTATGCCAATCAGCCACAGCAGCAGCAGCATCATCTCCGGGGAGTAAACGTTTCCAACGTGCGTGATGGCGATGAAAATGAGGATGACAATGGTAACAATAAAAATGATCAATATTTACTGCACGCCACGTCCCACGAGCTGCCGCCATATCCGGTGGGAGGACAAGACGCTCCTAGAATCCCCACTGCATCGCCACCCCATGCCGCCGTTGCCGGTGCTAGTAGGAAGAGTAATGACAGTGAGATCGGACCGAAGCAACAGATAAGGCCGTCATCACCGCTTCTGCCGGGAGAGGATGGCTCATCCAATTCCGTTAGAGATTATGGCTCGGCCGGGGAAATTAACGAACCGGAAACGAATGGCAATTTGATAGCATGAAAAAGGTACGTAATTACATCATCGTCGTCAGTTGTGATTTGCTTGTCGATTGCCGATTGATTTTTCCGATGGATAAATTTTACAAATTGGAAACCCGACATCTGATTCTTCGAATTATATTGCTTTTCATCGGCCAATATTTATCCGTCTACAATTTATTTAGCTGCAGGTCATAATATTCTGCTTGATTTGAATACAAAGACGTTGGTGACATAGGAACGTGCAACATTCGGCTAGCTTTTGTATTTAGAGCTTCTTTTCGCTAACTAATTATTTTTTGGGGTTGGCTCAAAAGAGGTTAAATAAGCAATCGAACATTTGATTGATGCTCCAACAAGCTATTTTATAAGCTAGTGAAATACTTTGAAACAGTAAAATAAACAAATGAGTGCCAACTTTTTTTATCGTGTAAGAAATACAGATAATGGTCTGAATCTGTCCCAGGAATGGATAGAACGTAGTGAAAAGGCGCTTGTTGAATTATTTCAATTTATTCTTGGAAACACTGTTCCGGATGGCTGGAGACGGGTGAGGGTTATGGCCATCCAAAACCCTGGGAAAACCGTGTCAGATTACAACTCGTAGCAACCTATTGTCGTGCTCATGGAAACTGCTGAAGAAGATGATTCTCCATCGGCTCGACAAACGAGTTGAATCGAACGGTCTTCTTTCAGATATACAATTCTGTTTCCGTAGAGTCGAGCGATTGTCTGGCGATACTTTCTACAGAAATTCTAATGGTCTCCGCTCAAGAAAAGCAAATGGGCTCAGTATTTTTGGATATTGAGAGAGTTTTTGATGCAGTTTGCATTGATGTTGATTCAGACATCAGCAGAAGCAAAACAATCTGGCTCCAAAGGGTTAAGCGACTCGGCATAATAAACGGGAGATGGATCGCCAGAACATCGTCTATGTTAAAATGGCAGAGGGAATGGGATTCCTCTAGCAAAAGTAGATGAAAGAACAGGCTAATACCGAGCGTGTCTAAATGACCATGACGAGGAGAACTTTCACTTGACACAATTTTTGCCGAGTGCTTTAGGTGGTATTAGCATAGATTCGGACATACAGGCTTATTCAGGGCTTCGCAATAGCGAAGATCAACGGGGTGTATTACTGCCGTTGTTATGCTCCTCCCAGGTGGCCGATAGACCAGTTCTCATCAATGGTGGATTTGCTATCAAGCGCACTAGTGGGATTGAGTCCCGTGGTCATCGGTAGAGACTTCAACGCCTGGGCGATTGAGTGGGATATAGCCGCTTGACTAACCTGAGTGGCTGGCCTCTACTCGAAGCTATGGCTAGACTGAAAGTGGATGTCGTGAACGTAGCCGACAAAAAAAACCTACAGTAGGAACGGTACAGAGTCCATCATTGATGTGATCCTCTGGACCCCGGGTCTAAACGATGGATACACGCACGGTAACCATCTGGCGATTCGATACAGGGTGGAACAGGGAAGAAGACAGTCACAGCCGAAGGATGGCTGACCTCTCGCTTCGATAGGCCGGGATTTGTGGAGCGATTGCTTATGAAGGGTAATACCGGCATTGCGGTCCGGCAATCTATTCAGCGATGATCTAAGCGGAACCCTAAGTCGTGCATTTGACGCCGCAATATTAAGGCTATCCAAAAAAACGCAGAACTCCGCGCATCCTGCCTAAGAGCTAAACGAGGATGTAAAGAGCTCGCACCGATGAGGGAAGAACCATGGGGGCAGCGAAAGGCAAAATCCCCGTAGCACACAACAAAAACACGTTCAAAATTGTTTGTGCTGAAAACTAACGCATTACTCAATTTCTTACTTGTTGGAAACAACACCACTGGCAACATTGTCCTGTACAAATGTGACTGATGAGGTTTGAGCTTGAAGTGGGGGTTTCGAATTTGGCGTGTATAAGTAGCGGACAGAGTTGTCAAAAAGAAATGTAAACAGAAAAATAGCAAATCACGTTGTTGAGAAATGTGAACTATTGAATTAGAAAATTGAGATTTGTGAATTGAAGGTGTAAAACAAACAAAAATTGGATTTGTTGCAAATAAAATAATTGTAAGTAAAGTGAAATTGATAATAATACAATAACAACTTACGCAAAGGGTTTATAAACATGGATTAGGTCAAAACTAACGGCTGTAAGAAGAGGAAGATTCGGAGGCAAACTGTGAATTGATCAGAGTTCTATTGACGATCTTGCGCCAAATACGACGCACAGGCAAACAAAATTGTCCCACCACAAAATATGCACACCGGTTTTAGCATACATTGGTTGATGTCGCCGCTACAGTTTTCCAGTAACGGAGCGTTATTTTGGGGTGGTGTTCCGACTAATCGGTTTGTTTATGCACTGTTTCCTTTGTTGTTGGATGTGTGAACATTGTGCTGTCAAAGATTGAACATTTGCACGATCGTTGGGAAATCCTTGCAAAGCTCAATAACTGCAGGAGGAGAAAAACTATCCGTAAGTGAATTCATACTGTTTGTTGACCCTATTACTAAATAAATATCATTTTTGTAGTTTGATCTACTCACAACGGAGTTGATTCAAGGAGTTTTCTGTATGCGATCCGAACATTACTGATTTATTTGATATCTCCGCGTTGTCCTGTAATTTCGAACGATTGCTCGCTAAAATTTTGATAAGCTTTTGCTAGTTTTACACGTTTTACTTAAGTAATGTTTTTTTCCTCATCTGTAGAGCCTTTAAACCACTGCGTCCATTATTTAGGAATATTTTGGTATGACGCATATTTCATTTGGTGCTATTCAAATATCCTGTCACAATTGAGCTGTGATGGACAATGGTTGATGTAACACCTGAACCCAACTAGGCACAACTCGTTTTATGAAGTTTATTACCCTGTTGGGATTACTTCGCCAAATTTCCAAGGGCTCTAGAAACCCTTTACACCACCGTTGCTTGCAGAGTAAATGTTCAGCAGTTTCGTTTTCCATTTGACAGAAACGACACTCGGAGGATTGAATTTTTCCAATTTTACTTAGATGATATTTACTCGAGCAGTGGCAAGTCATCAGACCAGTAATTACTAGAGTGGGTCATCATTTATATGGAAAAATGAAAAATTCAATGGTATCCCTTCAGATCAAAGCTTTTTTGATCCCATTTCAAGACCCAAATAGGTGTGCAAAATGTGGGCACGATCGGTTATGTCTACGTTTTGCGTATCGCGTTTGAAGTTTGTATAAGGTTTTACATGGGCAAACACACTTTTATGCAATTCAGTATAATAATTTACCTTTTATATAACTTATTTTGGTATCATAATGGCAAATTATCCCGAACTGGCTCATTATGCAACTGAAATGAGTTGCATAATGAAAAATAGTTGTATAATGTTCATAATGCAATGCAACTCATTTAAGTTGCATTATGAATATTATGCAACTCAAATGGGTTGCATTATGAAAAAATCATTGCATAAAATTTTGTATGGAACTCGTTGCAAAACTCGATTTTTTCAGCACTCTTCGTATTTATCCAACTCGGCAAGCCTCGTTGGATAAATGTACGACTCGTGCTGAAAAAATCAACTTTTTGCAACTCGTTACATAAATAACTATTTTGCATTTCTCTCATAACAAGCTCGAATTTTTCTAAAACCATGTAACCGATAAAGTAAAAACATAGCCTAGGGTGTCCTGAAAAACTTTGTCGAATACCGCGAAGTGATGTGATGCTTATGAAAAAAGTTATAGCGTTGGAATTGCTTGGCGAAACAGCATGATTTTGTTGCTATTGTTATTTCTTTACATGTTAAAACATAAACACATGAATGCGGTTCATTGGTTATAACTATTTTCACAAGTATCGGATCGCTTTGCGGTCTTCAACAAAGTTTTTCAGAACATCCTAGGCTATCATTTTACAGTATCGGTTAAAAAGTTTCAGACAAAGTTTTTCAACTTATGACAAAAATGCAAAAAAGTAAGATTTCCCATACAAAATCCCATACAAATTTCAATTGCAATGCGCAAAGTGTAGACGCAACCGATCGTGCTCAAATTTTGCACAGATACTCAGGACCCGAAACGGAACCAAAAAAGTTTTGATCTGAGAAAACGTCTTAGATGACCCACACTAGTAATTACCCTGAGATCTTTTTTTTTAATTCAATAAGGACCTGGCTTTTTCTGCACTGGGTTTTATAAACCTGTTCACTTGCTTGGAAGTATCCCTAGCATTCCACTTAGATACTACCGTAGACCACGGTGTACAACATTTAGAAGGTGATACCTTCCGGAAATCTGACAGTTTTTTGATGACGTAATTCAAATCGTTCAGAGGCGATCTAGTACTCCAACTCCCCATCAATTTGATCATGTGAAGAACGATTAAAATGACGTCACATGTTTACATCCAAAATCTACACGGAGAAACTGAAAAACTCAAAATTAGGTACTTTTAAACTCAATTTTGAGTTCTTTTTCATCTCCCTTTTCATGCGCTCTTTCTGTTGTTGTCAGAGAGTGAAGAGAGAAACAGCCCAACTTTTGCAGTTCCGTGCGTCAAGCCAAAACTGAGTTTCTAGCACAGTACTCAAATTTGAGTGAATACAACCTAGTCAAAATTTCGGTTGGGTGGAAAAAACGTAAAATTAGGTATTTTTTTCACATGGAAGCAAGCGGGAACAACCCAACAAAAACATCGATTCCGTCAACTCAAAATTGGCTTGACGCACGCAACCCCGAAGGTTGGTAGAAAGAACTCACTTTTGGGTAGTTTCGTCTCTCCGTGTATGTTTACATAGGTTACTAGCCTGCCTTGTGATATTTATGCCGTGCCGTAGACATTTCCCAAGTTTTTAGTTTCATCCGTAGAGCACACTCAGGAACTCCTCAGAAAGGTTCAGGGCCTACAAAGCTTGATGCCGCACCCTGTCTAGCAAGAATAATACGGCAATTCATAGGACTTTGCATAGTGACGTCATGAGGTGCTAATTAGTGTGGCTAGGTCCGTCAATTTGGCCTTTTTCTTCGTATTTCTATTCTATCGCCGACAGAAGATCCCTGGGAACCACCTTCCTGGACGTACGTGCCGTTCAACGATCGGAAAATTGCGTTTCATGACCAGAAACTGCGTCCCGTCGAGAGGTGATGTCCCATTACACCAACGACCATCTGTGTCCCTAGCGCACCGATAGGAGTCGCCATTGCCATCCATCGGTCCCGCCAGCCTTTGCCGCCATCGCTATCCGCCGGTGTTTCCCGTGCGCAACATGAGCCATGGCCGCCGGTAAAGCCAGAACAGCCGCCGAGCACCTACCAATGAAGATCCGGATCAAGAAAAACCACTAGCATGCAAGTAGCCCTATTGTTTGACTTCACCACTAAATAAATTAGCTATTTCCTTTAGAACGCAACCATTTTGTGTTTTCCGCCTTGTTCCGGACTTATAACAAAGTCGTCAAGCCTCGCTGTTCCCATGCTCCGTCGGAATACATTTGTTTAGTCGAGTCCCCCCCCTTTATTGTCCGTGTTTGTATGACCGTTCATCACTGTTTGACAAATAGCAAAATGAATTGCTGGAAGGATATCAGCAAACCAAAAATTGCCGAAAATTCAGCAATGATAGCTGAAGATCCAGCAAAATAAGAAATTGCTGAAACACCAGAAAAAGAATTGTCAAACACTTAACATTTTTCTGGACACTTTTTGTGTGCTTTAGTTCGAAATTCTTAGGAAGCAGAAGACTGAAAATTCCGCCGAAAAAAGTTATAATTTTCATCGATTGTCCCGTTAAAATGAAATGTGCGACTTATTCAATGTGTATATATTGCATTTACTTACGATTGGATACCGAAAATCAAGTTGAAACTAATAATTAGTTGCAATTTTTGTTTCGCTTGAAAAGAAAAATAGAAAGAAATCCGGCCAGACTCCAGCTCGGACGAAATTGCTGAACAACCAGCAAAAAAACTGTCAAAACGCATTGCTGAAAATTCAGCAAGAAATATTTTGCTGGTTGGATTGCTGGTTTTACAGCATGTCAAAAACCAGCAAAATTTTGCTGGTTTCCAGCGAATGAAAAATAGTGTGTAGTGTTTTTCCTTGTTAGGAGTTGATAATTTTCGTTTTATTTTGTAAACAAGTGGAATATATAGAGAGCTACAGCTAATACGTATGTATTAGGCCAGTGCCCAAATAATTTTTTATCAAAGACACGGGTTTGAAACAAATACATACTCTTGTCCCAAACCATTACCAAACGATAATATTGATTCAGAAAACAAAATGGTAAATAAGCAATCAAAAAACAGCGACAGCAGTTGTTTGTTTGTTGGTTTCATCCCCACAGGCTTTTCTCGTTAAACAAGAGTAGCTAGCTACAGATTCTGGTACCTACTTACGAAAGGCTTTCCTCCTGTTTCGATACTGTTTGAGTGTCTTCTTATCTTGAGCTTGTTTTCGTCACGATCATCGCTCGCGGATGAAAATAGGATGGTGGTGGAGTGGGTTGAGCGAAAAAGGCACCATCAAACTGAAACGATTTTTGTTGTGGAGACAACGCCATCTCTCTAAAATAAAAGTACTCAGTTTTGGGTAACACCTATGCCGCACAGGGACTGTGTTGGAAACACACATTTTGGCATCAACATTTCAAAAGGGCGTAACTGCTTTTACAACCAATTACTTCTCACAGAGCTGTGCATCGTATATCATTCATCTTACGCAATTCACATCCATTAAACGAAAGAAGAGGATTTTATCTTTCTATTTGTGCTAGTGGATTGCTCGGGAGGGATGAGATACGGTCCACAGCTTTATGAGAAGGCATTGGTTGCAAAAGCAGTTACGCCCTTTTGAAATGTTGGTGCCGATTTTTTTTAAAATTGCTCGTACGCTCACATTTTTGCAAAATATCAATATTTTTCGGTATTTGAAGGTGGTTTATAAACCCAGTGAGGTTGCCATGTCGAAATTATTGCAAAATACATGTTCATGTGAGCGTACCGTAATCCGGGGTCAAATTGATCACACAACTTTTGCCGTTAACATCATTGCCAATTCAAATATTGCTAAAAGAATTTCTGTAAAACCAGTACCCTGTAGATCTCCATGGAACCATGTGACAGAATTTTGTTCAACAAAGTTAAACTTTAAGTTCAATATCTCCAAATATCAAAAAATTGCAAATGCCACTTTAGGGCGAAATTGATCAGTATACAATAAAGCATCGGTTGGGAAGGAAAATTTTCTTCTCCTCTTAATTTTGCTTTTCTAAAACCGAATAACACGTTTAAAATCTTACAACTAGTGAATTTAATACTTTAAATGCAAAATTAAATTTTGAAATTTCCCCTAAAACGCCTAAAGGTAGGCAATTTAATTTGAAATAAGTGATTTCTATCACAATAAATGACTATTTCATCATAAAATGAACTTTTTTATAACTATTTCATGTTCTGATTAGCTACAAAACTTCCTAACGAAGGTTTCACAAAAATGTTAAAACAGAGAATTCACGGGAAGTCCTACAGTAAAACCTCCATGAGTCGATATTGAAGGGACCATCGACTCAAGGAAATATCGAGTAGTGGAACAAAAATCCTTTGGAAAGCTTTTTGTTAGGACCATCATAGTAACCCAGAATTTTTTTTTCAGTATGGGAAAATTTACCTCCATGAGTCGATATCGAGACAAGGAACATCGACTCATGGAGGTTCGACTGTATTAGCAATCGATTGTTTAGTAGCAATGATTTCAGCTAAATGAGAGATACATTGCAAATTCCTTAAAAAAATAAGGCAAAACCAACTTTTTTCTAAAAAATTAAAAGTTTACACTCATCTCTAGACAGCTACGAACCAGATGACGTAAAAAGTGCAAGATCATTACGACGCTTAAGAGTTCCTAGTATGGAATCACAATGTTGTACCCGAATGATCAATTTCACCCCGCTGATCAATTTGACCCCGGTTTACGGTACGAGCAATTTTAAAAAAATGTGTGTTTCCAACACAGTCATGTGCGGCATGGATGTTTACTAAAAATGTGCAGGCCGAACACATTTTTGAGCGTAGCCGTTTTTGCGTGATCATTATGGTCCACTGTACGAATTGATGCTACACGGAAAAATATTATAACCCAAAGAATAAGTTTTAAAAACTTAAATTTGGCTAAACTGCTTAAAGTTTTAACTCAAAGTTGGGTTGTTTTCTCCCTCGCCCCACCGCAATGTTGTCGAAAACAAAGAGAGAAGCACCGACGCATCCGCTGCTCTTCCGTGGAACAAGCCAAATTTGGGTTTTCTTGAATTAACCCAAATTTGCGTCATTTGAGGCCTCCGTTGGGTAAAAATAACTTACCACTGGGTTAATTTTTTGCCGCTCTCAAACGAGAACTACTCACTCACCACTTTCGCTGTTTAACGCAAATTTGAGTTATTCCACGGAAGACCGGGATTGCGTCAAAACAACTTAAATTTGCGTTGATTTGTAGTTCAGTGTAGGCTACTTACTCTCACAGAAAATTTGACGTTTGGGAGGTGCCGGCACCGCTCAAACGTCAAATTCTCGGTGAGAGTAAGCAGCCCAGCAAAAATTCGTGCGGTGGACCATTTGCTATGTTTTGGTATTGGATTTCTTGTTGATGATTAGACTACGATGATCAAGACTGTGATAATTTGAGAATCCACTGAATCATCATTTCCCAGCGACATTTTACACTAATCAAACTGATTTTGATTACCTGTTGTGCATCCAACGCCCATGTGGCTGTGATGAACTCAACGGAACTTGTGTATGCCAGCCGCTGCGAAGTCGTGTGCAAAATTAGTCTATGATGATAATGAATTTCGGCCGAGTCTAAATGGGTGCAATAATGGTTTGGTAATGTTTATGTACAATGTTCAAAGAATGTTGAAACGATTTTCCAAGATAACTTTTAATCAGAGAAGAGAACTGTCGGTCAAAAGAGACACAAAACAAGCAACAAGAAGGCGAGGCAATTACTCTTTATCCCAACAGGTAACAGACAAAGCCATGATCTCGAAAATTTTTGTAGATGATAAAACAGCAGTCAAATTTGTTGCGTAATTTTCTACTCATGAATAATCGATTATTAATAACCCTATAGCGAAACTTTTTGATGATGGATCTTCAGCAGCGTTGCAGTGTTTACATACTCGAAGATAACTTCTCGAAAATCGTAATGCAAGGCTTCAAAATCAATAAACTCGTGGAGAAATCTTTGTCCTATTCTGTTCAAGTTGGGACAAACCTATGTCACATTGGATGGATTGTTGCAACAAATTCATGTTGCGACATTGTTATTATTGTTGCGCGATGGCTGAATTTGGATTCACTGCCTTGAATATATCGCATCCGTGTGATCAACTCTTCAAGAAACATACCGGTGAAATGCGTGTAGCAGGCAACAGAGCAGAAAATTAGCAGATTGAACGAGTCTTTCATGGGCGGGGAGAAATTTCTGAAATTAGGCAAGCTGTCTTTCTTGGATTCGTCAACGTTTACAAATAATTAATGGATTTGTTTGCAAAGGATTGGTGGTATCTTGAGAACATCTTTTGTGGTTGTTGTTCGCCAGGCACCTATGATGTTTTCTTGGAAAGTGATGCATTGAGCTATGATAGGTTTGAAGTAAATACAACGGCATCATCGATTATTGCTAAGAATCCTGTTAGATTCGTATATTAGAAATTGAATGACAATTTGTTACAAAAAAATGGAATAAGTGTGTGCCTGTAGTTTAACATTATGCTAGTGATCTACTACGCCCAGTTTTTAGTATTTATTCAGGCTTTACTAAAGGATCATACTGATCCTAATGATGGGTAATGCATCAATCAAAAAGCAATCACCCTCTTATAACAGTCATCGTCGTGGTAAAAAGATGTCTCGTTCATCTCATCTATACAATCTGCCCTCTAGAACAGGGGTTCTCAAACTTTTTCAGCTTGCGACCCACTATTGATTGTCATAGAATTTGGCGACCCACCAGCACGTATTTTCATAGCAAACAGCGTTTTAGAAAATTTTGACAGACTTTTGTAATACATTTTATCGTCTTCGTAAGTTTTGATAAACTTTCATTCCAGTAGCACTTAATATGGCAAATTTAAAAGTTTATTTTTAAAATTTACTGAAATTATTTCATTTTATTTGTCAAAATAAGGTTAAGGTGTCTAAGTGATCGGTTTTAGTTGAATCTTTTAGAGATGTTTCCAAGTTTCCTGTTCAAATTTAATCAATCTGCTTCATGTAACACTTGTGAACGCCACACATTTTAGGTATTCTATCAAACATTTAAGAATAAAGAGTACATAGAATTTATACAAAGTCTTTGAAAAAAATTCAATGCTTCTGCAGAACCTTTCAAACAAATCGAGTTGAAAATGTTGTTCTATATTTACGGCGAGAGGAGATTTCAAAATTATTATGTTGCCGGATGGTCAGATTAGTCAGATGAGGTTTTAAAATTTCTAAAAGGTCAGATTTTTTTAAATCTAGCAGGATTTCACTGAAATTATGCTTTATCGAAGCTCGGTTGAAATGAACAGATCGTTTGATGAATATAAACAAACGTTCGTTGGTTTCTTGGCGAGATTTGGCATACATTTTTTTTTTGAATTGCTAGGTACTGAACTGGGCGTGTAAATCTAACAGAAAATGCAAACTGCAAGCCAATACTTTAACTCATTATTTTCCAGACCACTACAAAAATCTGAATTTTTACCTGAATCTTACACCTTCTTATTAAAATTTCGTAGTTTCAGAATCGATTTCAGAACGCAGAAAGTAGTTTCAACATTGAATATAATCCAGTTAGTCTGTTAGTTATAATATAATTCATGGAATAAATTAATTAGGCAGGATCCTGATTTCTAGCAGTAACTCAATCCATTCTTCAAGAGAGTATTTGTAAATGATAAATGGATTACAATATTATTTGAAATAAGTTAACTAAAACATTTATTACAATATCGTCCAAGCATTCGCGACCCACCAAAAATCAGCCTGCGACCCACCAGTGGGTCGCGACCCATAGTTTGAGAAACGCTGCTCTAGAAGCCTCTCTGAGTCAATAAATCGAAAAGAAATGTTATACCCTGCTAGACCATGTGCGTTGGACTCCAGGACCCCATCGTACGATATTATCATCCAGCCAGCTAGCCAGCCAGTCAGGAAGCAATCCCCGTTCCGAAGATACGAACAAAAACGAACATGATTATGATTTATGCAAAAATGGAAGTGCGAGTCATGGCAGCGCATGCAAATTGCGAAACAACGACCCCCCGGTGGGGATAAAGAAAACTTTTCCACTTGGCATAATTTAGACTATGGCCACGACGTGAAAAGACGTCTCCTTGAGCACTTACAACTAGATAACGTGGCGAAAACGACGGATAGTCGAGAAGCATCATGTGAGCATCGCTTTCTTCGGATTCGTTCGGATTTTCATCACCGCCGCCACCCGGTGGGCTCCCCATTACACGACACTCACTTAAATGGCTCCATCCCATCGTCAACTATCAAAGCTGGTCCTATATCTTCAGCTAGAAGTGCAACACTTCTCAAGTCAGCACTTGGAGCTATTGGCGTGTCGATTAATATTTATGAGATTGCTGCTTCCGTGGGATATCCAGGTGTTGGTTGGGTATTTGATAATGTTGCGATAAAACTACTCAGCAGACATAGACACACAGAGTATCATGAAGATTATAGCATTTTTTGCATACCTAATACAAATCTTTCTTCAAAATATGGATTACAACCTCGGCATTATACGCCGCTATACGCTATAAAACATGGTCCTGTACACTCGGTACATCTAGATACATCTGAACCCGAAGCAGGTCTGGAATTTCGTCAGATCTAAGCGGAACGATGACGGACTTCCTACACAAATAAAAATAATGAGGTTTACACGTCATGTATGTATATTTCAGTTTAGTCATGTAAACCTACTCTTATGATGGTTTACATGATATATCATGTAAATTTGTGTTATATGTCATGTAAACACACAGAGTCATGCTTATTTACATGACATATAATGGAAGTTTACATGATATTATATGACTTTTTCATGATATGTCATGTAAACTTCTGTGATATCCCACGCTACAATCATGAGCATCATATTTCACAGAATTTTACATTCTTTTTTCGATCTGTGTACCTACATCAATGCACCTTGGAGAGCTACAAGAAAACTCGATTTCTGAAAAGTGCGATCTTTTTCTCCACTCAGTTCATAGCCGACATTCAGCAGTTCCGCCGCGTCATTTGCTCAAGTTGAGATAGCCACTCGTGAGACTGTGCGTGATGTGACGGGTTACAACACATTTCAGATTGATGCAGAAGATGTTTCAAAAGCGATTCCTTAACTGAAATTTTAGTATTCTGACGACCCACATTGTATCCCGTCAGTTTTATTGAAACGTTGCTGTTCAGTGATTCTTTAACCGCTGACAACATCTCATTCCAATGTCAGAAGTTTCCATCAACTGGAAACATTCATTCTTGTTTTCAATTCCCAAAAAAACCTTCTTGAACGTTGTCTTGAAGCTCTTCACCGATAGTTTGAGATGGGGTGTGAACTGCTGGCGTTTCCTTTTCTTCGGGTTAACTCGCAACTCTGGATTTCGACATCATCAGCTGGATACAAACGACGCCGTCCGGGGGGAGATACTTCGGAGATACAAGCATTCTCCATACGCGTTGTCTTATGCGTCACAAAAACCATGCCAATCGCTGGGTACTGAGTCCTTGGTGAAACCTACGTGCTGATATAGCGACAATTCACAAGCTCCCAGAAATGTGTGCGTTGGTCTTGGAGCTCCGCCGTAGAACACAGTGTGGTGGCAATGGCAAGTCACTGGCACGGACACGTAGCTTCGGAGACACGGCCAGACACGATCCAATCAAACACCGTGTTTTGGAACGTTGGTCCATCTTCAGTCGGAATCTTCAATCCCTAGATAGTATGTACTTGACACCGATGATCATGTCGATGCCCGACGTATGGTAGAACTCGGGATCTGCAAAGACACTGCGATCTGGTAGATTCCACGTGTTGACATCGAACCCATCACATGGCAGTGGGGCCGTCAGCTTCGGCAACACGTTGAAACGTATTACTTCCTCAAAATTCAACATGCTTGTGAAGCGTGGACTGACCGTGCCACTCACAGCCGCTAGCTGAACCTCCGATCCCCTTAACCGTCTGTAGTTCGGGAATTATTTAAAGTTTATTCGTTGACAGAACTCGGATGAGTCGAAACAATACTGCGAGCATGAATCCAGCAATGTTCTCCGTCGTCATCACGATTCCGAACAATGGCAGTGGATAGCACACTCAGCCAAATAACCTTAAGATTTTCATAAGGCCCAACTTATGAAACGGCCTTTGAATAATTCATAATGATTCGGATGATTTTCATAAGGTCACTCTATGACGTAAAATCGTCTCACAGCTTGGCTTTTATTCATGTTTAGCAACTTGGTATTCTCAAGCGTCGGTAGCCGTGTGGATAAATCACGGGCTCGGTGATCCCGACGTTCATGGATCGAATCCAGTCTGCATCATTTTAAGATTTTTTTGTTCTTTTCATAAATTTATCTTATGAAATTTGTCATAGCAAGCATGATCAATTTTCATAAGGTATTCTTATGGCATCCATAAGAATTGGTTATAGCAAATTTTCATAAGGTATTTCGATGAATTTCGCTAGTTTTTTTCGCTGAGTGCAGGACTTGCTTTGTCTTATTTGTGACGGAAGAGAGAGAGTTTTGTAATGTGAGTTGTATGCATGTGGCGAGTTTTGGGTTTGGCGAATATGTGTAGATAATGGATAAAAAAGTGCATCGTTCGTTTTGGTGGTGTGTGGTGGATGCTATCTGCACTCAGCCAAATAACCTTAAGATTTTCATAAGGCCCAACTTATGAAACGGCCTTTGAATAATTCATAATGATTCGGATGATTTTCATAAGGTCACTCTATGACGTAAAATCGTCTCACAGCTTGGCTTTTATTCATGTTTAGCAACTTGGTATTCTCAAGCGTCGGTAGCCGTGTGGATAAATCACGGGCTCGGTGATCCCGACGTTCATGGATCGAATCCAGTCTGCATCATTTTAAGATTTTTTTGTTCTTTTCATAAATTTATCTTATGAAATTTGTCATAGCAAGCATGATCAATTTTCATAAGGTATTCTTATGGCATCCATAAGAATTGGTTATAGCAAATTTTCATAAGGTATTTCGATGAATTTCGCTAGTTTTTTTCGCTGAGTGTGGTGTATTGGTGTTCCCGGGTATGCTTGCGCTTGAGTTTCACTTGTGGGTTTTGTAGACGTCTGCGGAACGGTGGATTGTTTACTTTTTTTGTGGACACAATCCGTTGTTGCTGCAGCACTGGCCAAGTGTCCCGATGAGAGGCAGTTCATGCACAGACTGTTCTTCTGCTTCCTTCATCTTCTGGAACCTTCCACAAAAAACGCTGGATTCAATGAATCCGAACAGAAGCAGCATCGCACGGTGCAGCTAGTCGAAGGATGGCTCACGGTTATCTTCGGTTTCTTTGTCTCGACGACGGGGTTTTTACTCGGACGGACGGATTGGAAAACAGCGCAGTGATTCTTCTGGAAGATGATTAGGTTTCGATTTGTTGGTACCTCTTTCGAAATCTGCGCCGCTTTCCAGAATAGCAAGGTAGAGCTTGTCGAGTCTCGAGCAGACCATGTGCACCAGAATCGTGCTCCAGCTATCGGTGGCCTGGTTCATCTTTTGCAACATCAACAGGTTTTTCTCGAAGTCGCTGATGAGCTGACTCGTATCTTTCTCGTAGCATCGACTTGATTCCAAACATGACATCGAGGTATGCCTTTACGATCAGCTTTCGGTTGTGATAGCTATCCTCCAACGCACCCCACGCTACCGAAAGCTCGAAGGAACTGGCTTCCAGGAGTGCATTACCGGGCAACGATGATCGGAGGAAGGTGAACTTCACCATGTCCATGAGCTCCCGATTGCAATGGATCAGGCTTTGGAACGCGTCACGGTACGAAACCCAATCTCGCTGTATGCCGCTGAACGTTGGGAGTTGTTTTTATATCCGGAAGCTTCACCCTCGAGAGAACCGCATGTGCAGTTGGTACTGCAGAACTAGGGTTGACAGGCCTCATCTGATTTTGCCACTTCAGCAACACAGCCTTCGCCTTGCGCTTTCAGCTTCTCACTTCTTCGCCGTATGTTCCAGCCTCACTTGACGCTCCTGTTCCGACTCCTCTGGATCGACCACTTTATGTTCGTCGGCTTCATCCATAATCACAACGATCTTCTCACGAACTTCGTGAAAGTCATGGAATGCACTTTCGAACATCTGCAAACGAACTTCCACCTCAACTTGGTCTTGTTCTTCTTTGAAGTCACGCACAAACGAAGCCACTGTGCACTAACACCACAGTACCATAGGGGAGACTGAGGAGTCTTGATCCCTGAGGAGACTTGTTCCCCCCATATTTGCTCGGAATCAAAAACATTTTTCTTCTAGCATAATTTTTCCAAAACTACTCCTGGACAAACGACTATGTTTTGGCTAAGAGTGATTTCGATTGTACATTGCATTATTTTTCAACGGTTGATGGTTTGTTTTCAGTCCTTCAGAAATCTTTTAGGCGATTCCGAAAAATTTCAATAACTTTGTGAAACTGGAACCAAATCGTGTCAAAATTTCACAGCACATAGTATAAATAAAAAACTATCAAACGTATTTCTTCAAATAAGGCTGTTTTATAAATATTTCAATTAATGTAGCTCAGTGTATACAACAGTGACATGGGGAGACTTGATCCCTCGAGGATTATACACACATTATATATGTGAAAAATAAAATTCAATTTAAAAGCCTCTATTTACTCGGAATTCTAGTATATTCAATGATAAAACGTGTCAGATAATTATTATTTTAGTACAAACCATGAAAAGGGGGATCAAGTCTCCCCATTTTCAAGATACGGCATATCCTTAACAATTTAAGGAAATCTTATAATTTCAAATACACCGTATGCATCAAGAATGCAAGAAAACTGGAAAAGAAAATAAATAGGAAGCTTCTGGAGTTATTTTTCCTTTAAATTAACCATGTGCTCAAAAGGGGATCAATTTTGACCCATTTTTGAAAAATACATCATAAGACATGCCTACATAAAAACACAGTTTTGAAAACTTTAACAATAATTTAAAGTCCTTCTGTTTTGTATAAACTTGCAATAGATGTTTACCTGCTATTTTGTATGAAAAATGTATCTAGTTTTGTGTTTTTTCTTAGAGTTACAGGCAAATTAAGAAAAAGGGATCAAGTCTCCCCAGTCTCCCCTACTATACGCTGCCGCACACTTCACTGCCACACTGTAACACTGCACTTGCTGCTGCTGTTGACTGCGACTCCACGCGCCGCGAGACGAACTGACCATTCAAAGTTTGACAGACACAGCGGAGGGGAACAACCAATACCAACCAGATTCAGCAAATCCAAGACTGACTGATAATGTATACCACAGGGATCAGATCCACTAAATAATCCAACATAATTTCGCATGCAAATCTAGGTTTATTTCTCATCAATCGCCACCCACAGTGGCCTTTCTCATGTAAATTGTCACAGACTCAACATGCAAATCGTACTTCTATGTGTTCTTCAAATCTGTCCGTATTTAGTCGTTCAGCTCGATCAGAACCTTGAATCCTGGCTCCTCGTTCCGTTCAACAGTAGTTGTTCCGTATCAGCAAACAGTAATCACGCGTATGATCTGGCTCGAAGGACCATACCCTTCTGGTATTTTTTGTATTCTTCAATCACTTAACCTAATTTACAGTTCTTTTTGTCCACTAGGGCACTTTGTGAGCGATTCTAATTGGGAGCTGTACTTACACTTTGTACAGTACCTAAATTAATTCTATTCTAATAGTTTTATATCGAACTGGTTGCCGTTGCGCTGCTGCCACTTTCTACCCTACAGCGATAGACATTCGTTTAGCCGAGGCTGAAAAATTTTCAAAAAAAAAGTCAGGAAACTCATACAAATGATATTATGATAAAACTTTGTTATTGCAGTGATTGTATATCTAGTACTGTTTTATGAAAAGGTGATACAACATAAATACATATACACTGAAACAAAAACTAGGGTAAAAACGTTTTAACTGTCATTTTTTGCCAGACACTCGTTAAGCCAAGGTAAATGAAAAAATAGTTTTTAATAGTTTTTTTTTGTAATTTCGTGAATATAATACCCCAAGGCATATAGTTTAGGACGTGTTAGCAAGATAATTGACCTTAAAAGTTTTTTTATTTGTGAAATTCAAATAATAATTACAAAAAATTGTCCCGATAAGGAGAAACGATGATAAATAAATTTATATAAGGAAAATGCTTTCTGTAAACACTGTAATGTAAGCTAGATTGGTTGTTTTGAAAATAAGGCACAGAATTATTGATGGAAATGTTTAAATGATTGCATAAAATGTCGTCAGAAAATTAAGTATAAAGATTTTTGGTTGGTTAAACATCAAAATGGGATTGATAAAAGCTAAAATAAAAAGTTCTGTGTAGAAAAAAAACGTATCCTAATGCCTCTGAAGTATATCTGTATAATACTAGCATTACTGAATGAATTAGAAGACTGCCAAGTGAAAGAACTGCTAGAAGAGTCGGAATGTTTGTACCCTGTTTATTTTAAAGCAGATGAACATACAAAAATGCATGACATGGTCAAAACATTGGCTTATTTCATTTAATCTGAAAAAATATATTATAAATGAGTTTTTAATTTAAACCACATTCATTTTGACAGATGTAACATGAGCATGAAAAGGACGGCAACATGATCGATAAAGTAGAGTATATGATCCGTTTTTTGGTGCATGTGTGTGGTCTGCCAAAATGACCTGATAATTGTCAAACATTTTCATGGCTAGCATTGTTGGTGTAATGAAGAATGAATGTTGTTTCAGCCAGAATACAGTCTAGAAGATATTAGAAGCTATAAGAAAACGTAATAGTAGTAAACGCTGTGATTTGTGCAAGTGATACTATCATATTTCATCAAAAAATACTTAGATACGTGATTTTTTGGTGGTTTGTGGCATTTTTTCTGTTAAAAACTTTGTTTTTTCGTTGATTTTTAACCCGCACTCGTCATGATAATTTCATTTGAATCACTTCCGATGAAAATAACTACAACAAATTTCAATTTGGAAACATTTACAATAATATAACATATTTATATCAGATACATGTAAAATTAATATGGCAACACTTCTGAAAACGATCAAATTCATTTTTTACAAGTCGATATATAATGCAGGTCACCATACAAAATGATTGTGTTGGATATTTTTCGAAATTTGATAGTTTTTACTATGGATTTTTAAAAATTGTACAATTCGGCTAAACGAATGTCTAGGCATTTTTTTTTTTCTTGTATTTTAAGGCCAAAAAATGAATAATATATTGTTTCATCCCATTCGCTCATGCAAATTACCTAGAAGATCCCCTAAATATTAAAAAAAACATAAAATTATTACAGTTGCGAAAAAAATAGAAAAAAATATGCCTCGGCTAAACGAATGTCTACCACTGTATCATGGTACAGTCGACTCTCCACATGTCGGTGTTCTACATCTCGATATCTCTTCCTATCTCGATGGTTTGGTCGGTCCCTTCAATCTGCATACATTTTACCTTTCTACATGTCGATATCTCCTTATCTCGATATCTCTCTATCTCGATGCGATCTCGTTCGTTTTTGTTCGAGATTTTCTCTCCATATTCCCGTTTTTACAGGTTGCTATAGATCTCATTTCTTAGGTGCAAAAAATTCTGTGAAGGTGAAGTGACATCCGTTTGTTGACGGTTTTTCCTAGTTACGGACGATTTTTCAATCTAGTGTGCATTAGAAATTTGTTCTTGAGTTCAATCTCTCCCTATCTCGATGGTCCCTTCAATATCGAGATGTAGAGAGTCAACTGTAGAACCGATTGGGGGTCCACCATGAGTTGCCGGTTCGCCGTTGTCCAAGTCCGGGTTCGTTTGAGCCATGGGCTCAGAAGAGGATAAGTGTCAGCTGCTCTCAGGGGGAAAGAGCAACTGATGAAAGTGCCGGGGCTGGGATCGAACCCATGACCATCTGCTTATGAAGCAAACGTGTAGCCGATTGCGCCACGTTCCCCGGTATTTTCGTGTATTTACCCAACAAATACTGAAAGGTTCGTCACGTCAAGTGTCGGCACAAATTTCCAAAACACCTTTTGATAATAAATATAACAAAATAATTTGAATGGTTCGTCATCTTCGGTGTCGACATGTGTAATATTTTAGTCAAAACAATTAAGAGTTTTGATTTAAATACTAGTTGCATGAATCACATTACTGACCAATGTAAATCCAGATCATGTGACTTTTAACCCTCCCCAAAAACTCCATCCCGCGACAGTCGTGGAGAAAATGAGGTGATCTCGGTCTCTGGTAGCAACGTACGTCACAGTGTGAACCCAAAATGTACTCATGACCATTAAATTGAAATCTGTGCGCATCTTACATTTTCAGAGACGATCGCTGCAGAGCGATCTAATCCTTGATTGGGTCTGAGAAATCTGATGCTTCACTCAAACATCAAAAATACTTAGCATCGTTGCGTTGAAATGATTTGAATCAATGATGCAGTATTTTACATCAAGTGAGCACAGGAGCAATAAAATTTAAAATAAATGATTAAGGCACGCATGGAGGCGCATGGTTGTTGATGTCTACGCTATCCATATTAGGGGTCATTCAAATACGGCGACCTTCGTTTAGCGGGAAGAGGGTTGACACTCCATGTGTTGAGTATACGAAAAAAGCAGGACAGAGGATGGAAAGGGAGTCAGAAATGCCCGAAAAATGAAGGACGTAATTTTTGAATGTTTTCATGAAGTGGCATCTTAACCCATGCCAGATGGCCTTTTTGCACCACTTCCGTTTTACGAACCAGTTTTTAAAATGGCTAAAAATCGATGAAATATTGTCAAGTTGCTGTTACCACTTGGACAGCCTAACAAATGAGGCTATTCATCATTGAAAACTATGAAAGTTTGGAAAATGGCATCTTACCCCACTTTCTCCTAATAATGTATCCAGTTTGTTTAGCTCATAATTAGGGACAATGGAAATTCGCGATTTCGCGGAAGCCGCGAAATCCGCGAAATTGAACTACCACCGCGAAATTTAGGAAATCTCGCGAAATGCCGCGAAGTTTTATGAAATTACGCAAATACCCTACAAATTTCCATCTATTTCAAATTTCAAAGCATAAATATAACTTTTTACAGTGAAACGTTCATCATGATTCCGTATCAACACAATAAAAGTTTACGGCATTTTAAGTATATAGTTTTTTCAGAGTTTTCATCAAAGTTGTTTTTTTTTCGAAAAAGTAATGATTACACCTCACAAAATCAAATAAATTATTCATTTGGCATGCGAAATGGCAGTTTAATTCAACAAAACGGTCAACAAAAATGGGGCCGCGAAATCGCCGCGAAATTCACAAAAGTGGCCCGCGAAATTTAAGAAATTTTGCCGCGAATTTCCATTGTCCCTACTCATAATCCAGTGAATAAGAACCCATCGAGACATCGGTTGCAATTCGGCAAGCATAAGGGCTCAAAAATACCATGTTCTAGGATTATCTCAAACTTTTGATAGGTACGAAAGACTAATCAGTGTACTTATTATCTATTCCTTTTGCTTCGATGTATTTTCAGCTGCAAATCAACAATCGCCTTGATGACCCTTTCACCGGAAGTACCAGAACGAAACCAACTGATGGCAGCTGCATGAACCCATTCACACACACCACTCTTCCCGTCAATTCAGCAAAAAAAAATCCAACAAAATCTTGCGAGGAAAACATTTTTCCAGAGGTGGTATCGAACCCAACCGGATAGGAACTGTTAACCAGCAACTAGCAGAGCATCCGAGATAGAGAAGATAACCTCCCCCGCCTGGCCATCCACTTGAGCAAGCTGTGTAGGTAGTCTTATGTCCTTCACCACCACCACCGAGGACCAAGCCCTTTTCAATGAGCAAAGTCAAAAGCGCGTGATAAACAGTAAAGTCACGTTCGGCGATCTGATCCATTAGTTTTAAGTGGATTACTCGTGCTGTGTCCTGCATTCATTTTCGGCGGCAAATCCTCTTGGTCGGTTGATTGGTACTGTTCTTTTTTCGCCACGCTTTGGAAATGTAGCAGGGAGTGACCGTTTTCTGTCTGACTGTCTCGGGGAAGAAAATGAATGCATGCAAGAGGGCGAGCAGATAAATCAATTCAGAGACAACTCACGCGCAAGCCGAACTAATAAAATTCGGGACGGGAATTTAATGAATCGAACGTACACAATTAGGACCCCTTATAGGAAGGAAATACGACGTGAAAATGAACGTGGTTTTTCAGAACGATGAACACGAAACTATTGCGACACCTATGAAAAAGGAGTAGCATTATTAGCTGTAATAGTGTTAGTTATTCAATTATGGCTCATTTAGCAGGAGCGGTAAAAACGTAAACCAGAATTATGGTAAAAATTTGATTCTGACATAAAAACCTTATTTTATTCTGATGATTTATTATAAGAAAATGCTAAAAATCCATGCTATTGACTAATTTGACGATATTTTTTAATTCGTTCATTATGATGTACCTTTTATCAGGTTTACAAATAGGATTAACATTATTATAACGGATTATGAAGTTGTTTGGGCAAAATTCATCATAAAAGTAGTAAAACGGAGGGGTGCTCATCTTGCCCTGGGTGGCCATCTTGCCCCGTTCTACCCTAGGATCGCTTCCGCTCTCAAGCCGTCATTTGTAGTAGACATCCTTGCGGGTTTATCGCGGTTGCGCTCAATGATCATTTCACCTGTACGAATATGTCGAATACTGCGTACGTCAGCTCCAAGATTTAAGAGCTTCGCTTCGCTTTTCATCGCCTACAATCCTTAGTACTCAAACTCGTCCGTCTTGATGACGGACCTCCTGCCATTCCTCGGCTGGATACCCTATGCTCCTGTTCCTCTATCTTTTTCCTCTTTCCTTCCTGTTGACTAGGGCCCAGGGGGCGTTCTACCCTGGGCCCGCAGTAACCGGTGATGGGTGAAAACCTTTGATCGCTTTTCCCTATTCTATTCGATCTTAGACGGGTAGCCTTTTCATGTTCACTCTTGCAAGCTTTCGGGACCCCTGCCCGATATCCAACTTGCCAGCATTGTTGTCCTCCTGATATTACGACCGCTGCCTGTTGACTCCACACTTGATGACTGGGACGCTTATGGGATTGCTTGTCATAAACAATCGCGTCTGGCGAATGCGAAGGCCTCCGTCTCGGTAAACTTTGGCACCTTCTGCATCACGGGCTCTACTGCTGTCGGTCACAGTTGATATGAGTTCATTTTAGGCCTGCTTGATCATCATCGTTAGCTTACGGAAGTCTCTACAAGGCCTGCCTGAGGTCTTTGTTAATGTTCGACTTCCAGGACGCAAAGTCACTGATAAAGACAAGCTGCTGTGCAGCCACCTTCACGGTAAAAAGCTCTTCGCTGTTCTTGCTGATGACCCTCAGTAACCACGCTTCATCTACAACCTCTCCCGACTAATATACTGCATATGTCGGCTCACAAATCCGTGCTGCTTTGCCTCCTCGTGTTTTCGCTTTCGCTCGTTTCAAGTTGTTTAGTTATAATGAATAATTTAGCAGTTTTTCTAAGTGCAGTCAGTGGTTCCCAACCTACGGTCATGGGCCGAGCGATTTTCTCAAGAACTGAAGGTGTGAGTGTGAAGTGAAAAGGTTTTCCGAATTCTGCACTTCAGGGAGTACTTTTTTTTTTTTTTTTTTTTCAATTCATTTATTATAGGCTCATTGTTTAATCAAAAACTCTACGGAGCCGCAAATCTCAAAGAATATTTTGTTATTCTATAAGCAATTCACTAACAACTAATAAAAAGTTCTGCGGGCACACTTCTTCCTCGGGGCAGATCCGGAACCAGAAGTCGACCGAGATGCTGCGAACTGGGCACGACGCTCACTGGCCGGTGGCTTCCCCATCACTTCCAGGATCGATTTGGCGACTTCTTCCAGCTGTCTTATGCTCTCCTTTCGACGAATCTCCTTTTCCGAATCTTTTGCTGTTTCACAAACGATTGTTTCCCAATGTTCCGCTTCTGCCGATTCCGCATTCTGCTCTTCCACTTCTTCTTCCAAAATTTCAATGATTTCGCTCTCCACTGTATCCACATGCAATTGTATTGTTTCCTTTCCTGAGACTACGTCAGCGTATGAGCTGTTACTTGGAGTTTCCTGTTGGCGACTTTGCTGTTTGTTCCGAACCGCACGTTTAGGGCAGGATTCCCGTCGGTGTCCCGTTGCTAGACACAAAAAGCACGTGTCCTTTAGTCCAGTGTAAAAAATCCTTCCTTTCCTATTCAGAACATCGAGTGATGGTGGAATTGGCTTTTTCACATTGATGTACACACCGCGCACACCGGTAAACATGTGAGCCAATCCCAAATCCGCGGAAAACTTCTCCCGAACTACGCGTTCCACATCTCCATATGATCCAAGTACCTCCGCTAACTTGTCGTCGTCCAGCTCCGGCGGCAGATCGAAAACTCGGACGTACTGCATATTGATACCGGCTATGCACATGCGTACCATAACCGAGTCTCCGTTTGTGTAAATAAATTTGCGCGGTTCCAAGTTCCTTTTCAATGATTCCATCATTGCATCGAAGCTCGTAAATTTTACGAACAGTGACCGGTCTTGTGCCGTTCTATATGCCGCCTCCATCAGCATTGGGTCAGTGTCCAATTGCTTGATGAAATTAGCAATTTCCTCCCAGGACGGGCGGGCGCTGCCGGGCGGGAACCGAAACTGAGCAGTGTTAATAATCTCGTTCATTTCTTCAATCGGGTGCTCTTTTTGGTGACACACAACGCACCGAGAACAAATGAAGCTGAAGCGAACGACCGGGAACAATGCGCGCGAGTTGAACAGCAAAGGCTGTTGAGCACAGATAAACCAAGCAGCAGAGCACTTTCCGTCTGTATACCACGAAAGCTGCGACAGAACTGATCAGGGAGTACTTCTCACAATGTAGTTGTATTGCTAAGATCAGTGGTTCCCAATTTGGGGGCATGGGTTAGAAGAACTTCTCAAGAATCGAGAGTACTAGGAGGAGCGCAAATGTTTTTCGGATTGATCATCTCAAGGATCTATAATCTCTAATAGAGGTAAGTCGTAAAAATCAGTGTTTTTTAATCTTTGGCCACGGAGCACGTGAATATCAGGATTTCCAATTCATGGTCACAAGCTAAGCGGAATTTAAAAAAAAACGTGACTTTCAGGATGTTTCAGATGATTTCAAGGGGCGTTTCAGGGGGTTTCAATGTCATTTCAGGGGTTCTCCGGGAGTTCATGGGGGACGTAGGCTCGTTACAGACGGTCAATGGGGCATTTCAGGGGTTCTCATGGGGGTTTCAACAGGGACTTCAGGGGTCTCGGAGGCGTTTCGGGGTTTTCTAGGGAGTTTCTGGGATTCCAGGTTAAAACAATAATAACAGAGGCATTATAAGAGGAGCCCAGGGGAAATTCCAGGAAGTCACAGAGGGATTCCAGGAGAACTCAGGGGCGTTGTAAAGGTTCTCAGGACGTTCCAGGGGATCTCAGAGTCATTTTAGAAAGTTTCCTAAGTTCTCAGAGGCTTTGAGCGCTTCAGAAGAATGGAGGGTAGACGTGATTTATGAGAAGACCCATACTAGATGATTATATGCCAACTAGACCGTGACGTCAGCTTGAGAATCACTAGGCTATGTAACACTCCTTTAGTGTGATAAGTGA
Source organism: Aedes albopictus (assembly GCF_035046485.1). Taxonomy (NCBI): domain Eukaryota; kingdom Metazoa; phylum Arthropoda; class Insecta; order Diptera; family Culicidae; genus Aedes; species Aedes albopictus. Next base: position 303,316,801 of record NC_085137.1, on the reverse strand, counting down.
TCCATGAGGACTCCTAGGACTTTCGGTTTCTGAGAAATTGGCATGGCCCGTGATTTCAGATTGCTTCACAACACCACTTTATTGAAATCTGAGACATTGAAATTAGTGCTCCTTGACATTTCATTCATTTATTTAGTATAACATCAAATTCAAAATAAAACTGAATCAACAATATTTCTCCATAATACACGGTTCGTGGCTACCGCTCTCCATCCTCGGTCGCGATTAGATGTTAAGGGTGCTCCTTAACATCTAAAATCCAAAAAGCAAAGTCTCTGAAATAAAGAAAAATCAATCCAAAAAGCAATCACATCTTCTCCTAGGAATTTCGCTTCTTGCCAAATTAACATGACCTGTCATTCATGCTTGGGAACCACTGAGCTTTGCAAAACCAATTTATTGTATCACATTCACAATAGGGCACTGCATAAAATTCTCTCCTTCTCTTTCACTCCTACAGGAATTTTGTAAACAACAAGGCCAGGAAACTTCAAAATCCCATACAAAATCAAAACAATGCAGTGCCCTATACAGAAATCTGGAGCAATATTTGAAATGGGACCCAAAAAGTTTTGTACCTTTTTACGAAAATGATCCGTAGGGCCTAACAGTAGCAAGCCTATTCTTTATATTTTGTTTACTTATTATTGATACCGTCTGTTCTGGTTCGGACCACCCTAATGAAAACAGAATTTTCACAGCAGGCAAGTAACTTTTGCAACAGCTTGAAACTAATTTTATTGATACAAATAAACAATAGGAATAGACAAATTGGCACTTTAACAGTAATTCTTTTTAGCATTTTCTATTATTACTTACATTTTATAGTTTTCTGTATTAGTCCTTTTCCTCACAGGTATGCTGGCTCACGGTCGAATCAACGGCGCTTTCACCTATCCTGTACAGAACACTGTTAGATTCACGTTTCTACGATTATTTATACTGTCCTTACCTTCGGACGAGCTTTCAATCACAAACTCTCTGTATTTGCACGTAAGCTAATTTTAGCAATCGCAATTATCTAATAAATAGTTCAAACTCCCTAAACTACACTTCTTTACTCAAAGCCTAGGTTGACCATTTTGATCATTCTTCGTTCTGTTTTTGTTTATGATTTTATTTACCATTTCTATTTTTACCATCTCCCTCTCACGCAACATACCTTCTGACATCTATGCTCTACTCACGGGTAATCCATCACCGGGGTGGTCTCGTCTGGTGTGGACCGCATGTTGCGCAATGGTTGCGCTGTCGAAAGGTGGTATGGGGCAGTGCCAACACACCCCCTCCCGTAACTCTGGTGGGGCTCCTCGGCTGCACCGGATTTACCCTCCTGTACCTCGAGCACAGCCAGTCTGGTCACCGGCCTCCTAAACTTACCCTTGCTCGTCTCGACCATGGCCTGCCGGATTCTGCCGTCCGCTCCCGGGTAGACGTCCGTCACGATGCCCCGGATCCAGCTCTTCCGCACGGCCTCATCGGTGATGTACACTAGATCACCACACGCTAGTGGCGGCGACTCGGAGAGCCACTTCGTCCGCTGGTTGATGGATGGCAGATACTCGGACACCCACCGAGCCCACAGTTTGTCCGCCAGTCGCTGTGACCGCTTGTAGCGGTCCCGCAGTGCTTCGGCCTCGCTCGTCGGTGGAACTGAACGCTCCTCGCTGATTGCGCCAACGCCGCGAACAAAGTGGTTCGGCGTCAACGCTCCCTCCGCTCCTGGTTCCAGGCCAACGTACGTTAGTGGCCGGGAGTTGATGAGGTCTTCGGCCTCCGCTATCGTAGTTAGTAGCACTTCGTCCGTTATCGTCCGCCCGTCGTTCAGCACGGTCAGTGCTGCCTTCACGGAGCGAACCAATCGCTCCCAAACCCCACCCATGTGGGGTGCGCTGGGCGGGTTGAAATTCCAGCGGGTCCTGGAATCCGTGAATTCGTCCTCTGACTCGATCTCGATTCGCTGCATGATGGCCTTGCTTGCTGCTTGGAAGTTTGTGCCGTTGTCCGAGTAGAACTCTAGCGGCTTCCCTCTGCGACACACGAACCGCCGTATGGCCATCAGACACGCTTGAGTCGTCAGGCTGTGAGCAACCTCAAGGTGGACAGCCCTCGTCGTCATGCAGGTGAACAGGCAGATGTACCTCTTCTCTGATCTGCGGCCGACAGTAACAGTCAGCGGTCCACAGTAGTCCACGCCGGTGTGGCTAAACGGTGGCAGATGCGGCGTTACTCGCGACTCCGGCAACGGAGCCATCCTCGGGTTCGACGTGCGACACTTCTTCACCTTGCACCAGATGCACTTTCTTCCTATCCTCTTCAGTTCCGCTCGCAGGTTCTGGACGTAGAAACGCTGCCGAATTTCGTTGACTGCGGTCTCCGTGTTCCCGTGAGCTACTTGCTGATGGTAGTGCTCGAGTAGCTTGTCAGTCACCGGATGCTTTTTCGGCAAAATAATCGGGAACCGCAGCTCGAATGGTAGCGACGATCCTTGCGCCGCTCTGCCTTCCATCCGTAGTACACCCTCGGCGTCCAGGAACGGGCTCAAGTTGTACAGGCTACTGCTCTTCTCCACCGGTTGCTGCTGCTGGTTCGGCTGCTTCTGGTTCTTCACCAATGTGCAGACCTCGTCTCCGAAGCAATCGGCTTGGGCCGACCTCCAGAGATACGCCTCCGCTTTCCGGTATTCGTCCCGCTTCAGCGGCACTAGCTTCGTTCGCACGTGTTTCTTCACGACGCTGCTGATTCTTGCAGTGGCCGGTACGACTTCGATCTCCAGCCCATCTCTCTTCCTTCTGCAGTTCGATGCAAACCGGTAGACGCACGCTACCGTCCGGACCAGAATCTTCCACTTCGAAAACCGCAGAGGGTCCACCATCGGCTCAGTGACTGCAATTTCGTGGAAATGCAAACACGCTCGGGTCTCCTCGCTAGTGTTCGGTGTCACTGCCTCTTGCTCCGGCCAAAAATCCTCCGGCTGGTACAGAAAGTCTGGGCCACGAAACCATGGTCCGCTTGGTCGCAGGCTGTGCGCCTTTTCCCACTTCGTTAACGCGTCGGCCACGTTGCACTTCGTCGGCACCCATCTCCATTCTGCAAGCTTCGTTAGACTGTGGATCTCGCCGATCCGGTACGCCACAAACTGCTTGTACCGACGGTGGTCGGAGTGGATCCACGACAGCACGGTCTTCGAGTCGGACCACATGAAACGCTTCTTTACCTCCAACGAAATCGTCTCGCCGACGGAGTTCGCCAGCCTCGCTCCTAACACTGCAGCTTGCAGCTCCAGTCGCGGTATGGACATGTGCTGCAGCGGTGCTACCTTAGATCTCGCCATCACGAGCGAGCATAACGGCCCGGTGGCCGTCTCGATGCGGATGTACGCCACGGCACCGTACGCGTCCTGGCTAGCGTCTACGAAAACGTGCAGCTGTAGGCTGTCGTATCGCAGTGAAAATCCGCCACGGAAGTAGTAGCGGGGAATGCGGACTTCTTCAACTTCCGGAAGCCTCCGGATCCAGTTGCTCCACTTCTCCGCGCACTCTTCGTCGATCTGCTGGTCCCACTCACATCCGGTACGCCACAGGTCCTGAATCAGCAGCTTCCCGTAGAATGTGAAAATGGACAACAGTCCTAACGGATCGAAGAAACTCATCACGCAGCTCAACAGGATCCTTTTGGTCGGCAGCTTCTCGCCGGACAGGAACGGCTCCAGATCGTCTCTCAGTTTGGTGGAGAACGAGAATTCGTCACTTGCCGGGCTCCACACGATCCCCAGTACTCGCTCGGATCCGGACTCCTTATCCTCGCTGAACCGCACGCACTGATCCTCTTTTCGCTCTCCCATAGCATCCAGGAACTCTTCAGAGTTGGAGACCCAGTTGCGGAGCTCAAAACCGCCTCTGGAGTGGACGTATCGTACTTCCTTAGCCCGTTTGACAGCTTCCTCGATCGTGTCTACGCTGTCGAAATAATCGTCGACGTAGTGGTTTTCAACGATGGCCACCGCCGCCGCTGGGAATTGTCCCGCAAACTCCTTCGCGTTTAGGTTCTTGACGTACTGCGCCGAGCATGGCGAGCTCGTCGACCCAAAGGTCGCTACGTCCATCACATACACTATCGGCTTCTCCGACGGATCGTTTCGGAACAGAAACCTTTGAGCTCGCTTGTCCTCTTCTCGAATCCGCAGCTGGTGGTACATCTCCTTTATGTCTGCGCCGAAACCGACTTCTCGCTCCCGAAACTTGCATATCACCGCCGGCAGGGCAGTCAGCATATCCGGTCCCTTCAGCAACTTCGAGTTGAGCGACACTCCTCTAACTTCCGCTCTGGCGTCCCACACCAGACGAAACTTCTTCTTTCTCGGATTGTAGACGATATTCAGCGGAACGTACCACACCTTGCTGCAATCCAACGCTAGCAGCTCCGACTCCGACGCTTCGTGTGCGTAGCCTTTCACGAGATAGTCGGCGATCATGGTACGGACTTTGACATACAGCTCGGGATCCTTCCGCAGGCGTTTCTCCAAACACATCAGCCGCTTCACCGCCATAGGGTAGCTGTCGGGAAATTCGATGCTGTCGTCCTTCCACAGCAAACCCGTCTCGAAACGATCGCCGATCCTCCTCGTCGTCTTCTTCAAAATCTCCTTCGCTCTTCTGTCTTCTTCCGGCTCCGGAAGCATGGCGATGGAAATGCCGGACTCCTCCAGCGTGTAGTGACTCTTCAGGAGATCGTGAAGCTCCTGATTGGAAACCGGGCTGCACGAATGATGCGCGACCATTCCGCTAGTCACGTTTCCCGGTCCCGTCGGCCCGTATACGGTCCAGCCTAGCTTCGACCTTACTGCTATCGGCTCTTCCGGTCGGCCGATTCGCGATTCCAACGGCGCGTAAAGGTGAATATCCTTCAGCCCGATCAAAATCTGTGGAGCGGCATGCTGGATGTCGGTGATCGGTAGGCCTTGGAGATGCGCATATTGCCTCACCACTTCCGAAATGGCTACCGTGTGTTGTGGAAGCTTTAAACTCTCCACTGTGTGGGCGCTCTTTATTTGGAAACGTTGTGCGGATCCTCTCGCCGAGATGAAGAGACTCACGCACTGCGAGTCTTTCTCGATCCGGGAAACTCCTGCGGTCCAAGTTACGCGCAAGGGCTGTGTCGCGCCTCGGACTCCTAAACGGTTCACCAGTGCCCGTTCGACCAGTGTGTACGACGATCCTTCATCCAGAAACGCGATAGTGTTCACGGAGTGTTTGCCACAATGCAACGTGACGGGCATCATCCGGAAGATCACGGTTTGTTTTGGCTGCGCGGCGTGAACGTTGCAGTTTAGCCCTGCGGCTGGCCTGACAAAATGGAGCAGCGGGTTGTGACGCTCCTTACAGCCTTCGACGTTGCAGCGGAAGCTTAGCTTGCAGCCGGCGGTACCATGCTCGTTCAGGCACAGTTGGCATAACTTCCATCTGCGTACCGCTTCCCATCGCTCTCCGAGTTGGAGCCTTCGAAACTTCTCGCAGTTCCTGATCCGGTGATCCACTCTGCCACAAATCCGGCAGGGCTTCCTCTCCCTCCTGGGTGGACTCGAACTCCTATTCTCTTCCACGTCGTGCGAGTGCACGTAGCCGTCGTGCGCTCTGCTTCTCGATCCTTTCTTCGATCCGGATTCTCCGGAACGGGGGGTACCTTCTCCATACGCTGCTACTTCGCTAGCGTCCTTCACTATGCTTGACAGGAAGTTTGATAACGTCCTCAGCGTCACCACTTTGGTCTTCCTGCGATATCGTACCCATTCCAGCTGGGTGCCAGCCGGTAGCTTCTCCGTCAGCTCCTGGATCAGCATCGGGTTGACCAAGTGCGTCGTTAGTCCGGTCGCTTCTAGGTGATCGGCAAGCTGCTGCACTACCACTCCGAAACTGATGAAACTCGCCAGCCGATCCGCTTTCGGTGGCGCTGCATTGCGCACCTTCGCCAACAGCATATTGAGCAGTCGCTCTGGCCTGCCGTACAGCATGCGCAGCGTCTCCACAATCTTTGGAACGGATTTCGGCAGAAGCAGTCTGCTCCTTACCGCCTCCAGGGCCTCTCCTTTCAGGCACTCCTGTAGCCGCGCCAAATTCTCCACGTCGGAAAAGCCGCACGCCTTCGTCGACGTCTCGTAGCTGCTGATAAACATCGGCCATTCTTCCATCCTGCCAGAAAACGTTGGCAACTTCCTGGACAGGAATTGCCGAGCGGACATCTGCGCCTTCGTCGGTTCTCGCTGCCGATTCTTCCGCCCATCCTTGCCTTTTCCGCTTTTCCGACGAGGCTTCTCTTCCTTTCTCTCTTCTTCGGAACTTTCCGAACTTTCTTCGCTGCTTTCTTCCTCCTCTGCGGAGCTCTCCTCTTCCTCGCTGGAACTATCTTCTTCTTCTTCTTCGCAGCTTTCCACCTCTTCAGCGGACTCTTCTTCTTCCTCGGAACTCGCGCTTTCCGACTCAATAACTTCCACCACTTTCTTCATCTTCTTTGCTGTTTTCACCTTCTCGGGTTTGGGAACCCCTGGTCGTCCGAGTGGCGGCGAATCTCCACCACGCCCGATCAAAAAACTCTCCGGCAGACTGGATGGACCACCAACCGGCTTCAGTGTCAGTTTCCGACAAACTTTCGGAGTCGAGTGCTTCTGGTACGCTCCTCTCGGATCTTCGAAGTCCGCTACCGTCGCATCCGCTTTTCCAGGCTTTCCATTCCTCGACTTTTGCTTCTCGAGTCCTTTCCCCGGCTTCGTCTGCTCCGATTCCGTCTTCTTCTTTGTTCCGCTTTTCGAGCTTCCCACTTTACCGCCTCCGACAGCTTGATCCAGCTCCTTTTCACCATCGGCCGCTCCTGAATTCCGCTTCAGCTTTAACTGCTTCAGCTTCTCCTCCATTTCCGTCCGCATTTTGTCGAGTTTCCTCTGATGGGCTTCTTCTTCCGCGAGCTTCTTCGCCATTTGCGCCTGTTTGAACTCGAGTTCCATCTCCCGCTTCTCTTTCTCCAGCTGCTGGCGCATCTCGAACAGCTCCTGCTTCATCTCCAGACGCTTCCGGTGCAAAATCTTCTCCTTCTCCATTTCCCGCTTCTGCTTCGCCTTCTCCGCTTCGAGCTCTTGCAGCCCCTCTTGCACATCAGCAGGAACAACACCTTCACTTTCACTTCCGACGCACTTCTGACAGCACCAAGAAACGTCCTTGACATCAGCTGAGACGCCAACACAGCCGAAGTGATACCACCGCTGGCAGTGGTCACAAAATACCATTTGCGACTCCTCGTCATCAGGACGATCGCAAGCCGCGCAATTAAAACCTGTCTTATCAGGACTTTGCATTTTTGGGTTTGGTCGGAACTTTATAAAATTTTCAAGATTGTTCTGGTTCGGACCACCCTAATGAAAACAGAATTTTCACAGCAGGCAAGTAACTTTTGCAACAGCTTGAAACTAATTTTATTGATACAAATAAACAATAGGAATAGACAAATTGGCACTTTAACAGTAATTCTTTTTAGCATTTTCTATTATTACTTACATTTTATAGTTTTCTGTATTAGTCCTTTTCCTCACAGGTATGCTGGCCCACGGTCGAATCAACGGCGCTTTCACCTATCCTGTACAGAACACTGTTAGATTCACGTTTCTACGATTATTTATACTGTCCTTACCTTCGGACGAGCTTTCAATCACAAACTCTCTGTATTTGCACGTAAGCTAATTTTAGCAATCGCAATTATCTAATAAATAGTTCAAACTCCCTAAACTACACTTCTTTACTCAAAGCCTAGGTTGACCATTTTGATCATTCTTCGTTCTGTTTTTGTTTATGATTTTATTTACCATTTCTATTTTTACCATCTCCCTCTCACGCAACATACCTTCTGACATCTATGCTCTACTCACGGGTAATCCATCACCGGGGTGGTCTCGTCTGGTGTGGACCGCATGTTGCGCAATGGTTGCGCTGTCGAAAGGTGGTATGGGGCAGTGCCAACACCGTCTTAACAGGAAAGGAGCTAAAATTATGTGTATGTAAGTGTTGCAATAGTTTTGTATTTACTCGTCTCAGAACAAAGGACTTTTGTTTGCGGTAGGCCGTTTAGGGAACGTCCATAAATTACGTCACGCTTTGAGGGGGGAGGGAGGGTTCAGCATAGTGTGACGACCCATAAAAAATTTCAGAGGTCCCATACAAATAGTGTGACATAGGGGGGAGGGGGGGTGGTTGAAAATGGAAGATTTTTGCGTGAAGTAATTTATGGACGTTCCCTTACATATGTGCGTAAGTTGTTTGCTATCCAATCTAAAACCATTTCCTTCAGCTAGTTTGATCAAAATGAAATCAAAACAAACTCATGGAAAGGAATAGAAATAGAAAAATAAGTATGAAATGTAAATTAAAAAATATTGTCATGCAAATTTATGGCGGACTACTTCAAACAGATTGCTCCGTGTAAATGCTAATCGATAGGATTTTCTAATCATCGGCTTGTATCTATGAGCTTGGCACAGTTTACAGAAGAACCCGTAAAGTGTTAGAATTATCGATTATACTTGAGGGGGTTAGAAGCAAAGGGGTGTAAGTGACAAAAACCCACTTTCGAGTAAATGAGGTTTAAAGTTTTCCACCAATTTTTCATCCCATACAAAATGTATGGGGTATGAAAATCAACCCAATTTTCGTCGATTAATAGTAATTTTTCTAAACATCATGAAACATTTTTAGAAAAGTTACTGAAAGCTTTAAATCTGAAGTATTTTTTCATATGCTCAGCTCAAAATCGACCAAATGGTCACTAACATCCCTTTGCATCTGGGCCCCTCACTTGAGGTAGGAACTTCTCCCCGCAATTCAAAAAATCTCCCTTTAAACAAAGCCCCGACGGCAATCGTCCAACTGGCCCGGATGGGTAAATAATGATGCAAACTCGGAAACCCCAGATTTCTCACCAACGATAACGATAATGAAATCGACTAGACCCTTATCTAACGGAACCAATCGGAAAACAGAGAAAGAGCTCTGTACACAGGGACGAAAATAGCCTGCAGTGTCCGATGGAATCAAAATAAAAACACCGAGCAAAAAGAGATGACTCTGTATGTTTATGCAGGAGGACCTTAGATTGCAGCAGATTTCCGAATCGTTCTATCCTCGCTCTCTCCTGCAAGACATACAAACACCGAAAAAAAAAAGAAAATATGGAGCCAATGTTGCCCGGGAGTCCCCAATCTTCCCACGCCTGGTCCTCACCACAATTTCAACAACCGAGAGTTGAAGCAAGTTGAGACAGCCTCCTCCTCCTCCTCCGAAGTGCTCAGGCAGTCGGCTCGGTTTTTATCTCGTCTGTTATTTATTTTTGCTTTGACCTTTGTCATTTGTTACTTGGAGGCTTTTTCACTCTCTGCTGGGTTCCGGCCCGAAGAAAGTAGGTACCATTGCATTGGAATAAAATTCCATTTACATGAACTGAAGCTTACACATAGTCTTTGCTGGAAATGGTCGTCTTTGAGTTTGAACGCCTCTCACAGTCCAACAACGGTGCAAAATAGCATCGCACTGCTGCGCTGAGGGTAAGTAAAAGCATATTCATGTAACCGCATTCGTTTCACTGACATGGACTGGCGAATGGCGATATGGAATTGAGGTTGTCTGTAGAAATATGAATAATTGAAGTGGATTAAGTGTTTGAATCACAGAACACGCGAAAATGTTTGTGAATAGTTATTTATGTAACGAGTTGCAAAAAGTTGATTTTTTCAGCACGAGTCGTACATTTATCCAACGAGGCTTGCCGAGTTGAATAAATACGAAGAGTGCTGAAAAAATCGTGTTTTGCAATGAGTTCCATACAAAATTTTATGCAATGATTTTTTTATAATGCAACTCATTTGAGTTGCATAATGTTCATAATGCAACTCAAATGAGTTGCATTATGAACATTATACAACTATTTTTCATTATGCAACTCAATTAAGTTGCATAATGAACCATTTCGGAAAAAATGACCATTATGATACCAAAATGAGTTAGATAAAATATAAATTATGATACTGAATTGCATAAAATATTTTATGCAATTCAGTATCATAATTTATTTTTTATCTAACTCATTTTGGTATCATAATGGTCAATTTTTCCGAACTGGTTCATTATGCAACTTAATTGAGTTGCATAATGAAAAATAGTTGTATAATGTTCATAATGCAACTCATTTGAGTTGCATTATGAACATTATGCAACTCAAATGAGTTGCATTATAAAAAAATCATTGCATAAAATTTTTTATGTTATGTTTACAGTCTTGAAATTTGTGGTCGTTTAATTGGCGCAAAATAGCCCAAATCTATGTAAACGTTCAGAGTTTTATATTCCAGAATGTTCACTTCTCCCATATGGGTATGGATTCTTCCTATGATATATATTATAGGAGCTTTTGACGTCAACAACACCAAAAGCCATTATAATACCTATCCCGTGCGCATCTTCGTCGACTGACTGTTTCTTGGCAACAGAATCTTCCCATCCCACTCAGTCAAGAGGCTAGGTAACTGGGAAGGGAACTCCACCACCCGAAAGGTTGGGTGCCTAAGTGGAATGAATCGGATTTTACGAAAATTTAATTATACGACCAAGTTTGCTTTCTAGTGGCACAAAACGATTTCACGATTTCATAATCACGGGCAACCAGCCGTGAAAACATTAGCGTTTGCTAATTAAAGCTCGGTGATTCGTAATGTGTATCCCTATTATGGCTATATGGGTGGCAACATGAATCTATTGTGAAATGGAAAGGAGAATTCGTTTTGGAAGGAGGAGACCCCCAAGTGGTAAACGTGCGGATATTCAGCAAAACAAAGCTCAGGGTGACGGATTCGATTTCCGGTCGGGCCAGGAACTGTTCTTAACGGCTTTCCCGAGCCGGATCGAATAACGGACACATAGCTGCAGCATACCAAAGTCTGGTATCATACCAAGACAAGTATTGGTCGATTAACCAGGTATTGAAAATAACTTATTGTGGTATCAATACCTAATAAAATACCTCAACGAGGTATTGGTTTTGTAGAATATAGGGTATTGGTTCCCTTATTAAGCATGTGGCTCCCATTTTCATCCTACGGAAAACAAAGGATTGAAGCGTTGTTTGTTTTGTTTCTTATTTTTTGTATTTTTTGTTAGAAGTGAGCACCCATGAAAACAAAAAGAACGGAATCAATCGGTGCCGTAATCGGTTGTTCTCGAATAGGATGAATATGGGAGCGTGAGATTACTGATGGCACACAAACCCTACACCAGTTTTTATGTTGGGGAAATTAAGCCACTGCGTCCAATAAACTGAACTTTTGTGGCATGTCATGTTTTGATATTCTCATCTAGCTAGCTAATTACCATGTGTCAAGTAATCAGCTTCTGCCACGACGCGTCGTCTCCCAGTCATTTGCAATGGAATTTATAAACCCCAAGGCCTTCCCAGGTTCTGCAGACCAGATCTCACTGCGATGCAAGCAATCGCTATTTAGAAATCTTTGCCTGCGCGTGTATAAAACACCATAACTGCATAGCAGATGTTCCGAGGTTTCACGTTCCGTCTTACAGAAACGACAGATATCACTCTGAATCTGGCCAATAGTTTTCAAATGATACCTGCTCGGGCAGTGTCTAGTTACTAGGTCAGTGTATGTATGTATGTATGTTGAGCTCTTAGACTTTTTGATCGTTCGCAAAGCACACAAATTGACCGGATTTTGTGAAAATCGCTCCTCGGCTGTTGAGCCCGGAGTAATGTTGAAGAGTAGGCATGAGAGTTCATCACCTTGTTGCAGTCCCCGGCGAGATTCGAATGAACTGGATAGTTCACCTGAAACCCTTACGCAGTTTTGCACACCGTCCATCGTTGCTTTAATCAGTCTAGTCAGCTTCCCAGGAAAGCCGTTTTCGTCCATGATTCTCCATAGCGTTGCGCGGTCGATACTGTCGTATGCCGCTTTGAAATTCGATGAACTGGTGATGCGTTGGGACCTGGTATCCACGGCATTTCTGGAGGATTTGCCGTACGGTGAAGATCTGGTCCGTTGTCGACCGGCCGTCGATGAAGCTGGCTTGGTAACTTCCCACGAACTCATTCGTTTTAGGTGGCAGACAACCAAAGATGATCTAGGTTAGCACGTAGGTAGCATTCAAAATAGTGATCGCTCTAAAGTTGATTGTTACTCTGTAACAGATTGACATAAGTAAAGTAACAGATGAATTTCTTTTAATAATGTGGAAGACCCCCTCTTAGGATCCCTCTCAGGGTTCTGGGGCAATCTCTTTCAGGATTCTAATGGAATGTCTTTCAATACAGCATTACAATTTCTCTCAGGATTCGGGAAGAATCCGCCAGGGAGTTCAGGGGATATCCGTCTAAACATTCTGGGAGAATCCCGAGGAAAAACATCTCTCAGGATTCTAAGGCAATCCATCACAGGATTCAGGGAGAATCCATTTCGGGAATCTGAGGAAATCTCTCAGGTTTTTTGAAAGAATTCCTCTAAAGATTCTGAGAGAATCCATCTCAGAAAACTGGAGTAATCTCTTCCAGGATTCTAGAAAAATCCTTAAAATAATTTAGAAAGAATTCGTATTGGAAGGGTCTTTCTCTCTTTTCTGGGATAAGGTCTCTTAGAATGCTGGTGTGATAATTTTCAGCATTTTGAAGGAATCTCTCACAAAACTTTAGATGAATCCTCAGAATTATGGAAGAGCCCCTTCAAAAAATCTTGAGGAATTTTTCTTAACAGTATTATATGGGAAATACAGGGGATAGACAAAATGATCGGGACAGGCAAAATTTCCACTTTTCAAAAAATGTCTAATTAGCTGTAACTTTTCGATAAGTGCATCAAATATTATAAAATTTTCACTGTAAGTTGATCAACTAGTTGTGTATTAGTGAATAAAATTTGGAAAAGATCGGCCTATTCTGCACGAAGTTATAAGCATTTTAGAAAAAGGTAGAAATATTCGATAGCCAACTTTGAGCTGTTATATCTCTGGATTCAATGAACCGATTGCAATGAAATTTTGTCCATTTATGACTCATATAATGAGCTCTGAAAAACGATTGACACAACTTGAAGTTATTAACGAGAGAAAAAGTTACAGAAATTTTATTATTTTTATGATTTTTAGTAAAATAGTCTATTTTTAAAATGCATCTCATTACTTTTTCAATGAATTGCCGCCTATGTTGTTACTTTCTTTCAAAACATATCTGCATTCAAGAGAATCAGAGGGAATTTAAATGAACTATAATTATCATCTTGAATTTTTAAACGATGTTGAAGTTTAAGAAAATTTGGTGTTTTATTAGAAAAAAAAATCTAATCGTTATAATTTTCTTCCGCGTTAAGAATGTTTAGTTAAGTCAAAAGTTTTTCGAAGCTTATCATATAAGTCATAAATGGTCAAAATTTCATTGCATACGGTTCATTAAATCCGGAGATATAACAGCTCAAAGTTGGCTATCGGATAATTTAACCTTTTTTAAGAATCTTTATAACTTTGTGCAGAATCGTTCGAGCTTTTCCGAATTTTGTTCACTGATACACAAATAGTTGATCAACTTACAGTGAAAATTTGAGAATATTTGATGCACTTATCGAAAAGTTACAGCTATTTGAAATTTTTTTGAGATGGGAAAACCTTGCCTGTCCCGATCATTTTGTCTATCTCCTGCTATAAAATTCTAGAAAATCTCTTGATTATAAGGGAATTCATTTTAGGATTTTGAGATATTCCTTACCAAGGGTGAAGTCCTTTTCAGGATTCTAAGAAATTTTTGAATGATCTGGGTTGGCTCCTCTAAGGATTCTGGAAGACTCTCACTTAGGATCCCACTCAGAATTTTGAGGAAATCTTTCTCAGCACTCTCAGGAACTCTTCTCAGACTTCTTGGAGAATCATTCTCAGCATTCTCATAATTGTGGCGAAATTCCTTCCAGTATTCTGGGGGAATCCCCCACAGGATTCTAGTGGTACCCTACTCAGGATTCTGCGTAAGATCCTTTTAAGATTCTGGAGGAATATCACTAAGTATGCGGCGTTCTGGGGTAATCCCCGTCCGGATTCTGGGGAAGTTTCTCTCGAGATTCTGGGGAATTTGTCTCATGGTTCTGGAGAAATCCTTGGGATTCTGGGGCTATATTTTTCAAAATTTTAGGGCACTTTTTTCAGAATTATTAATTCTTGAAGAATTAAGTCTCTAGAGAAATTTGGATTTTATAGAGATCCTGCTCAGCATTCTCCGAGAATCCCTTTCAGGATTTTGGGAGAATCCCTCTTAGTAATCAGGGAAAATCGCTGACAAGATTATGGGAAGATTCTCTTGAGATTCTGGTTTAATAATTTAAAGTATTCTAGTTTATAGAAAAATCACTCGCAGACTTTTGGGACAATCCCTTTCAGGAGTTTAGGGGAGTCCTTTCAAAGATTCTGGGGAAATGTCTTTCAGGAATCTTGAGTCTTTTTTCTGTTTTATGTGGGATTACTCAGAATTCCAGAGAATCCTTCTCAGAATGCTGGGGAAGTCCATTCCAGAAGTTTTCGCAATTTCATTCTAAAGAACCCAGGATTTCAGGGGAATTCTGGGAGAATATTTAAGGATTCTGTATTCTCCTCAGGATTCTAGAGGAATCCTATCACCCAGAATTCTGTGATATATATCTCAGGTTTCTTCGGAAATCCCGCCCCGTATTTTGAGGGAACCTTCTAAGCTACCCTTCTCAGGATTCTGGATCATTTCTTTTAAGTTTCCTGAGGTATGCATCTTAGAATTCCAATTTTTTTAGAATCTCTCAGTATATTCTGGATGAGTTTATCTGAAGAATGTGGAAGAACCGCTCTTGGAATTCCTCTTCGGATTCTGGGAAAATTCTTCTTAGAATTCAGGGATAATCCTATTCAGAATTCTGGGATAGTCCCTTTTAGGATTCTGGAACATTTTGGGAGAATTCCAAGGGGAAGCTTCTCTTAGGATTCTGAGATAATCTATCACAGGATTCTGGAAAAATTTCTCTCGGTGCTCTGATACAATCCGTCTCATAGATATGGAGTAGTTATTCTCTCTCAGGATTCTATTAAAATCCTTCATAGAATTCATAGAGAATTCCTGCCATGATACCGGAACAGTCTAGCTTTCTTTTCTAGATAATGTCGCCCAGGATTCTGGTGTAATCATTTTCAGCATTCTGAAGAAATCTATCTCAAATTCTAGAGGAACTCCTTTCAGAATTCTGGAGGAGTCTCTTTAAAGATTTGGGGGGTAATTTCTCTCAGCAGTCTGTGGGAATTTATCTCAGTACTAGGTATATGGGAAAACTTCTCAGAGCACTAGGGGAATGTCAGGATCTGAGGATTTTTCATTCGAGTCAAAAATATTATATATCATTTTTTTTCAGAATGCACTGTCTCAACGTTATATTCATTTTCGAATCAGTGTCGTGAAATGTTCGATGTGCAATCTCAAATTCTGATACTGAATTTATTTAGACGAATAAAACATAACATGAACTTGAACTACATGCAGCAAATGAATCATTTTATAGTTTTGTAAAATTTTATAATATCGAATCGATGTGAAAACATTGATTCAAAGCATTCGATTAAATCGGTGAATCGATCCTGCTGATCCGATTCGAATCGATTCACAAAAATCGATGTCTCAGCCAGATTTGCCCAATGCTACGAAGGAAGTCAACAGAAATATTACCACAAAGCGATAGCGGGCAATTGCCCAGGATGCCAGGATGCACCACTGTGGGTGCTTAGGACTAAAAATAAGTAGGTAATCATACATCTGGCGAATTAAAGCTAGTCTAGGCAACACACCGAGAACCCATGGTGTAAGGGAAGAGAAAATTTTTGATTGTTCAAACTCTTTCTTTCGCTCTTTTCATCATTTTGAAAGAGCCAATTTTTAGTGGGTATACGGAACTGATAAATAGCTACAAGAGTGCAAACTGCCAGGCACAAGCACGAAAAACGGCATCGAGACTCGAAAACAACGAACCAATCCAAATCATTCGGTCTTCTCGATAACGGCTGATTAAAGCAAGGGCAAAACTTCCGATAATGAAACCGTGGTGGGAGTGGTAAAGTTTTTGTCGCTCCTTTCGATGTTGCACAGAGGGGAACCGCTGTATCCATAGTAGGTTGAAAGCTGAAAGTTTGCACTGCCATCATGAAGTATCTGGAATATTGACTCGTGACTCCACGCTGCACTTACTTTATGAAGATAATTTCACACCGTACCCTTGCATCATGTATAACCTTTTAGATATCACTGTTAACTTATAGCTACTGTATAGATCCTGACATTAAAACTATAAGTATCGCCCATTAGCATATGGTCGATTTGCTAGTTTATTATTTTGTGGGAAAGGCCATATCTTGGCTTGATATTTCAAATCAAGTAATAAATAAGTGAATAAGGTGTGTATAATATCACATAACCATTTCGAGATCTAGGCTGGTTCAATACATCCTAGTATAGTGATAAAATACTATAGCAAAAGACGGTATCGAAACATTTTCAACCCGCACTTCCCCACACTGCTTCAGTTCCCAATAAGGATGAATGTTAAATTACGTCGAATGGGAGAAGCACGGGGGAAATAAAAACCGACTAAAGTTTTCCTCCGTACAGGTGTTGTAATTACAGCTTATTTTCCCGCGTGCTCATTTCCCTCCCCCTTTCTCCCATTATAGAAAGGTAGGTACCGGTAGGATGCCTAATTTTCAAAGTTGGATTGCTACCGGTTCCGTAGATGATGGTGTTCCTTCGGCGGTCGTCGGTTCTGTATTGCGATGCGATGGGTAAGCGAATGTCGTTAGTAGTACGATGCTATCACCATCAGCAGCATCATCGCTCTACCATTGTGAAAGGATGGGATAGATCTCTGGCGCTCATTGTTGCTACCTGGTGGAGTAGCAACCAACCAACAACGGTTGTTGGAGGTGATTTAGAAGAATTGTACAATTACTGACTACAGAAGGGAAAACAGTGATGTTTTAATGTTTCGTTTTCTTTCTTGCTGTGGCATTTGATGGCGATACCGTTGAGCACAGTGGCTTTTTCTGCTGTTCTGGCTAATTAGTGTGCCATTCTAGGCGCTTGTTATTGTTAGGTGTAAGGAGAGAAGTTTTCATTCTGGTTTGTTTGGGGCTTTTTGGTATCGTTGTGATGAGCACTCCAGCTAGGAAAATTTTAAATTCACAATGCGTCTTTACATTAATGTTATTAATTAAGTATTGTATTACATGAAGAACAACAACATGAATAAACTGAATTAATCATTTGCAGCCATACCACTCGGTTTGCAACTGCAGCTTTCAAAAGTGGGTCACGTACAACGTTTGGCAGATCACGCTTCACTTGCTCCACATGGCCTTTTCTTTATGTTCCACATTATATTTTGTGTCGACCGAGTCAGTACTTATACCAACTTTGCAGGATCCGGTATTCTTATAACACGTCCTGCCAACCGGATCTTTCGGTCATTTGTCCTTGTTGAAAAATCTTTGTAACAAGAATTTAGAGGAGAACGGAGCGAACTGTTCGACCATATGAAAGCAGCTTACTTGGAGTAATAGAAGGAGCGGCAGGTACCTAGGATTCCCAAGGAGCTGATGGTGGCCGGAGTCAAGTCCTTGCACAAATGAGGGGTTTTGGGGGTTGAGCCCCTCCCATTACCGATGTTCCATGCAATAGATGCCCTTGTACCCTTTGTCAAATTAGGAAAAACTCCTGCCTTTTCTGTGCACGAGCCTGGCTGGAGTAATACGAGTTTGCAAGTCTTACTCGAAACGTCTTCAATGAAGTACACGGCATTTACCGCACAATGGTAACGGGTTGTTCCAGTACAATAAAATGCCTTTTGTTTTAGTGAATAGTCCGGCCACATTATTGGCAACACTAATGGATCGTGTCTTTTTTTGCATAACCCTGCTCAGCCGACCCTGAACAGGGAGGTGTACGTAGTATGGGGTTGAGGCTGTCTTCTACAAAAAAAAAGAAAGCCAGGACTACTCATTCCTTAACCCACTAAACAACATTCCCATAGTCGCCAAATTAATGGTCTCTCCCGAGAAGGTATTGGTTCAGAAAAGGGGCTAGAGCATATCGCACCCTCAAGGTTAGCTGCGTAGTTTGCAGCAATGAACATCGTTGAATCGCTTTGGAAAGTCCACTAAGATAGCATGCTGGCGCTTAGCCAGTTTCCCGAGTGGTCCTCACCACTCCCTTTGTCCTCGGAAGGCGGAAGGCAGGCAGGATTGACATCACGCCTGCTTCCAACTGCACAGTAAATATCAAGAACTGAAATCGAGTGCACAATGATTTGACCTTCCCGCAAGTAAAGCCCTATCAGCCAGGACACAGAAGGATGTGCCAACAGGTGCCGACCGCCGAAGATCGTCCTTAGCACCCGTCGCTCGAAAACTCCGAGTGCTTGCAGGTCCTCCTCGAGCATCGTCCATGTTTCGTGTCCGTAGAGAACCACCGGTCTTATTAACGTCTTGTACATGGTGCATTTGGTGCGGGGGTGAATCTTTTTTGACCACAGTTTCTTCTGGCACGACTTCCACTGATGATGCGCCTTCGTATTTCACGGCTCACGTTATTGTCAGCCGTTAGCAAGGAACCGAGGTAGACGAATTATTCTACCACCTCGAAGGTATCCAAGGCTTGTCCTATCTCGCTCAGTCCCACCTACCAGCATGTACTTTGTCTTAGCCGCATTCACCACCGGTCCGACCTTTGCTGCTTCACGTTTCAGGTGGGCGTACTTGTTAGGAATCGTCTATAATTGTTAAGCTTACCCTACCAAAGTTAGGATGCTCATTCTCTTTGATGCAGAGAAGAGTACTCACACACTACTTCTATAATAACCACACTCTCTCCACTCATTGCCATAGCAGATAAAATCAATTGTATTCAGAACATAATCGATCCTCGCGCTGTACGCATCGTTTTCGCTTTAGCTGCAATAAAGCAACGTGTGCCTTTCTCGCGTATCACGTGTTTCGTAGCCTAACCTCGTCGCGTTATTTTTCGAGTCCTAGAACCACATCCGAAGACCACTACTTCGTCGCGAGTGTCCCCACAAGTCTGGAGAACCAGCTCCGAACATTAATGGTCCTTCGAGGAGCCGGATTTGTGCGTTTTAGTGGCCAACAACTGGCGAAAAAAGTGATCAGTGTGTGGTGATAGTGTCACAGTCAACGCTGCCTCTAGTGTGCTGCATTGCAAGCGGCAATTTTGGCGTCGAATTCCGATTCGACGATTGCGGATCCGGTAGAGCAACCGGAATTACTACTACGGCCTGTCCCCGAAGCGCGGATACCACGGAGACGGAGCATTTCGGCGTTTTCGAGGCGCATTTCGACACCTTCCTCCAGAACCTGGCGAATCCAGCGTGGCTTGGGTCAGCGAGCAAATGAGGTTAGCGTGAGTACACACACATCAAGGTACGGCTATTGTTGAATACAAATATAGCTTGCATGCGAGTTTCATTATAGTACATAAGGAATTTGTTCGCGATTTGATTGATTTTTTTTGGGCAATTGACCACGCTACGTCTTTTGGAATTTGATTGGGTTTGCGATTTGGAAAAATATCTGGAATTGATTTGAAAACATGGCATCTTTGCGCGAATTGTGCAAGATCGAGCGGGGGTACATGGACTCCATGGCCAACGTGGAAGCTTTCGTTGCAAATTTCAATGCACAACGTGACACGGCCAAGATTGCTTCACGCTTGGAGCATTTGGAAACGCTTTTCAAGGAGTTTCGGAATAATCGTGCTAAAATTGAAACGAGACAGGAGCAAGATTTGAAATTGTCCGCTGGGGAAGGCAAGGAGGAGGAGCTTAAGAAGGACGTAGAAGCTGATAACAAGAAAACTCGTCTGGATTTTGAGGACAGGTACTTCGATGTGAAGGATTTTCTTACGTCGCACCGGGGCACTCCGACAGCTGCAGCTTCTTCCGCTCCGCCCGGCCACATTCCTAACTCCCGAGTCCATCTCCCTGTATTCAAAATCCCTTCGTTTGACGGCTGTGTGAAAGATTGGTTGAGTTTTCGTGATGCTTTCCAGAGCATGATCGGTAAAGATGCTTCGCTTTCGCCGGTCGATAAGTTCCATTATCTTCTCTCCGTGCTCACCAAAGAAGCCCGGACGTTGGTGGAATCCATTGAAGTAACGGCGGCCAACTTCGATGTCGCGTGGCAGATGCTCGAACAACGGTTCGAGAACAAAAAGATCATCGCTCGAGCACTGATGGACAGTTTCCTGAATGCCGAACCCATCAAGCGGGAATCGTACGACGCTCTAGTTGGTCTCATCGACTCGTACGAGCGGAATCTTCTACAGCTGCGTAAAATTGGACTGAAGACAGACGGGTGGACTCATTTGCTTGCGCATATTCTGTATACACGTCTCGATATTGACACACAACGGCATTGGGAGCGTGCTCACAACTCTCGTGAAGCACCAAAGTACGAGGACTTGTTACAGTTTCTTCGGGATCACCTCGCAACTCTACAACCCCTGGCATCCATGAAAACCCGGGATTCGGACTCTCGTCAAGATCATGGGAAATCGACGGCCAAATCCAAGGTCGGTTCGACTCTCACAACTACCACGACTCAGAAAAAAGTTTGTCCACACTGTCAGAAATCCTCTCACTCACCTTTCAAATGCGAATCCTTTATCAATATGAATCCTTCCCAACGGCTTGAATCAGTCAGGAAAGCTGGTTTGTGCCTAAATTGTCTTTCCTCTTCCCACTTGGTCAGGGCTTGTCCTAGCTCAGCTTGTCGTGCCTGCGGTCAAAAGCACCATACAATGCTGCATTTGCGCCCAGCAAGCAACGGACAAGATCACTCGCAATCGCAACCAACGAAACCCGCTATTCCACAAAGTCAGCCCGCAATCGCACCTTTGAACAATTCCTCCGCTTCGCAATCGCAAACAGTTACCACCGCACCCTCCGCTGGCCCATCCACCTCTCGTCCAGTCGCTCTTCCTGCCACTACTACTGCCGATAGTAGCGTGATTCTTCTCTCGACTGCTGTCGTCAAGATAGCTGACTACAACGGAAATGTCCAGTTCGCTCGCGCCCTCCTTGATTGCTGCTCCGAACGAAATCTGATGAGTGAACATTTGGCGCAGAAATTGGATCTACGTCGGCGGAACGACTCGTTGTCTCTCCAAGGTGTGGGTCCCAGTGCTGCTGTGTCGAGGCAATCGATCCACATTTTGCCGGAGTTTAAGCCGATTTTACCGTCAAACCGATTGTCGGTAGCCTCCTGGAAGATTCCTCCATCCGTACAACTTGCTGATCCTCGCTTCTTTGAGCCGAATCGCATCGATGCTATCATCGGAGCCGAAGTGTACTATCGTCTACTGCTAGAAGGTTTCGTCGACCTCGGACCGGAACTACCCCAGTTGAAGGAAACGGTTTTTGGGTGGATAGTATCCGGAAAGGTGAATACGGTGGACTCGAGCCTGTCTGCCACCACGCTAGTCTGCAGCAACGCTGAGTTGGAAAATCAGCTTGCTCGCTTCTGGGAAGTTGAGTCGTGCAATACCAACGAGACCTTCTCAACGGAAGAATGGAAATGCGAAACCCATTTTGCCGCCACCACGGTTCGAGACTTTACTGGAAGATTTGTGGTGTCATTGCCGAAGAAACCAGATGTTCTGGACAAGTTGGGAGATTCTCGTTCCATCGCAACTCGGCGCTTTTTGTCCCTGGAACGGCGGCTTCAGGCGAATCCTTCACTGTTGGAGGCGTACACCGATTTCATACGGGAGTACGTTCATCTAGGACACATGGCACCGATCGATGCTAGCGCAGAAGTTCCCGGGCAGAAGTCCTATTATATGCCTCACCATTGCATAGTTCGACCGGAGAGTGTCACGACGAAACTCCGCGTCGTCTTTGATGCGTCGTGCCACACTGATACTGGTGTGTCGTTGAACGACGCACTGATGGTGGGTCCAGTTGTCCAGGACGACCTGTACAGCATTATCCTACGATTCAGACTTCCTCGCTTCGTCATCGTCGCTGATTTGCAGAAAATGTACCGGCAAGTGTTGGTGTCTCCGTCTGATCGGCCCTTGCAACGTATTCTGTTTCGATCGTCACCATCGGAACCTCTTCAAACCTTCGAATTGCTGACGGTTACTTATGGCACGGCGGCAGCTCCGTACCTGGCGACACGTTGTCTCCAGCAACTCGCCTTTGACGGCGAATCGACTCACCCAAAGGCCGCAGAGGTGGTGTCAAAAGACTTCTACATTGACGATCTGCTTACGGGAGTAGCATCGGAAGAAGAAGGTGTTGAACTTTGCCGAGAGCTGATTGATCTCTTGCAGTCGGCTGGATTTAAGTTGCACAAATGGGCATCCAACAGTTCAGCAATTCTACAGCATATTCCAGCAGAGTTTCGAGAAGATCGAAGTCTGGTGGAGCTCGATTCGTCATCCTCGCCTGTGAAAACCTTGGGGCTGCTCTGGCAGCCAGACGAAGACGTCTTCCGCTTCAAAATACCCACTTGGACCCAGGACGCTGCTATAACCAAACGATTGGTGCTTTCTGAGACAGCACGCTTATTCGACCCTCTCGGCCTGTTGGGGCCAGTTGTACTACGCTCGAAACTTTTCATGCAGGAGTTATGGAAAGCGAAGGTTTTCTGGGACAATCCGCTCAACGATCGTCAACAGCAATTCTGGAAATCCTTCCGAAATGATCTCGAAATTCTCGACGAGTTTACCGTTCCACGGTGGGCGGCATCCTGTAACGATCCAGTCTACGTAGAGCTGCATGGGTTCAGTGACGCCTCCGAACGCGCATACGGCGCGTGCATCTACCTCCGCACAGTTTCGTCTAGCGGAATCGTCTCGGTTCATCTGCTTACAGCTAAGTCAAAAGTGGCTCCGACGGGAACCGAGAAATTTGGTTCAACTATTCGCTTACCGCGTTTAGAACTTTGTGGTGCTCTCCTACTCAGCCATTTGTTCGAAAAAGTGGAAACTAGTCTTCGTATCCAAGCCCGGTCTTTCTTCTGGACGGATTCAACTATTGTCGTCCACTGGTTGTCCGCTTCACCGTCTCGTTGGAAAACTTTTGTCGGCAACCGAGTGGCTGAAATTCAGCAAATCACCGCTGCTGGAAGCTGGAGACACGTTCCAGGCATCGATAACCCAGCAGATGTCATATCCCGGGGAATGTCTGCATCGGAGCTTGTAGACAATATGCTGTGGTGGCAGGGACCACAGTGGTTGCAGCAACCCTACCTGTTCTGGCCCGCGTTAGTCAAAACCTCCGACGATCACTTCAGTTCAGAGCAACTCCAGGATAAACCCACGGTTTCGCTGCCTACAGTCGTCCAAAGTTCAATATTCGCCCTGAAATCTTCTCTATCCAGTCTAGTCAGATTGGTAGCCTACATACAGAGATTCTGCTACAATTCGAAGATACGTAATGTGTCTAGCCGCAGATCCGGAGCCTTAACCACAGCAGAGTTGGACGAAGCGTTGTGTAGTTTGGCCAAACTTGCTCAACAGGAATCGTTTCCGGAAGACCTGCACTCTATCCGCACCACTGGTCAAGTGAAGTCAACGTCGAAGCTGAAAACTTTGTCTCCAGTTCTCGTCAATGGTATTCTTCGCACTAGAGGACGTCTCAACAATGCAGCTGTCCCGTACGCTCAGAAGCAACCTATAATCTTGGACAACAAGCATCCGTTCACGCTGTTAGTCGTTCGTCACTACCACCTTCGTCAACTACATGCTGGACCGACTCTCCTGATAGCAAGCGTTCGTGCGAAGTTCTGGCCTCTCCGGTTACGTGATATCGTGAGAAAGGTTACGCACGAGTGCGTTACCTGTTTTCGAAATCGGCCAAGCTTCGCAGAACAAATAATGGCAGACTTGCCACCAGTTCGGGTATCGCCAGCGTTGCCGTTCCTGAACGCTGGGGTGGATTTCTGCGGACCTTTCTATCTCCGACCTCCGACAAGGAAAGCTGCGCCGGTGAAATCTTTTGTAGCTGTCTTCGTTTGTCTATCAACCAAGGCAGTACACCTAGAGTTGGTAGGCAATTTGTCAACCGACTCGTTTATCGCTTCCCTGAAGAGGTTTGCTGCTCGCCGAGGAGTTCCGCAGACCATTTACTGCGACAATGCGACAAACTTTGTCGGCGCTCGCCGAATACTGAACGAGTTCCTGAATCTGTTTCGGACCCAGCAGAATCGCCTGGATATAGAACGACAATGCTCCGCTGAGGGCATTCAGTTCTCGTTTATTCCTCCGAGATCGCCGCACTTCGGGGGAATCTGGGAAGCAGCGGTTAAATCCCTTAAGACCCATCTCCGCCGCACTCTTGCAAACGCAATGGTGACACCCGAGCAGTTTCACACAGTGCTTACGCAGACCGAGGCACTGCTCAACTCTCGACCGCTCACGCAGCTCAGCGATTCCCCAGAAGACTTGGACGTCCTCACGCCAGGTCACTTTCTGGTACACCGACCGCTGACTGCAATCCTGGAGCCCTCATACGAAGAAGTTCCTTGCAACCGGCTTTCTCAGTGGCAGATGACACAGGAGTTTGTCCGCCGCTTGTGGAAGCGATGGTCCACCGAATACCTATCGGGGCTGCAACAGCGAACCCGATGGACACACGAGCGAAACAACATTCGCGTAGGAACTATGGTTCTAGTTCGCGATGACAATCTGCCGCCGCAGAAGTGGCGTTTTGGCCGCGTAATTGAAACGTTCCCTGGAAACGACGGACTCATCCGGGTCGTCAACATCCGAATCAAGGACGGTATCTTCAAGAGAGCCATCACACGCGTGTGCGTTCTACCGATTCCCGACAACTTACCCGAGGACCAGGAAACAGCGTAGTTCCAGTTGTTCGCGGTCCCAGCAACACAAGCGTTGTCGGATTGGAGGAGGCCCTATGGTCTCCTCCCAAGTTAAGTATCTAGTTTTCATTTTCTGAACTTTGTTTTCTCCGACCTAAAATCAACCGTATTGGCAGGCACCCTGGACATTGATCGCCGTAACGACCGAGGGGACTAGACTTGGCTCAACGACATCCACTCACCGAAGTTCACCGAATCTTAATCCGGTGTTTGACAACCGACGAGTAGTTGATACTACGGAGTAGGAGATAATTGAATATTTGTTGAATTTGTAATACATAGTTTTAGTAGTTCATTAAGCACAGTCAGGATAGGAGTTCGTATTGAAATGTAGATTTCAATGGTGGGCGGAATGTTAGGAATCGTCTATAATTGTTAAGCTTACCCTACCAAAGTTAGGATGCTCATTCTCTTTGATGCAGAGAAGAGTACTCACACACTACTTCTATAATAACCACACTCTCTCCACTCATTGCCATAGCAGATAAAATCAATTGTATTCAGAACATAATCGATCCTCGCGCTGTACGCATCGTTTTCGCTCTAGCTGCAATAAAGCAACGTGTGCCTTTCTCGCGTATCACGTGTTTCGTAGCCTAACCTCGTCGCGTTATTTTTCGAGTCCTAGAACCACATCCGAAGACCACTACTTCGTCGCGAGTGTCCCCACAAGTCCGGAGAACCAGCTCCGAACAGTACTGTTCTGCCACCGTTATAAATGTTCTGGCAATAATATCCATGTCATCCGCAAAACAGACAAATTGGCTGGATTTCGTGAAGATCGTACCCCGGCTGTTGAGCCCGGCTCGTCGCATAACACCCTCCAAGGCGATGTTGAATAGTAGGCAGGAAAGTCCATCACCTTGTCGTAGTCCCCGTCGAGATTCAAATGAACTGGAAAGCTCACCCGAAATCCTTACGCTGTTCTGCACACCGTCCATCGTTGCTCTTATCAGTCTAGTCAGCTTCCCGGGAAAGCTGTTCTCGTCCATAATTTTCCATAGCTCTGTGCGGTCGATACTGTCGTATGCCGCTTTGAAGTCGATAAACAGGTGATGCGTTGGGACCTGGTATTCACGGCATTTCTGGAGGATTTGCCGTACGGTTCACCGTATCTGGTCCATTGTCGACCGGCCGATCTGGTTCATTGTCGACCGGCCGTCGATGAAACCGGCTTGGTAACTTCCCACGAACTCATTTACTTTAGGTGAAAGACGACGGAAGATGATCTGGGATAGCACTTTGTAGGCGGCATTCAAAACGGTCATCGCTCGAAAGTTCTCACACATTAACTTGTCGCCTTTCTTGTGGATGGGACAGATTATCCCTTCCTTCCACTCCTCCGGTAGCTGTTCGGTTTCCCAGATCTTGACTACTAACTGGTGCAGACAGGTGGCCAACTTTTCCGGGCCCATCTTGATGAGTTCTGCTGCGATACCGCCCTTACCAGCCGCTCTGTTGTTTTTGAGCTGGTGGATGGCATCCTTAATTTCCCTCAGCGTGGGAGTTGGTTCGTTCCCGTCCTCTGCTGCACCAACATAGTCATTTCCTCCACTGCCTTGGTCCTCCGTGCCTACATTCTCTTCGCCATTCAGGTGCTCGTCGAAGTGCTGCTTCCACCTTTCGATCACCTCACGTTTGTCCGTCAGGAGGCTCAATTCTTATCCCTGCATATTTCGGCTTGCGGCACGTAGCCTTTGCGGGATGCGTTGAGCTTCTGGTAGAACTTGCGTGTTTCCTGTGAACGGCACAGCAGTTCCATTTCCTCGCACTCCGCTTCTTCCAGGCGGCGCTTTTCTCCTGGAAGAGACGGGTCTGCTGCTTTCGCTTCTGTCTGTATCGCTCCACATTCTGTCGGGTTCCATGCTGCAGCATTACCGCCCGCGCTGCATCCTTCTCCTCCAGAACCGCTCTGCATTCCTCGTCGAACCAATCGTTTCTTGGACTCCGTTCTACGTACCCGATAGTGCTCTCGGCTGCGTTGTTGATGGCTGCTTTCACTGTACTCCAGCGGGGCCACATCGAGCACACCCTCGTCCGGCAACGCTGCCTCGAGATTCTGCGCGTATGCGGTGGCGACATCCGGTTGCTTCAGTCACTCTAGATCGTACCGGGGCGGCCGCCGGTAATGTACGTTGTTAATAACGGAGAGTTTTGGGCGCAGTTTAACCATCACCAGGTAGTGATCGGAGTCGATATTAGCGCCACGATAGGTCCTGACGTCGATAATGTCGGAGAAGTGCCGTCCATCACTCAGAACGTGGTCGATTTGCGATTCCGTTTGTTGTGGTGATCTCCAGGTGTATCGATACGGGAGGCTGTGCTGGAAGAAGGTGCTACGAATGGCCATGTTCTTGGAGGCGGCGAAATCGATGAGGCGTAGGCCATTTTCGTTCGTCAGCTGGTGGGCGCTGAACTTTTCAATCGTCGGTCTAAATTTCACCTCCTGGCCTACCTGAGCGATTAGATGATCTTGACGCAGCGGTCGTACTAGCGTTCGAGCTGCGCGTAAAATGCGTCTTTGTCATCATCAGTGCTTCCGGAGTGAGGGCTGTGCACGTTTATTATGCTAATGTTGAAGAATCGGCCCTTGATCCTCAACCTGCACATTCTTTCGTCGATCGGCCACCAACCGATCACGCGCCTCTGCATGTCGCCCATCGCTATAAAAGCTGTTCCCAGCTCACGTGTGTTGCCGCAACTCTGGTAGATGGTATGATTACCTCTAAACGTTCCCACCATAGATCCTGTCCAACACACCTCCTTCAGCGCTACGATTCCGAACCCGCGGTCCTTCAGTATATCGGCGAGTATGCGGGTGCTCTCGATGAAGTTGAGAGATCTGCAGTTCCACGCATCGAGCTTCCAATCGCAAGTCCCTTTTCGTCGCTGTGGTCGTCGCCGTTGGTATCGGTTCGCATTCTTCTCTTGTTGATTTTCCGGTGCTAGTCTTTTTTACGGCTGGCTCGCAGGGCCTGACACCAACCCGCTAACCCAGGGAGCTGGGATTACCTTCCCGGAAGCTACGGGTTCTGCATTGCCATTTCCTCCAACTACAGTGCTAAATAGCTAGGCTCGAGCGCCAGTCTTCGCCGGGGATGGTGTTTTAATGGGAGCCAAGGAGATAATATTTTACCTGAGCTTCCACCCCCGATACTTCCCCATGGCGCCTATTGATACAATTTGACCATGGAGGCCATCCTGGCAGTCCTGCGTATGACTCTTGTGCCGCGCATTCCGGAGCATGTCCTCCCTGATAAGAATGCCGATTTGCATCACACCAGTGATGACGCAGAACGCGTCGTGTGACACGGTCCGGTACACGCTTGCAACTCTCAGGCACATCAGCCTGTAAGTACTTTCCAGCATACCACGGAAGCTTTCGGTGCTTAGCGCAGTGCCCCATGCCGGGCCGCTGAGGCATACCGGTTATCCAATGTCTTACTTTATTCATTTCAATTCCAAAGTCAGTTATGGTTTTACATTGCTTACAAAACATCTGGAGTGCATGCATGTGCATGTCAACTGCGCAAGCCACCGCCGCGATCCCGCGCTGCCGTCGCGGTCAAGCAAGCCACCAAGCCATTCCGTTGCCACCACCTAACTGCCCCCGACCTTACCTCGATCGCATCTCAACCAAGAGACGCCCAAAGCTGACCCAATAGTATCTGCACAACCAGTGTTGGTAAAAACTCAAATTCTCAAATCTCATGGTTGAGTTGTTTCACGCGCGATTCTTGACTCGCCAAACTCACCGCCGAAAAAATCATGCACTCAGCGAAAAAAACTAGCGAAAATCATCGAAATACCTTATGAAAATTTGCTATAACTAATTCTTATGTCATCCATAAGAATACCTTATAAAAAATGATCGTGCTTGATATGACAAATTTCATAAGACAGACTTATGAAAAGAACAAAAAAATCTTAAAATGATGCAGACTGGATTCGATCCATGAACGTCGGGATCACCGAGCCCGTGTTTTATCCACACGGCTACCGACGCTTGAGAATTCCATGTTGCTAAACATGAATAAAAGCCAAGCTGTGAGACGATTTTACGTCATAGAGTGACCTTATGAAATTCATCCGAATCTTTATGAATTATTAAAAGGTCGTTTCATAAGTTGGGCCTTATGGAAACCTTAAGGTTATTTGGCTGAGTGTGCATGATTTGACTCATGATTTCACTCATTCCTTTATTTCTTGGTGTTCTTAATGTTTACATCGAAGTTTTTAGGATGGCAGCCAATTAATCGTCCCATAATAAATTAAAAAATTTCCATAAATAATTCGAAAATTGCCAATAAATAAATAGGGGTGGAAGCAATAATAAACTATTAAATTTCCATAAACAATTCAAAAAGCGCATAAATAAATCAAAACTTCCCATAAATAATTGATTTTCGAGCAATAAAAAATGTCAGAATTTCCACAAATAAATCAACAATTGCAATAAAAAAACTATATTTTTTTCCAACAAAAAATTTCGAACATACTACATCTTAGAACTATGATAGAAAAACTGAAACTATTGTGCAAATTAACAGACAATCGCTTGCTGTCCGAACTCGCTAACGCTCGTCGGACTTTAAAAAAGGATAACATCTCTGTTCGCATTATACCGGGCAAATTCTTGGATCTGTGGATTGCCTAGAACCGAATCGACGCAGTTACGGTGCATCGGCTTTCGGAAACTTCAGCGGCCTTCTGCCGCCTCAGTTCCTCAATCCTCTATGCGGTTTCGCCGCATGGCTCAACCGGTACTTTTACTTTGCTCATTATTTCGTATTTATTGCTTAATTTTCAATTGCTTGTTTGATGTTTTTCAATTGGGAATTTTTTAATTATTTATGGAAAAATCAGATTTATTTATGGAAAATTTAAACTTTTTTATTGGGAAAAATATAGTTTTTTATTGCAATTGTTGATTTATTTGTGGAAATTCTGACATTTTTTATTGCTCGGAAATCAATTATTTATGGGAAGTTTTGAATTATTTATGCACTTTTTGATTTGTTTATGGAAATTTTATAGTTTATTATTGGTCTCACCCCTACTTTTTTCTTGGCAATTTCTGATTTTGTTATGGAAAATGATCACTTTTTTATGAGTCGTTTATATTTTAGCCTTTTAGGATTGTATGATAGAACAAAAGCTAATCTAGCGTACAACAACAATGAATGCCGTTCAAATTGATTTGGATTCGTCTTACAAGCGAACGAGATTTCGGCGCTTGACTCGTGAGTGCGAGATTTTGCATGAAATTCTCGCGCGTGAGAAAACGATTCAGAATCGCGTGCGAGTTTGCTCACGCAGGAGCGGTTCATGAGTGTGCTTTGAGTGTGAGTTTACCAACACTATGCGATAATTGGCGGGGTATCCTGTTGCTGAGCATTGTTCTCAAAGTCCTCTGCAAAGTGATTCTTAACCGGATACAGGAGAAGATTGAAGCAACTCAACGGCGGCAGCAACCAGGATTCTGTGATGGACGATCCTGTGTGAACTTAAGCTATGTTCATTTAGAATCCGGAATGACAAAATCACGTATATCTTAGGGATGGAATAACAAACATAAAAGGTGAAGCCCTCAAAACAGAGGTTATTTATTGTACTTTCATGGAAAAATATCATTGAAATTATTTATTTTTATTTTTCACACATTTTCTCACTTTTTCAGTGATGACCTCTCTAAAAATCTGCACAACGGTCGTAAATTTTAGCAACAATCCCGAACAAATCCCGATATCAATTCAATGTGGAACCGCGAAAGATTCTCAATGAAAAATTCTTCTTTTTTCTGGTGTTATGTTCCATCTGAAACATAAGTCTGTTCCTAAACTTAGTGGCTACGAGCACTTTCACTGAGAACATTCTGTATTGCCTCGTCTTGGAAATAAATATTAGATATATCATTATATACTCTACTTTGACTCTTTGTATTAAGTCCTTTGAAATCAAAGAATTCCATTTCTCGTTGTAACTGAGTCTTCCCCAAACTTCAGTTCATTGATATGACATCAACTGAAGTTTTTTTTTTATTGTTCCTACTTAGTGCCCTGGGAGGCCCACTATAGGAGCTGCAATAAGAACTGTGTAAAATACTTTTTAATTTTCAATTTTGCCAGAGGATTCCCAGTGCAGTGCAATGCTATTGCTTCGAGAAACACGCCAAGAGAATGAGAGAGCAAGACTCAGACCGAAATAATTTCCAGCTAAGAAAAACTTTGTTGCTGTGCAGCAACATCTTCCGACAGCACAGAGGAAATCATGTAATAATAACGACATGAGAGGGGGACACGAAGCTGCGATAACTTCCGGAAGCTCTCGCACGAAAACACAGTTTGAAGTAGTTTTCTACTTCCGCCTTATGTTTTCAATCCATGCAAATGGGCCGAGAAAAAACAGAAAACATGCTCCCAAATAGGTCACAATTGGCGGAAGAGATGGAATGCGGCGAGAGAAGAGGAAAACTTGTTCTTATGAGCTGCGAAAAACATGTAAAATATGCAACATTAAAGTTTTTAAATACTCATTTGAATGTGAATGTAATAACCTTCAAAGTAAGACAGCAAGCAGAGATAGTGTAGTAAATTCGTGTTACCAAAGTATAGTGCTATAAAGAGATAAATTTAATCAGTTCTAATGATACGATTATGATAATGTCGATGATATTTTCTATAATTCTTAAATCCTGTTGACTTCTTAGTGAATAATATAAAATTATGATGAAAATGAAAGCCAAATGCCAAAAATATATTTAATAACGAAAACTTTGTGCCCTCGTATTCCCAGAAGAAAAATGGAAAACTTTAAATGCCGTAAATTGTATGTATCGTGCCGTAACCTATTTAGGAATACCTAATAGGGTCTGGGACCATTTGGGCAGGAGCACCTATTTTGGGCACTTGCTGCTGTAACTCAGTCAATTTTGAACCGATTGACTTGATTTTTGAGACACGATCAGATACGCACAGTATCTAGCCATGTACAAAAATTCAAGTCAATCGGTTTGAAATTGACTGAGTTACAGCAGCAAGTGCCCAAAATAGGTGCTCCTGCCCAAATGGTCCCAGACCCTACTTAACTACAGCCTAAGAGCAAAAAAAAGAAGTTACACCTCGAGAAAGAAAAAGGAACAAAACAAACATAAAAACGCCCGTTAATAAAACTGCTGAATAAAAAAAAGTTAAGACCCTTCAAGCCATGGCCGCTTTATTGATCCGAAATGGAACTGTACCTACCATAGATTCTCATTAGGTCGAACCGAATCGAAGGCACCTTTGTTTAAGGGTGTGCGATACTTCATAGCATAGATTTCAAACTAAACTTTGACAAAGATTCCAATCATTGCCAGGCAACATGGAGTACTCCTCTGTTGAGAAGATTAAAACGACGACGTAACACATTTCAACGTAGACTCCGACGAAACCGTTCTTACGAAAACAAACGTAGCTTCCATCGAGCCTGCAACGAATACCGAACTCTTAATTCCTCGCTGTACAAATCTTATGTTTTGCGAGTGCAAACTAATTTACGGCGGAAACCGAAGAATTTTTGGAATTTTGTCAACTCCAAACGTAAAATCACGACCATTCCGGCTAGCGTTTACTTAAATGACCGCGTTTCCTCGACGTGTGCTGAGAAAGCTGAACTGTTTGCTGCTCATTTCTCATCTGTATTTGCTGCTGCATCGCCGACTCCATCTGACGTGAATGCCGCCATTTCAGACGTGCCAGTCAATCTTCTGGACCTGGATATTTTCGAAATAACGCCGACTATGGTCACGAATGCGGCAAAAAAGACTGAAGTGCACCTCCTCACCAGGTCCGGATGGGATTCCTTCGGCCGTGTATTGTCGCTGTGCTGGAGTTTTGGCTGAACCACTTTGTCGTATTTTCAATCAATCGTTTGAGGATTCCAATTTCCCAAAGATTTGGAAGCAGTCGTTCATGATTCCGATTCACAAGAAGGGAGAAAAGCGCGATGTCAAGAGCTACAGAGGAATCACTAACCTCTCTGCAGCATCCAAGCTATTCGAGATGATCGTGAGCAACGTGGTTTTGGAGCACGCTAAGCGCTATGTTTCTGCAGATCAGCATGGTTATATGCCGGGTCGTTCTGTAGCTACTAACTTGCTTGACTTCTGTACGACGTGCTTTGAACAGCTTGAAAACGGAACTCAAGTAGATGTCATTTACACCGATCAAAGCAGCGTTTGATTCGATCGATCATACCATCCTGTTGGCGAAACTGACCAAGCTAGGCACGTCGAACCGATTATCATCGTGGTTTCACTCCTATTTAACTGGAAGAACGCTCCAAATCAAAGTTGATTCTTGCTCGTCGTCAAGCTTCACAAACTCATCTGGTGTTCCACAAGGAAGTAATTTAGGCCCACTCCTGTTTCTTCTGTTTTTCAATGATGTATTGCTACTTCTTGGACCTGGTTGCAAACTCGCCTATGCCGATGATTTGAAGCTATATTTTATCGTGCGCACTGCTGAAGACTGCATTCGGTTACAATCGCTGCTGGATATAGTTATTTGTAAACTGGTGCCATCGAAACCGTCTAACTGTGAGTGTTCCCAAATGCATGGTCATGTCCTTCCACCATACTACTCGACCTATTGTACATGACTACTCCGTCAATGGCGTTGTTTTGAAAAGAACGGAAAGTTTCAGTGACCTGGGCGTCCTTCTGGATCATAAACTCACATTCAATCTGCAACGTTCGAATGTGATTGCCAAAGCGAACCGACAATTGGGATTTATTTCGAAAATTTCCCGAGATTTCACCGATCCGTATTGTCTCAAAGCCCTCTACAGCTCACTTGTACGACCTATCCTGGAAAGTGCTGCAGTTGTTTGGACCCCTCACCAACTAACTTGGAGCTTGAGGCTCGAAGGTGTGCAGCGCAAGTTCGTTAGATTTGCGTTACGGAACTTGCCCTGGAGAGACCCGCATAATTTGCCTGCCTATGCTGATCGCTGCAGGTTGCTAGGATTAGACACGCTGGAACGTCGACGTAAAATTCAACAGGCAACTTTTATCGCAAAACTACTGAACGGAGAAGTAGACTGCTCTAGACTTCTTTCCGCTTTGAATATTCGTGTGGCTCCAAGAATGCTGTGTGGTGGTTCCCTGCTTCAGCATAGATTTCACCGAACCGCCGTTGGTTACAACCAGCCATTCACCGCGATGGTCCGTATATTCTCGGCAGTTGAAGATCTCCATGATTTCGGCGAATCCTCCAACCAGTTTAAGACGCGGGTAACGAACTCTAATTTGATCTAGATTAAGAAACTGTAACCGGTTGGTTCCAATTTTTAGATTTTCTTGTGTATGAGTATTTGTTAATGTAGAAAATTCACGTTTTTAATATATAAGATACAGTAGGCCCCACCCTAGCGAGTAACCGTACCGCTGTTAATAAGACTACGTTGAAAGGAAATTGAGAGCTGGTGCTAAGATGGCAGTCGCTATGCGTTGAGAGGGAATAGGCTATAATAAAGAGTGCCCATGGGCGCTGCCTTTCTTATAAACTGAAGATTAATCAGAAGTAAACCAGGCGTCCGTGTGTGTAGTTCATTTCATGTAGTGTAGTTCTGTGCAAAAGCGTTAACAAAAGCGTTAACAAGGTGGCCATGCCACGGCCGGCCGATCGTGTCCACGAGGGAAGACGCCTGATCGCCCGACACCACCCAGCAACGCCTGCTGGTCCCGTCGATCTAGTACCGGCCATTGAACCGATCCCAAGCTGCCCCGGCGGCAAAATTCCGGCCACACGGTAGTGCAGGAGCAGCCGTGTGGGCCAAAGCGACGACGCGGAAGCATCTGCAGCAGCGGTCGTGAGTACCACAGTACGGAAGTCTCACTTACACGCCACACTAGAATTGTTATTCCCACACCCACACGCCACAGAAAGTTTAATAAATGTTAAGAATGTGAATCTTCTTGTATTTTCATACTTTGTCCGCGAAGCCCCTCCGATTACCGAGTAGCATGCCGGCCCTGAGACCCAGCTCGAGGGGTCTCATGCTACTGAGCTTGAAACCGGGAGTAATTGGGAGCAACTGTGGCTGCGGAGCAGCCCCATAAGTCTCCGTAGTTACAAAACTTTCATGTAGACAACAGTCAGATGGAAAAAAAATAAATAAATAATAATAATAATAATAATAATAATAATAATAACAAATTTCTGATGAAGCTTTTTTTAGCTCCATCATCAACTCTACTTTTAGTTATCACTATGATACTATTCTTCGCCTCGGGTGTTAATAAACGCAGGGATTTTGAAGAAATAACATACTCTATATTGGCCGAACAGCTCAAACAAAGAGTGTATCCCAAGTAACACAACTTGTTTTATATTAGTTTATAATTCACGAATCATACCTAATCGACTGATTTTTTCGTGAATTATTAACTTTATATCGAACACTTATATAATCAAAACAGCGCAAAAAATGGCAGCTTATAAAACATCTTACAAGTTATATAAGATGTTTCACAACACACCAATTGTACTCCCACGGTACGTTCTAACCTACTCTATAATATTGATTTATTTAAACCAAGTTATTTGATGATTGTTTAACTTGCATAATACGCTCATAACACAATCACATTCTTAGGTTAGAATAAAGTTAATTTTAGAATATTCAACCTGTAAAAAACGTTAGTATTGCGATTCATTTTAACTTTTGTAATTAGGTTTTTATTGATGTTATATAGCTTGAAAAATCCACTTATACTACCTGTTGGTAAGCCTGACGGTGTGTAGTGAAAAAATTGACAGAAAAAAAACAACAACAAATAGATTTTTTTCTTTCGGAATTATGCAGTTAGCTTCTGAATCATAAAAAGGCTTTCCAAGTGATCGAGTCATGGATGGAGTCGACATGTTATTTCTTTAATTCGGACAACAAACTATAGTTATTTATGAATAATGGATTATTCCTAGTGGCGTTGGTATTGTGTTTTGTGCGCTTCAAGATTTATGGCGAAACCTATAATTTTACTCATGTATAATTCATGCGCCATTAGGTTGAATCCAAATCTGTGGCCTAAATCAGATATTTGATGCCGTTTTCACGATTTTTTTCATAATGCACGCGAAAATGCAATATGGCAGATGATTGATGAAGCTTACAGTGCTATTCAAAAAAACCTGAATAATATTCAATCTTCAATCATAATTATAATAAAATCCATGGTTTATTACTAACTGAATACGGTTCATGGATTGATTGTGAAACAAAAAAGCAGTTTTCCATAAGATGGTTAATGTATGTAAATGTTATTTAGTTTGTGACATAATATTGATTGTGTACTCATTTATTTAGTCGGTACTGTAATTCATCTCATTTTCTAATGACAATTTTTGTATTTCGATTGAAAAGTTAGTTGAAATTGCTTCGAAATTATGTCTTACGAGCAGCAATACAACAGTTTGCGCAAGAAATGTTTTAAGACGTTAATAATACGCCTTGATAACATCTTTTCTACATACTTACATATAAGCATATTTTGCGATCATAATTACAACGTCAAAATAACTACATTAGAACAGGTTTATTGGCCTGGCTTTATCTGTCATAACGTCAAAATTCTATCAACAGTAAATAAAAACAAATCGCTCTGCTGATGGTCCGGAATTTCGTTGCCATAGATTATAGATTGCAAATTCACAGTGAATGATCAGAATCGACTATCCCATGTCTGCTACAAATGCTGATCCGTGAATCTGTTCGCGTGTTGGAAGAATTAACCAGCAGTTCGGCAACGCAATCAATGATAGACAACGAATCACACGAGATTGGTGCTTTGGAAGCCTCGGTGGTTGATGTGCGTAGATTCGTCGGATGATTCCTGGTTGATGATTTGGGATTGCTAATGGAGCGTAACGCTAGTGTAAGTCGACCGATCGGACGCTTCCAGATTTGTGTTGGGTTGATCATCGGTATAGGATCTTTTACGTGAGAATGTCACGTGAGAACGGGAAATGATGGAAAGGTGAACCGGGCGAAATCACAGCTGCAGCTTTTCGCGGGGGTACTTGGTTATTCAAGGAAACTTTGCAAGATATCAGACTGTTGACCGCATTGGAACTGAGTTAAAATCCTGCTGTTGGCATGTTTATTCTCACATCATTGCGGTGGCTTTCCTGAATGTAACATATAGCCGCACTCCGTTCTCGCATCATCAAACCACAAAGTCTCATGAAGTGGGTACATACACATTGGCTGCTGTCAAAAGTGAATGCTGATTGATGGCTAATGCTCTAAAAGTGTGAAATAATTGTATTATCAACGTATTTCTTTGCAATTCGAATCTATTAATATTTGTTTGCTCTTTGTCATTCGCCAACATTAAACAATCTTTAAAATAACATAAGATGTTTTCTGATGCACTTATAATGCAATTATATAGCTTCTCTTGATGGTTTGATTTCTGAAGATGTTTTCTGTGTTACTTGGGTATGCTTAGTGCTGTTTTTTAGAAAATAATCCCGATCAAAAGTTTGGGATCACACCCCCCTCAAAAACAGGTCATTTTTCTAGGAACATATTTCCACCAGTTTGCGTCCGATTTCAAAACCCCAGGTCTCATTCAAAAGATAAAAAGTCAAAGTAACTTTCAACATGATTTAGGTGAAACTTTTACAAAAATATTTGTGAAATGTAAACTTAACCCAAAGTTACCAAGTTTTCTAAAAAAATAATATCAGCTTACGTCCAGACAGTGTCACTGG
Organism: Aedes albopictus; assembly: GCF_035046485.1. Classification (NCBI taxonomy): domain Eukaryota; kingdom Metazoa; phylum Arthropoda; class Insecta; order Diptera; family Culicidae; genus Aedes; species Aedes albopictus. The sequence continues at coordinate 303,279,060 of NC_085137.1, read as the reverse complement.
AAATTGGGACGAGCAAATTTTAAGATGAGAGCGGTAATATTACCTGTTTTCTATTAGCTTTCAACTGCTTTTTACCGAACTTGGCTAAAAAATCTAGGAAAAAAAGTTATTAAGTAAATTAACTCTTGATGTCATCGACTAAAAGTTTGGGGCCATCCCTCAATATGATGGGGAGTCACTGTCGTAAAACATGGATTTTTTTGTCATCTTTCATTCAATTTAATTCTTTTTGGTGCATTTCAAAGATATTTAACTAGATTTATGTATGATGACTTTAACTTAACGTATTCAACTATTTTTACATATTAAAATATTAGGGGTACCGTAAAACGGGGTATCTTCGATAATGCGGGTAACTTTGATAGTGCGACAGCCTGTCATAGGTTATCTTATATCTATGATTCCTTCAATCAGTTAAAAAAAAGGCAAACGTAGATCGATTCTATGCATATGAAAGTTCATCTGAGACGTATTTTCATTAAAACCTAGTTTAAATACAACTTTTTGGACAAGAAATAAAAATGGTTGATATTTTTGTCATTTGTCAACCCCTTCAAACAATCTGCTATACGACTTCGTTACAACTATTTTTTCAATGAATGGACTCTTATTCTCGTTAGAATCATCATAGTAGATTCTAAATCTGGCCTTGAATCTTTTAACGAATTGTGTTTGTACGAAATGGAAGCAGTTTTGTAAATTGTGGCATAAATCTCCATACATTGATAAACGCCTAAAAGTATGCAATGCCTTTGTAATATCCTGTAGATAAGGGTTCATTCAAATATTACGTAACGCTAAATTTGACAATTTTGGACCCCCTCCTTCCCCCACGTAACAACTTTTGTATGGGAAATTTTGAAATTTTGTATGAAGCGTAACACAGCGCTAGACCCCCTCCCTCCCCCCTTAGCGTTACGTAATATTTGAACGTACCCTAAATCAGTGTTGTTCAAAATTTGTTAATAAAACATTAAAAAACAACCCAAAAAATAAGAGAACTCACCATGAATAACATGTAATCATATGTTGATGTACCGTTATACATATATTTTTACAAAGATAATGATTTTTGATAGCTAAATTCACTGTGTTTTTCACTCAGTACTCCACAAACACATTTTTATATGTAGAATTCAGTAAAAATCAATGTTTTGATATTAAAATTCTATCTGATATATTCCACAAGGCTTCTTTCATCATGCTCATACTCCTAAGATTTTAATCTGTGATTATTTTTCATGATTTGATGTGTTTTTCAGGGCATTATCAAAGTTACCCCAAAATGGAAATGTGATTCCCGCTCATATGAAAAACTATAATGTCGTGTCCAGGCGGACACCGTGGCATTCCGGTCCAGCCAATTCCGCCGACCGAAACTCTGCACCTACGAGGAAGATTGCGAATGACGCAACCTACTCGTACGAAATACTTTACAAGACTGAAGTTTCATTTCATCTTGATCGTTTGTTTCGTTTGCTTTGTTTATCTGGTAGCGCATCATTGCTGCTAATGCTATATGCCCTGTTTATCCTTTGCTCGGTACCCCTCTCAACCCCTACATTCTCCCCCTGTTCTACTCTGTCATTAATTTAAAAGTTTAAATTTTTCAATTAACAATATCACTTCGTTTACATTTCCCTTTGTTGTAGTACAACTTACAATTCCCTTTGTTCTGAAAACGATATTATCAATCATCACCATCAGAATAATTCTTATTTACAACCACCTTTGTCAATTGTATAACCGTTTTTTTAATTATTATTACAGCCATGCCAATCGCTCATGGCTCATTATTATCGTCTATCATCTCTTCTTTCTTCTCTCGTCTCTCATCGCTCGTCATCATCTCTCATCTTCTCATCATCGTCTTTCATCCCTCATCATTATCTTCTTTCATTTCTCATCTCTCATAACAAATAATTAATAATAAATAAATAAATAAATTTCTCAACTCTCATCCACCATCTCTTATCGTTCGTCCCTCATCTTTTCATCTCTCATCATCTTCATCTCTCCCCTCTCACCTTGCCTCACACCTCAATTTTTCAATCAAAATTATTAAGTTCGTTTACAATGGACTACCCGCTTTGCGCGCAGCCACAGTTGTTCAGCAGGAGTAAATCAATTTAATTTTGTATGGCGAAATGCATCTAAACTTGAATTACTTGAAATACAAAGCTTTTCCCGAAAAAATATTTGGTAGGCTTAATAGTGGTCACCATTGTGCACAACCACTACCAAATATTTTTTCGAATAATGTGTTCCACTTTAAAGAATTTGCCTTTAGATGGTATTCGCCATACAATATTTTTGCGATATACTTTTAGCGATATTTTGCGCATAGAAGCTAGCGCCACATTGGTCGATGCGGAGAGTAGGAAAACAGCCGATGTAGTTAATTCATTGACTGTATCTACTACTTATAATTGCCTTCGTTCTAAAAACGATATTATCAATCATCACCATCACAATCATCCTCATTTTCAACCACCTTCTTTGTGAATTTACTACCTTATTTTTTTACCTTCACCACAGTCATGTCAATCTCTTATATCTCATTGCCTATCATCTCTTCTTTATTATCTCTCATATCTTTTCTCTCGTTGCTCATCACCATCTCTCGTCTTTCATCATCAGCATCTCTCATCAGCATCATCTCTTAACTTATCTCGCATCTTTCATCTCTCATCAAAATCATCTTTCATTTCTCATGTCTCATCTACCATCTTTCATCTCTCATATTTCGTCCATCATATTTCATCTCTCATCATTATTATCTCTCATCTCTCATGACTTATCTATCATCTGTCACCTTTAATCTCACATCTCTCATCACCACCATCATCATAATCTCTTATCTCCCATCTTATAACTCACATCTCTCATTTCTCATCTATCATCATTATCAATCATTATCATTAGCACAGTAATACCAATCACATCGCTCACTTCTTATCTGCCATCTCTCATCACTCATTTCTCATCTTTCATCTGCAATCTCTCATGTCTCAACTCTTGTCTCTCATCGCTCAGCTTTCATCGCTCATCGCTCATCTCTTATCATCTTCACTCTCCCCTCTCACCTCAATTTTTCAATCAACACTTTAAAGATTGTTCACATTTCACTGTATTGTACTGCAACTTATAATTGCCTTCGATCTAAAGACGATATTATCAATCATCACCATCACAATCATCCTCATTTTCAAACACCTTCTTTGTCACACTTATAACCTTATTTAAAGGTTAAAAACTTTACTACAGTCATGCCAATCTCTCATTTCTCATTATTATCGTCTATCATCTCTTCTTTCTTGTCTCTTATCTCTTTTCTCTTATCGCTCATCACCATAGCTTTATCTTTCATCATCAGCATCGTTCATCAGCATCGTTCATCAGCATCATCTCTTGTCTCTTATCTCTCATCTTTCATCTCTCATCATTATAATATTTCATTTCTCATCTCTCATCTACCATCTTATCATTCATTTCTCATCTTTCATCTGCAATCTCTCATGTCTCAACTCTTGTCTCTCATCGCTCAGCTTTCATCGCTTAGCTTTCATTGCTCATCGCTCATCTCTTATCATCTTCACTCTCCCCTCTCACCTCAATTTTTCAATCAACACTATAAAGATTGTTTACATTTCACTATATTGTACTGCAACTTATAATTGCCTTCGATCTAAAGACGATATTATCAATCATCACCATCACAATCATCCTCATTTTCAAACATCTTCTTTGTCACTTTTACTACCTTATTTTTTTAACCTTCACCACAGTCATGCCAATCTCTCATTTCTCAATATTATCGTCTATCATCTCTTTTTTTTGTCTCTTTCACTCACCGCCCATCACCATATCTTATCTTTCATCATCAGCATCGTTCATCAGCATCATCTCTTGTCTCTTATCTCTTATCATTATCATCTTTCATTTCTCATCTCTCATCTATCATCTTTCATCTCTCATATTTCGTCCCTCATATTTCATCTCTCATCTCTTATTTCTCATATTTTATCTGTAATCTCTCTATTATCATCTTTCTTCTTTCATCTCTCATGATCATCTTCTCTCATATTTCATCTCTCATCTTTAATCTCTCAGCTCTCATCTCTCATCACACATCTCTCAACTTTAATTTCTCATCTCTCATCGCTCGTCTTTTATCTCTCAGCTCTTATTACTCATCTTTCATCTGTAATCTCTCATTTCTCATCTTTCATCTGTCATCTTTCATCCCATCATCATCATTTTCTCTCATATTACATCTCTCATCACCACCATCATCATCATCGGCAACTCTTATCATCATCAACTTCCATCTCTTATTTACCATTTCTCATCTTTCGTCCCTTATTTGTCACCTCTCATCTCTCATTGCCATCACCATCATCATCATCATCATCATCATCATCATCAACAACATATCTTCTTATCATGATCTCTAATCTCCCATTTATTTCTCATTTCAGTTCGTTTACATTTCACTGTATCGTACTACAACTTATAGATGCCTTTGTTCTAAAAATGATCCTCATTTTCAACCACCTTCTTTATCACTTTTACTACCTTATTTTTTTTTAACCTTTACCAGTTATGCCATTCTCATCATTATCATCTATCAATTCTTCTTTCTTATCTCTCATCGCTCATCCTTCATCATCAGTATCTTTGATCAGCATCATCTCTTGTCTTTTATCTCCTAGCTTATCTCTCATCTTTCATTTCTCACCAATGACATCTTTCATTTCTCATGTACCATCTCTCATCTTTAGTCCCTCATCTTTGATTTCTCAGCTCTCATCTCTCATAACACATCTCTAAACTTTAATTTCTCATCTCTCATCGCTCGTCTTTTATCTCTCAGCTTTTATTACTCATCTTTCATCTGTAATATCTCATTTCTCATCTTTCATCAGTCATCTTTCATCTAATCATCATCACCTTCTTTCATATTTCATCTCTCATCACCATCATCATGATTATCGGCATATCTTATCATCATCACCTCTCATCTCTCATTTACCATTTCTCATCTTTCGTTCCTCATCTGTCACCTCTCATCTCGCATCGCCATCATCATCATCAGCATCATCAATATATCTTCTTGTCATCATCTCTAATCTGCCATCTATTATCTCTCATTTCTCATCTCTCATCTTTTATCTATCATCATTATCAATCATCACCATCGTAATCATCCTCATTTCTTCTTCTTCTTTATCTTCTTTTCTGGTCGCATCCATCAGCTGTCAACCGCTGTCTATAGGGCCAGTTATCCTCATTTCCAACCATCGTCTTTGTCACTTATTGCATTTTCCAAGACATTTTCACATCTGTTTTTTTTACCTTTAGCACAGTGCCGATCTCATCTCTCATCTGTCATCTCTCGTCATCATCGTCTCTCATCTCTTACCTCTCGTTTTTGTCAACTCTAATCTCTCATCTCAAATCTCACATCCTTCACTTCATCACCATGGTGTCTCATTTTTTTTCTTATCTCTTCTCTAATCTTTGATCATCATCTCTCATCTCTTATCCTTCATTATTATCAGCTTTTCCTTATCCTATACCTCTCATCTCATCTATGATCTCTCATCTATCATCTCTCCTTTATAATCTCTCACCTCTGCTCTTATCTCTCATCATATCGCATTATTATTTTTATCATCATCAGCCTACCCTCTCGGAGTAATTCACTTTTTACTATGGTTAATCCTCTCAGGGGAATTCACCACTGGTTTACTCTCTCGGGGAAATTTACCGTCAGCTTACCCTTTCGGGAGAATTCGTCTTTTCTTTATTATGGCTTACCCTCTCGGGGGAATTCGTTTTTTTTTATTATGGCTTACCCTCTCGGGGGAATTCACCACCGGCTTACCCTCTCGGGGGAATTTTCCGTCCGCTTACCCTCTTGGGGGAATTCGCTTTTTCTATTATGGCTTACCCTCTCGGGGGAATTCATCACCGGCTTACCCTCTCGGGGGAATTTACCGTCAGCTTACCCTCTCGGGGGAATTCGCTTTTTTTATTATGGCTTACCCTCTCGGGGGAATTCACCACCGGCTTACCCTCTCGGGGGAATTTGCTGTCAGCTTACCCTCTCGGGGGAATTCGCTTTTTTTTATTATGGCTTACTCTCTCGAGGGAATTCACCACCGGCTTACCCTCTCGGGGGAATTTGCCGTCAGCTTACTCTCTCGGGGGAATTCGCTTTTTTATTATGGCTTACCCTCTCAGGGGAATTTGCCGTTAGCTTACCCTCTCGGGAGAATTCGCTTTTTTTATTATGGCTTACCCTCTCGGCCCAAGCAACACACTTGGACGTTAATAAGTTCCTATGATTTAAATGCAACTACATTGAATGTTGTGCCCTTTGTACCAATCGTCTTATTAACGACTAAATTACAACGAATAAAGCGCAAGAGGTGGAGTCAATATAAAACATCCATTCGTGTTTGAAACGGTTTCAATTCGCAATCGATTTACAACCGAGATACAACTCATGGTCGACTTACAAATTGTGACCAATTCGACAACTAGTCAGCTAGTCATCGCATTCGTCACTGTGACTATGCGTCAACAGTTTCATCAATGTGATTAATAATTGTGTGGGTAAAATTTACCGCAAAAAATGCTGAACGAGAACGTGAATTTTTGTGCCGCTAATGATTTATTGGTAAATCATGCATTCTGGCTCAATCTTTCCAACGCGCCTCAGTCTACTTATCATTCGGCGAGTGAAAATTTGGACATTTGTAGTAAAAATGTACGCGCCATATTGCTTTGACTGAGTTCATTTCAGCAGCTTATTTTATGCACCCGTAAAATGCTGAAAATTAGTTTAGAGTTTTACTTGCTAAATCATGTCAAGGACAACATTGCTTCACACGGTAGGACATAAACAACTAAAAAATGTTAACACTTGGACGTTTACTTCTCGTCGACAATCAGGAGAATGTCCATTTGTTACGAAAAGAAATTTGATCATTTTTTGAATCTCCCCTCCCCTATTTTAATTTTTTTCAGTACGGAGCATAAGATTTCCAAACCCCATCTCACCTCATACTATTACGTAATTTAGGGATAGCCCCTAAATATATTATGACTATTTCTAAGTTTATCTAAGTACTCTGCTAGCAACTGTGGAAGTGCTGTAGAACTCCTGTTTCATTGTAATGATCAAAAGAAGATGGTAAAACTTCCGTATCATATATTAAGAAACGGAATGCTGTGTCTGACACTTTGCCTGATTAGGAATCAAAGTTGGTTCGAAAAAATGCTGCAACTTTTCGCCAGATATATTTAGGAAGCTTCAAAACACCACTATCCAGTCCGAATGTAACATGTATTCAAACCAAGGGGTACCAGTCGTCATTGGCGAGTCTAGCTTTTTCTTGCTCACTCTACTAACACACACGAGAAAGAGAAGGATGGAAAGGGATTCCTCGGCACCCCTTTACATCCCGCTCTTTCACGTGTTTATCAAGGATGAGAAAAAAGAAAAAGCAAGATTCGCCAATGCCAGTCGTTCTGTGCTATGTAAATAGTGCAGAATTTAACAACAAATGAAGCAGTTACCAGTGCTTTTTTATTCTTGGTTTGAAGAAGGAATGGCATAATGTATTAGTTCTTTATTGAGCAACTTACTGATGTTTATGATGTTATTTCAATTTAATGTAGAGCAACTATGGTATAATAATGAATCAATTGTTTAAATATGAAAAAAAAACTTGCATTTTTGTAATGAAACAAAAATGTTTTACCTCGAATTAATTTTCTGGCCACTTTAATTTAATAAAGTTATTGAATATATTGAAAAATTTATGAAGAAAATGATACATTTTATTTGTACATGACTTCGTTTTATTTGGCAACATTAAAATTTTTATAGTGAATTTTATTATTTTTATGCTTTCAAAAATCTTTTGTCGCACATTTTTCAGCTTCCATCCCTTCTGTCAAAATTTTTCGTTATGTTCTAAATTAGTTCCAAGTAAACAAGTTTATAACAATCAGTATCAATGTTTTGGTTGTTTTGGTTTGTAAACGGTCGTAACTAAGATTCGTTGAAACAATCAGATTATACCTCAGTTACAAATTGGTTTCGCAAGTTTCAACTAACGGTGACGTTTATTTACATTGCGCTAGTTGTTATAAATATGTTATACCTCAGTTTGGCTTTAACAACAGGATTTTAATAGGTTTTAATTTTGTTTCACATGTTTTTATTTTCTGAATCCGAATGAAAACATCCGTTGTTTCATGAAAACTCAGTTGCAACATGTTTGCAACGATGATCATTTCTGTTTTAGTTGCAGGTGCTACTTGGGGGGGGAATTCACCACCGGCTTACCCACTTGGGGGAATTTGCCGTCAGCTTACCCTCTCGGGGGGATTCGCTTTTTTATTATGGCTTACCCTCTCGGGGGAATTCGCCGTCAGCTTACCCTCTCGGGGGAATTCGCTTTTTTTAGTATGGATTACCCTCTCGGGGGAATTTTCCACCGGCTTACCCTTTCGGGGGAATTTGCCGTCAGCTTACCCTCTCGGGGGAATTCGCTTTTTTTATTATGGCTTACCCTCTCGGGGGAATTTGCCGTCAGCTTACCCTCTCGGGGGAATTCGCTTTTTCTATTATGGCTTACCCTCTCGGGGGAATTCACCACTGGCTTACCCTCTCGGGGGAATTTGCCGTCAGCTTACCCTCTCGGGGGAATTCGCTTTTTTATTATGGCTTACCCTCTCGGGGGAATTCACCACCGGCTTACCCTCTCGGGGGAATTTGCCGTCAGCTTACCCTATCGGGGGAATTCGCTTTTTTATTATGGCTTACCCTCTCGGGGGAATTCACCACCGGCTTACCCTCTCGGGGGAATTTGCCGTCAGCTTACCCTCTCGGGGGAATTCGCTTTTTTATTATGGCTTACCCTCTCAGGGGAATTCACCATCGGCTTACCCTGTCGGGTAAGATTATATGGTTTCAGCTCCTATAGAATCCGGACAATAGCCAATTACATTTATTTTAGCAGAGGGAAACACACATTTTTAACCACCAGACATGAATGCAGGAATGGAGACTGGAACACAGAAAAGAAGCCAACAAGTTCTTTGCAAAACAACTGCAATGCGAAGGTTATTGATATTTACTGTTTCGGGTTTGCGTGCGCAGAATCGTTAGGATTCATACTTCAACCTAGCTTCCCCCGGTATACGCCGTGTCAAGAACAATAACAGCTGTAACGGCCGCTCAGAGCTAATCCAAAGCCGAAAGCCACACAAGAACTCCACGCATAAAATTACGACGAATGTCAAATCGTGTTCTCCATTCACAGCTGCGATGCACACCGACCTTGCCTGTTATCCGCTTGCCACCGCCTCTGCTTGCCTTCAAAACAATGCCATGCGTAAAAAAAACAACACAATAAAACAAACCTACAGCCTCGAAGTTCTACCAACTAACGAAAATACAACACCAACACTGTCGCAACACAGCATTCCAGCCACGCGAGCCCCACCAATGAGATGAAAAGTGCTGCACCATCCTGCATCAAACCGCTGCCAAACACCGCCGCGATGGGAGCAAACGTGAATCCCCCTTTTATGTCAAGTTAACACATTTCTCCACATTTCAAAAATGAGGCAATTCAGTTCAGTTTTAGTATGTGAATTTTAACAAATATGAGTACACTCTAATAGTAAGCGTTCCACCAGCTACCGCCTTAAGTTGTTCACTCTCCCCTAGAGGCTCGGGTCCTGGCTAGTACTTAGACTACCCGTTGAACTCGAGCTCCTGGATGGGGAAGGGGGGGGGGCAACTCAACTAGCTGTTATTCGGCTCGCCATTAACTCTGTAGTTCAAGTACGATTCGAGAAACCGTGGAAGTAACGGAGTCCCACTTGTCCGCCCCCATACACATCCTTTCAACAATGTTGTCAGGCGTGATATCTCTACCGCATACCTCCTGCATACTCGACCTTTGCTCCACGAAACGTGGACATTCAAAGAGCACATGCTCCGCGGTCTCGTCGCAGTCTGCACACTCCGGACATGCGGGGGAGCCTGCGTGTCCGAATCTGTGCAGATACCACCTAAAGCACCCATGGCCTGACAGAAATTGAGTTAAGTGAAAATTCACCTCGCCATGGGGCCTGCTCATCCACTTGGACACGCTCGGTATGAGCCTGTGTGTCCATCTACCCTTGCTGGAGGAATCCCATTCGCTCTGCCACTTCAGCATAGACGAGGTTCTGGCGATACGCCTCGCGCCTCTTATGCCGCGTCGCTCGAAGCATTCTTCATCCTCTGCCACCACTAAAGCTATGGGCATCATGCCCGCTAGCACACATACCGCGTCCTTTGAGACCGTGCGGTATGCGCTCACCACCCTAAGGCACATCAGCCTGTGGGTACTCTCAAGTCGCTTCACATTTCGGTTAACCACTAGCGCCTTCGACCATGCAGCAGCGCCATACCGTAGTATGGAGACCGCTACTGCCGCGAGCAGCTTACGCTTACTCGAGACTATTGCCGAGCTGTTTGACATTATCTTTGACAATGCCATTATCGCCATGCTTGCCCTTTTGCAGGCATATTCTACGTGGCTTCCGAATTTCAGCTTATCGTCGATCATGACCCCCAATTGCTTCAGTGAGCGCTTAGAGTTGATCGTGCATCCACCTGTGGTGACCACTGCCTGCTGTTCAGACCTGCGGTTGTTTACCACCACCACCTCCGTTTTGTGGTGCGCGAGTGCCAAATGTCTCGACCTCATCCAATCCTCCACTATGCCAATTGCGTGAGTTGCTGTCAATTCCACTTCCTCTATCGACTCGCCGTATATCACGAGGGTAATATCATCGGCGAAGCCGACCAGCTTTACGCCCGGTGGAAGTTTGAGCCTCAGTACGCCATCATACGCCGCGTTCCATAGTACCGGGCCCAAGATGGACCCCTGCGGTACCCCTGCGGTGATTTTGTAGCTCCTCTCGCCTTCCTCGGCTATTTCGGCCGTTTTGGTTACAGCCCTAATAGCGTCCACCGTCGATCGACCCTTCCGAAAGCCGAACTGGTTATCCGAGAGACCAGAGTCATCGGGTTTCTCGGTATAGACCATCAGCCTCGACAGAATGATCCGTTCCAACAGTTTTCCGACGGTGTCCAGCAGGCAGATAGGTCTGTATGCCGACGGGTCGCCAGGTGGCTTCCCGGGTTTGGGCAGTAGAACCAATCTTTTTTTTTTTTTTTTATATCTGTATTAACGAGATTTTTAGCCCTAGGCTAGTTCATCTCGGGACCCACGCTTTACTTCCCTTCCGAAGGAAGAACTCACATTTTGCGAGTTTGTCGGGAGTGGGATTCGATCCCAGGTCCTCGGCGTGATAGTCAAGTGTTCTAACCATCACACCAGGTCCGCTCCACAAGAACCAATCTTTGCCTTTTCCACCTCTCCGGAAATTCGCCTCTGTCTAGGCACATCTGCATAGCCATTCTGAACATGTCAGGCTTGGCCTCGATGGCCGTCTTGATGGCTAATGTCGGGATACCGTCTGGACCCGGAGCCTTGTTCAACTTAAGCGACTTCGCTGTTACAATGAGTTCGTCGTTCGTCACCGGGGCTACCTCGCTATGGCCGTGGTTCAATGTCTATGCAGTAAGTATTATTCATTATGTTTCAAACAAGCCAGAAAGAATTAAGAATGTATGAAAGATGACAACGATATCAACAAATCACAAGTTCCATGTTTTATGATAATGACCCCAAACTTTTGGTCGATGACATCAAGAGTTAGTTTACTTAATAACTTCTTTTCTAGATTTTTACTAAGTTTAATTAAAAGCAGTTGAAAGCTAATAGAAAAAAGGTTATATTATCGCTCCCATCCTAAAATTTGGTCGACTCAATTTCTAGCGACTTTGCCGTAAGTTTATATTCATTTTTTAGAAAATTTGGCAACTTTGGGTTTAGTTAACATACAAACATTTTTTTTATTTAAATCATGTTCAAAGTTTAAATGACTTATTATCTTTTGAATGAGATCTATTGGCGGAGATATGGACCTAACGAAATGGCATGTTTTTGAGGGAGTGATCCCAAACTTTTTAACGGGAGCGTATGTATTTGTGTGTTTGTTATTATGTTATGTTATGTTATGTTATGTTATGTTATGTTATGTTATGTTATGTTATGTTATGTTATGTTATGTTATGTTATGTTATGTTATGTTATGTTATGTTATGTTATGTTATGTTATGTTATGTTATGTTATGTTATGTTATGTTATGTTATGTTATGTTATGTTATGTTATGTTATGTTATGTTATGTTATGTTATGTTATGTTATGTTATGTTATGTTATGTTATGTTATGTTATGTCTGTTATTTCTCATATATGAAAAATTTGGCTTTTTTCCGAATTTCTGAAATAGTGCCAACTAATATCGGAATCAGTGGAATCAGTTGACATATACATATCGCACACCCTTGCTTTCGTTACATCTGCTGGTCTACTGGTGGTAAACAAGTCATCGATACAAAACACAAGTCAAGTATCGCTCAGGTTAAAAGCTTCACCATCAAGCTGTTCTGTACGACGACGGCAACGGCGGTTAGTTCAAATGGAAACGGCTATGTTATGTTATGTTATGTTATGTTATGTTATGTTATGTTATGTTATGTTATGTTATGTTATGTTATGTCTGTTATTTCTCATATATGAAAAAATTGGCTTTTTTCCGAATTTCTGAAATAGTGCCAACTAATATCGGAATCAGTGGAATCAGTTGACATATACATATCGCACACCCTTGCTTTCGTTACATCTGCTGGTCTACTGGTGGTAAACAAGTCATCGATACAAAACACAAGTTAAGTATCGCTCAGGTTAAAAGCTTCACCATCAAGCTGTTCTGTACGACGACGGCAACGGCGCACAGTGGCCGGAAGCCGGACAAAACCTCAAAAATCGACTTCAATATTTTATTTTTCTAATATTTTTCTTCCATTATAGATACTTTAACTAAGAAAACCCCAAATTTTCAAGAGATTTGGTCGAAAATTAAGTCTTGTAGATTTTTTCAAAGTTGAAGTTTTATGCGCTACAATATTAGTATTTTTTGTCTTTATTTTATGAGCTTCCTTCATGAGGTCATTGTAAAAGTTAGGAAGACTTGAATAATGTGACAATATGTTTTGTGTTTTTGGGTATAAATAACCATTACATTTCAGGGGTTGTTTGGAATTCAATCACAAAACTATTATGTTTTTACAATATGCAAACATATTGACTTTTATGAACTTTTGAAGAAAAACTTCGTATTAAAAAGATCCAGTACTTGTTTAGGAAACATCAGAAAACGACGCCGTATCCCGGATCTGACGTGCAATTTTGACTAGTTTTTGGCTATATAGGTCACTGTTTGCGCATTTTTGCGCTAAGCGCGAAAAATTTTTTTTTTTCTATCAGGTCACAATGGAGCCGCATGGTTGTGGAAGAAGTGATATTGTTTGAAGTTTAAATTTTATCTTCACATAGTTCAAATTGACTTCAGAATACTAACAATTTAGTGTAATTTTCATTCTTGTACGAGACTTTCACCAAGTCAGATGGTCATAAGAGGGGGGGGGGGGGGGGGTTGGTATCTGGAAAATGTAATAAATAATGTAATGGCCACGGCTTTGGCCTTTTTTTATTTTTTTTTAATATTATTTTATTTTTTGACAGAAAACCACAAGAAGGTGGGTGCTCCAGTTTAAAACAGTAAGCTGGAGAGGAAGGGAGTGATGACTAAGTATGAATAAGCCTTTATTTCCTTAGACACTACTCACATGTTGCTTCACCAGATACAACTAACACTTTTAACCATCAAAATAAAAGAAAGGCAAAAACAACCGTGAAAACATGTAAAAATAACTACAAACCATTGCTCATTGATTCCCTTAAACTGGTTGTTTCTTCGATTTATCTTAATCGTTAGAATTGCTCAACAACCTTGGAAGCAATCTCTTCACGAATCTTCATCGAAGTTTCAATATATAGTGACACAAATTCGTCGACATCTACGTGATTCTTTACTACACGCACATCGCTACAGTTCAAAGCAACAATCATCTATAAAATATAAAAGGAATTCACCAAACGGCGATAAACGCTACGTTAAATATTTTTCTGCGTAAACGTCGCGATCGCCAAGGCAATCTTTGAATATTTTAAAACCAATTTTATGAAACGAGCATTTTATGCTCTTTAGTAAAACCCCTTTTATTGGTTTTTTAAACTTGAAGTTTTATTGTATGCTGTGAAGAATTAGCATTAAGTTAAAATACACAAATACAAAGAAATTAAAAAAAAAAAATATTGTATGTTATTCATGCAGTTTCGTTCAACACATTTCTACTGAACGACACAGAGAGTGATACAGATTTTGAAAATATTTGCTGGAACTCTACTGTTCATAAATATGATTACCGATCTCTGAGGTTCGTTTATCAAAAACTCCCTTCAATATTGCGAATATGAATTGCCAATTGTTTATAGATAGGGTTGTTTCGGTTGCTTCCACAAGTGATAACAGGGATCGATGTACCTTAAAACCCAATCTCGGAAGAGCATATATGAAGTTGTTGAAACGAGATTGATAAAAAGCAGTTCAAATTTTACGCAGTTCACTATATTAGACTATCTGACTCCATAACGATTGAATTAATACACCTCCGTGCACCCACCGTAAAATGTCACGTGGTCTATGGGCATTCCCTGAGAAAAGACCCCGTCTTGTCAGCCAACATTGGTGTGTATCTGAATTGATCCATTGAAAGAAAACGTAGGTAAACGATTTTTTTTTCTAATGATTTATGTATTTTTGAAGATTTTGGACCACCCTAACAGCAACAAATACACAATTTTAGTTTATTTCAATACCAATACATGATTTAAGAACCCTCAAATTAAAAGGGTAATCAAAACCTACGTTCAGAAAGCACATCGTGATAGCTTATTATCGATTATTTTTACATGCTTCCCATTATCAGCAGATTTCAAAATTTTGAACCACCCTAATATAGTAAAATCAAAATCTATGATAAGTTCCATATCAGAAATAGATTTAGGGAACTAAAATCATCATAACCTGTGAATTTTAGCAATTTCGGTTAACATTTGAGGTTTTGTCCGACTTTTGTATGGAGGCCCGCCACTGTGCGGCGGTTAGTTCAAATGGAAACGGCTCCATCATCGAGAGTACAGAATGCTTGAATCGAGAGCAATGTGTAAGTACTGGTGCTAGTGATTCTGGTCTGTTGAGGTAAGTACGATTGAAATGGAGAAAATATCCTTTGGGGAATATCAGAGCGGCAGTAAACATCGTTGTTGATGGTAGAGCAAATGACGATTGAAATTATCAGCCTCTGGAGTATTTATGTTTTTCTACATACAAAAAAGAACAAATGCGTGAGAATAATAAACTTTTCAAAACTATTTGGAACTTATATTCGTTCACTTGTAGATTAATTTAAAATGTACGAAATGACTACATAATAAGCTTATCATCTAACTGAGGCAAACTTTACAGTGTTGACAATTGCCAGAATCACTTCAAATAACATTTATGTCATTATAAATGCGTGTTCTTCTCATTGCAAAAAAGCACTAGCTCCAACTATTGGATCAAGGCGTCAAACCGATCACATACAAATCTCATGCAGAAAAGAATAAACTACGTGCCTCCGTTTATAAGATAGCAAGATATAATTTCAAAATAAAATTTGAATAGGTAAAACAAGGAAATCCGAGGAAACCATATTTTATATTATTCTTTCTCTCACTTTCCGAAAATCCTTTATCATTTGATAGTCATCCGATGTACCTACGTACATCTTTCTGGCGAATGGAATCTAAGGTTTCGATCCACATCTCGTATGTTTCATTTCGATGAAGCAGATAATTCCTACCAACCGTTGTCAGAAGCAAAGCAACTCGAAATTCCCCAAGGGATTTACCCTTCGCTCTTTCGACAGCACATCTGTCTTTCGTTGTTTTATTGTGAGGTATTTGCAGGTGAACGAAAATGCTGTCTAACGAAAGTTGGAAATTCAAAAGCAGATTTCGTGTTTCACCCATCAATAGAATTGCTCGATTCATCGGAGGAGATGAGTGAATGATTTGTGCCGAATTGGACGTCACGAGATGGAACTTAACATTAAAACAACTACTATTGCACCACTGATTTGAATGGATTCGAAGTAAAATTTCCTTGGTATTTTGGAGAATTCATGTTGAGATTGTTCTAAAATTAATAAACATTGACCATGAGTTTTCAAAGAATTCAAATTATCGTGGTTTCTTATGTAGGCGTAGGGGTATCGCATACTTCAGTTTGGCATTCTAAGGCCGTTCGCAATGCTGTTTTATTTTGTATGGCGAGTTTTAAAAATTTTAAAACTCGCCATACAAAATAAAACAGCATTGCGAACGGTCTAAAGCATGTAAAAATACAAATTTCACCAGCTCTATCTCTCGACGCACCAACATCCGAGTTTTTGACTCGAACGTGAAATCTGTGTTTAACGCCAGTGAAACCTGGTGTGTATCACTGGAGAACACGCAACGGCTGCTTATCTTCATCAATAGATGCCTGCGGTATATAATTCGTGCATAGTGGCCTCACAATTGGATCTCCAACGTGGAGCTCCATCGTCGATGTCATTAAAAGCCGATAGCGACAGAAATTCGGGAGCGAAAGTGGAGGTGGATCGGCCACACTCTACGCAGGGGCGGAAACAAAATCTGCAAACAAGCGTTAGACTGGAACCCAGTAGGACATCGCAGCAGAGGCAGACCCAAAGGCTCATGGCGGCGCAGCCTCAACAACGAAATCAAACAAATCGACAGAAATTTGACCTGGTCACAAGTCAAGGCGATGGCTGGCAATCGGGAATTATTTGATTAAAAGTTATTTGATTAAAAGTTGAACAACAGATTATTAATTCTGCATGTTGGGATGTTGGTGTATGTTTTAAAGCTGGTTACCCAGATGAATAATATTCTATTCAACTTGATATTCAGCCATATATGTATTGCTGATTAAAAAGGCTGAACAAGCCATACTTCAGACCAGTATTCAGCTGTCATTGTCCAGCCATTGATACCAATAACCAGCTATTGTTTAGCTAATACTCTCACTATTTAGCATTCATTGTTACTTGGGTAGTGGGCATGTAAAAATACGCATTTTAACCGACTCTATCTCGCGATCCCGATAAGATAGAAAGTTCAAGTCTTCTGCAAAGTGGTTTAAAACATCGATTGCTTTATAAATCAAGCAGTTTAGTTCGCAATTCTTCTGCTAGGTTACGCTAGTGAGCTTTAAGGTCCGATCCACATCGTATACAACTGGTTCTGGTGCGATTCATTTCATATTCAAGTAATCCAGGTCTGATTTACTTAACCTTTCAGGACGCGCGCCATCAAGCAGCTGGAACTGCACCGCACACGCGCCGTATACGACGAGCGAGGTTTTTGGTAGTGTTGTACTTTTTACAACGGCGCGCGTCTTGAAAGGTTATCATTGATGTGATGCAGTTCTATTTTATTGCATATTCAGGTGGTTCAGGTCTGCTTCACTTCATATATAAATTATTCGCCGTTGAATGTAGTGGGTGGATGGTACAAAATGGGAGGTCTACACCTGGATCCACGACACTTGCCAATACTACCAGAGCTAACAGCTGATCAAACATTACTGAGGGATTTGTATGGCGTGTGGTGTTTGGGTGGTTGTATCCTGGGTGCTGGCAGTAAAGTTCGTACCCTTATATTCCGCGTTCCCAAAATTACTTTTCTAACGGTTTTAAATCCACAGTGAGGTTTGTGCAGTGCCAAAACAAAACGCAACAATCAACCGTGAGATGTACACGGGAACAGACAAATTGATTAATTTCTAGTAAGTGTAGTTGAGATGTAGTTTGTAAAACCTTCCTAATTAAACAACCGCAAGCCCTGAAGAAGATCCCAATATCTGGATCGAAACGTTGGCGATGAGATAATAAAATCAACGCTTTTCTTGGACTGAAAGCCGAAATCCCACGACAATCGTTTAAGGTTTGATTCATTTATTAACATTCTATAGTAATTCAGGTTTTATTCACTTCATATTCAAGTGATTCAAATCTGTTTCACTTTATATTCAACTAATGTAGATCCGTGGACTGATTTGTAATTGATGTTATTTTTCAAATATTTGAATGAATATTATTCAAATCTGGATCACTCGATGTGGCGTAAGCACTGCATTTTAATGTTTCTACCCGTATAAAAATGAACCATTGAATCTATTGGCCAAACTATATAAAAACAATAGATTCTTATGTTAACAATGATTTCTGTGGTATATGTATTGTAGAGGACATTTTAAAATTTCTATTGCCGTAACGATTACAATAGATCAACATAAGATTTAATTGTTACAGTGATTTATATGGGTATACAGTAGATGAACATAAGATTTCTTTGTTACAGTGTTTTCTGTGGGCATACAGTAGATTAACATTAGATTCCATTGTTATCATTAAGTTTCACACCGAACTCCATGGCACTCGATGAGTGTCATGGGATTAGGCCGATTTTGTGTAACTTTCACATGCGTTTGTGTTATGAATTTTAAGCGTGTTTGTTGTTGCGGTGAGTTAGAGCGCAAGTCGCAACAGAAAAAAAAAGCAAAATGCAGCACTCATTTCATCAATTTGAAAGGTAATTATCATATTTATTTACAAATGATAGTAATAATAATCTTAATTAAACCATCTATGCCATACAGTACGTTTCAGTGGCTTCCGGCGTTGCACAAAATTGGCTCCAGTCTGGTCACTATGACCGAATCCATTCGGCAAAACGCCGCATGCAAAGGATCGTGCAGATGATTTCAGGAGTCTGTTGGGTAAGATTCTTTATTCAGTAACCCGCATATTGTGTACTCTAGCTACTTCTGGAACTGTCGTGAGCAAGAAAATATATTGTACTCCCCGCTGCACCTCGAACAAACGTAAACGCTGAATCTTTATTTATTGCAGACGTGCGAGCAGCAGATGTGTTACACATGCAGTTTTCCCCTGGCAGAGCGCAAACGGCACACCGTCGATGTAGCTGTGAAGAGATCTATCGAGTAGCGACAGAGCCTGGATTTGAAGCAAAGCTATCACATTGCAGACGACGCAGATGGATGTGCAGAACCGGAGAACGCTCGAGCGTTGCGAATCTTGCTAGTAGAGTAAACCTTGGAGTAAACTACAGCGTTGGCAACGTTCGACAGGCAAACGTCCACCACCTCGGCACTCTCCAGCACGTCCAGCGTTTCATCGTACATTCGGCTGAGGATGTCGCTTCGGTTCACTTCCTGAGGCAGGGTGTAGCGGTGTTCTTCGTGAGACTTTGCTCGTCGTTATTCAACGACAACTCTTGGAGCAAAACAAGGTCTCGGCATCCGCCAGCGTTAGCTGCTGCTTCAGATTGTACCGCTGCATAACCACCGTGACGCTCCTCTGGACAACCTCCATCAACCGCGTCCTTCGCCCATGAAGTACTAAATCATCGAAAGGTACATCGTCTGAATATCCAGCGTGATCTGCTTGTCTTGTCCAACAGTGCCCTTGTACAGGTACCCGCCCAGCAGTAGGCCGTGTGAGTGAAGCGTTTCTGGCGGAGTATACAGAATTAAGTTTTAAGCGCTTATAAAAAGATTATAGCGCATTATCCAAATGATCAACACATATTCTGACACTATTGAATTCCAAAAGTTATGTTTATGGTCGAGTTTATGGTATAACTTAGTAGCTAAAATTTGCTCTGATCTTAGAGCAGTATGATAAAGTATAATATCCTGAACGAATTATATTTACCAATAACTGTGCTAGATACCTTTAGCTCGATTTTTAAAATCGTCATTTGCGTTTGGACGCTTAGATGGGTCTTCAAATATAGGTTCACTCTTTAAGTGTGGGGGCATGTATGCATTTGAGTTAAATTTGATGATTTTTCCATAGATTAACTATCAAATTTGACACACTTGTATGCTTGTTCGCCAAACTGCAGTCCATCAAGTGTCTTTAAGTGCTACAATAATGGTGAAGCACGCTGTAATGTTACTTTCGTACCTCATCACCCACTTAATGCAACTACATTAGTGGTCTAATAACACTTAGCGCGCTTAGGCACGGTTCCATCATGCCGCTTAGAGTGTTGCCACATATAATGCTAAGTTTGCTAAACCCAGTTATCTGGCTGGTGGGGCATGGGAGCCTAAGCTTCTACCATTGATGCAATTAGACGTTACTTGGACTATGACAAGAGCGATCCGAATATTTCAAAATTCATTCAAACTATTTAGAAGCTTGTGTAGACCAAATTTTACAAACTTATTGTGTGCAATCATTTATGTACCATTATATCATTGGATATGAATCAGGATTAAAATCATGTCTTGTACACTTCGAACGATCTTCTAATATAGGTTCAAGCTGTAGTATATCGAGTATTTTTGAGTGCTACAAAAACGATTAAGCACGCTGTAATGTTACTTTTGTACCTCATCACCCACTAAATGCAACTACATTAGTGGTCTAATAACACTTAGCGCGCTTAGGCACGGTTCCATTATGCCGCTTAGAGTGTTGCCACATATAATGCTAAGTTTGCTAAACCCAGTTATCTGGCCAGTGGGGCATGGGAGCCTAAGCTTCAATCATTAATGCAAATCAACATTACTCGATTTACGACAAGATTGATCCAAATATTAGATAATTGTTCGATCTGTGTTCTTAAAATGTAGCCCTGAATGTAGCATAAAATATACAAGCTTTTAGTTTAAATGCATAAAGATAGTTCAGATTCACTCTTTTTCAGTTTTTTTTCAAGCTATGTATCAGTAACAAAAATAAAAAGCAGAAATAGATCAAACCATTCCAAAATGTCCATATTCGTTTGTAAGATAAAACTATTCCAAAACATTAGAATTTTCTGTTTCGCAATACAAAACAATTCCCAAACCATTGGATAGGGCAAAACAGTATGTTCCGTAATCACAATTGAAAGCAATTCCAAAACAATAGAATCTAATGTGTAATTAAGTCACTGCTCGTTTGTAAGATAAAACTATTCCAAAACATAAGAATCTTCTGTGTCACAATAGAAAACAATTCCCAAACCATTGAATCAAATGTGGAACCAGTAATAAAATTACTACTCAAAACAATACGTTTACCGTGCAATTCACTGTTTGAAACAATTGGAAAACATAAGAATCTTCTGTATCACAATAGAAAACGATACCCATACCATTGAATTCAATGTAAACACAGTACACACAGTATGTTCAGTTTTACAATAGAAAACAATTCCAAAACAATTGAATCAAATGTGGAACCATAAATAAAATCATTACTCAAAACAATACGTTTACTGAGCATTTAATTGTTTGAAACAGTTCGAAAACATAAGAATCTTCTGTTTCACAATAGAAAACCATCACTAAACCATTGAATCTAATGTAAAATCACACTTCAAAACAGACAGTTCTCGGCATATTTAACAGTTCAAAACAATACAAATACATAAAAATCTACGGTATATTTGATTCCACGTATATGTATTAACTACATTTGATTTACATTAGAATCTTCTGTTTTGCGAAAAAACTTGTATGGAAAAAAGTCCTTTTTTGTATTGTTACGATACTTAACAACCTATACAATTCAATGTGAAATGCTCATTCACATTTGATTCTATTGTTAGAAACATTTGATTCTATTGTTTTTCTATTGTTATTTTAACATTGAATTCTATTGTGAGAGCATGGTTTTCAATGGTAATGTTACATTAGAATCCTATGTTTTTCTATTGTATTTTTTATCCGGGTACGGTTATTTGTGACCCGGCCACCGTTTGAACCCGATACAACATCAAAGACCGATTGCTGAATTGCAACGCATTAGTATGTCGCATCGCAGCACTCATCTAGAAGCGAACAGCTCACTAATTGAATCCTGTAACGAGCGAGCTATGCAGCTAATTGTTCGCAATCAGAAAATCAATTAATTATGCCATCAATACACATTGGCTTCTTCGGTTTGACCCTGCCAGGACATCACGCTCATGTTAAACGCTTGATTAATATTTCAATTCCCCACGGATGACCTCCCGAACTTCGTCATTAATCACCCCTCTACTGGCTACTGGCTAGCGCCCCATCTAGCAGTAGCCCGTGTAGCTTCTCCATTTCCATAAACGGAGGACCGACCGCCTGCCGTTCCCCCGCAGCATACTAATAGCTGAGAGGGATCACAAAAACGACAAGACAAACATGTCCTGTGTAAACAGGAGGCTGCGGTCACCGAGCACAATAAACGCGTCGGGTTCCAATCGAATGCCAATAAAGTTGACGAATTCCGTGAAAAAATATTACAATCTTTCGAATGAAACTTTAAAATTTTAAAACTACTTTTTACGATATTGAGAAAAAGATGGTAAATCATCAATTATAAAATCATAGATAAACAGAAACCTCCCATCGTGCAGATGTTTAACAATTAGTTTTAATTCTCCGAAATTCGTAAATCGTTCGCGTCCATCGTTTCCACTACGAACAGTTCCTGGACCGACCAAACATCGAACTTGTCACCCTCAGCATAGTCTTGCTGAATGCCCGTGTGTTCACCGCTATGGTTATGTAGAACCTGATTGATAATAAACCCTAATCCCAATTATAAACAAGTTGCATCAGCTTTTATGACAGATCCAGTTATGGCATATGAAGGCAGAATATGGTTTTTCGACGAAACTGATTGTGCTGATTCTCGTTACGTTGGATGCGACGATACCAAGTGTTCGATATCCTTCACAATCTTAGACGGATTGAAGCAGGGTGATGTCCCAGGCAGCACCTGCAACATCATCCAAAATGTGACTTGTATGCTTTGGCCCAGTCTTGTTAGAGATCACAGTCATTGGAACCTTTTCGTCGATATTCGGCCTCCTTTAACTCCGACATTCGCAACACAAGCAATCAAACTACCGTACGAAACAAAAATGTCAAACGAATGCACTTCACCACGATTGCGTCTTCGGGAGACGGTTCGGTTTTTGTTATACCTGTCTTCTTCGATAATGAGACCTGTGTTGGCCATATGTGTCCGTATTCAATGCAACATGAAATAATAAACTAATATTAACATTCATAATCGAAATTGGTTGAAAATCTATGCGAAAAGTTAGAATTAGACAAATGTCATCGTGTCATACGACTTTGATTTGACTCTTTCTTATGTTTATTGATCTTCGTTCTACCGCTCGTGTTGTGTGTAAGAGGTAACAGTAGCGCACGAATGTAACAAAGCAAGCTGAAACACGACTGCGGCAACGAAATGAAGGTAGTGAAAAGTGTCAAATGTTTACAAGACTGCTTTGGCCCAAATAGGTTATTCGATTTCATAGGAATCACAAATTACCTCGTGTTTGACATCGTACATATTCCTTGTAAGTGACAATACAGTCAAATTGCATTGAATATTGACCTCGCAGCACCAAATCGGAATTCGCCAGTTGGACTAGCGAAGCGAAGTTTTCAGCGAACTTTCTGTTATTCCTCATCCGACTCGACATGCATCCCTGATGTTTTCGTTTTCAGTTCGACGCCGTGTCGACAACCACGACTTTATCCCACCTGGGTGTCTGTCAGTGCGAGCGCGCCAAATTTTGCGTGAGTGAGCATGTGGTGGTATTGGTGATTAAGGTGAAACGGTACGCTAGCCGCTGTGAATAAGACAAATTGTTTTGGTAATGTCGATTTGATTTTTTTTCGAAAACGCATACTGAAAAGCATTTATTTACTAAAAACAGTAATCGCACAGGTACAAGAAGTTAGCAAGTCCGGAATTTTGTGTGAAATTGGTTTTTGTTTTCACAACGAGAAAATGTTTCTTAGTACCATGGTGAGTTCGTCTCATCTCACCTTAAGTTCGCTAGTAATGCAGTGAATTTTGAGCGATGCTCAAATCCACAATATGCTATGAACACATGAAACATCTTACTCTGGTTTGTTTGTTTAGATTAAATTCCAAATGTGTTGCAAAAAAACTTGATAGTTATCTACCTTGTAACAAAGAAGGTGCAATGAAGTAACACGTAACTTCAGAAGCTTTTATGGTCCAAGTGTGGAGTGAGCAACACACTTGTTAGTGAAAACTTCGAAGAAATGCTCAATCTGAACACTCAGTCAAAATTCATGAGAATCTATCTTTTCTACATGTCATCTGATATAAGCCTCGCAGGTTATAATCCTCATCGTGTACACTTCACCAATGACAGTTCCTCTGTTAAATACGATCTGTCCATGAAACAAGCTATTCATGGAATACGCGATCAACTTCGGTGTATATCTATTCCTCGCATTTTCAATGAAAAGTACCAAAATGTCAATTCCTGCAAGAGATTCTTCACAGATGGGTCTCGCATTAATGGATCCACTGGCTTCGGTGTCTTCAACGAAAACTCCACCGCCTTCCGCAAATTTGAGGAACCTTGTTCGGTTTATGTTGCTGAACTGTCAGCAATCAACTTCACTTTGGGGATGA
This sequence comes from Aedes albopictus, assembly GCF_035046485.1. NCBI lineage: Eukaryota > Metazoa > Arthropoda > Insecta > Diptera > Culicidae > Aedes > Aedes albopictus. The sequence goes on along the minus strand of NC_085137.1, from coordinate 303,254,431 downwards.
TTTCCAACATGCCCGCAGACCATTTCTTCATCTTCTCGGATAGCCTTAGTTCGATTGAGGCACTCCGGTCGATGAAACCTGTAAAACATCCATCTTAATTCCTTACAAAAATAAGGGAGCAGATGGGTGCACTGGTCGAAAGATCATACAAGATTACCTTTGTATGGGTCCCCTCACATTGCTCAATTTATGGCAATGAGAAGGCGCACTCTCTCGCAAAGGTTGGCGCTCAGGAAGGTGAGATCTATGATAGAAGAATCGCACATGATGAATTTTTCCAATTTGTTCGCCAGAGTTCTCTTCAAAGTTGGCAAAATGATTGGCGAGATGGCCAGCGGTGGTTACATTCCATTATTCCTTATGTTTCTTTGTGAGCGTGGCGGCATGGTTTGGATGTAAGTCGAAATTTCATTCGTGTGATGTCAAGACTTATGTCCAACCATTACTCGCTAGACGCGCATTTACACAGGATAAACCTCGCGCTGAGCAATGTTTGTACTAAGTGCGGTTCCGGTTATGATGACATCGACCACGTAGTTTGGCAATGCCCGGATAATGACGCCTCCAGAGAACTACTATTGGATACCCTTGAGGCCCGAGGTAGACAACTCTTTGTTCTTGTAAGAGATGTGTTGGGGGCCCGCGATCTTATGCGGTCCATTTATGATTTCCTTCGCATGTGTTGTATAAAGGTTTAATCTCCTTGTGGTTTTTTTTCGCTTCAGTTTTTTTTTTCTCTGTGATTTGTCCCTTTTGTGTTATGTTCCTGGCCATCCGGCAGACGATAACCCGTGACAAGCCCATGCCACCACCAGAGGCGATACCGAAACCAAGATACCTTCCGGATGTGCTACAACAAACCCTGAAACCTTTTCCTCACCATGCCTTTCCTCAAAATGATGTGACCCGCTAACCTCGAGCAGCCACGAGTACCCTGGCCTCCTCCCAGTACTAACATAAGCAATAAGTTGTATGTAATTATATACAAAAAATGAATTTCGGCTCCGTGAAGCGTTACACGCGTTTGAGCCATAAATAAACGAACTAGATAAAAAAAAAGCTTTTATGTTGTCTTCTTTTTCTTCTTTATGGCTCTACGACCTCACTGGGACTTGGCCTGCCTCGCTTCAACTTAGTGTTCTTTGAGCATTTCCGCAGTTATTAATTGAAGGTCTTTCTTCGCCTGCCATTGCATGAATTTGTATAATGTGAGGCAAGCACCATGATACACTATGTCCAGGGAGTCGAAAAAATTTTCCCAACCGGAACGAACCCGCCGTCTCCGTATTGGCGATCCATAGCATTAACCACTAGGCTAACTGGAGACCCCAGCTTTTATGGTGTATTGAGCAGCAAATCTCTCACAGAGCTTCTAGTGTAATATTTATGTAAGGTGAGTGGTTAACACTCCTGGTGTCATGGTTCGAGTCTGGACCTATTTTTTCCTATTTTTATATAATTCCCATTAGCTCAAGTAGCATAATGATTCAGAATCTGCGCTTTTTGCGTTTCAGTCTTTATTCCATACAAAATTTGGGTAAAAAATCTGAATCCCATACAAAAAATGGCCCCTCTTGCTCATAAATCTGCATTTCACATAAAACGTAATCTGTACTGTTGCTCAAAAATCTGTATATATGGCATCCCTGCTATACGGCCACGTGTCGTACGTTGGAAGAGTTCGGTCAGAAAGCACCTGGTGTCTTTCTGCGTAAAGTGCCACGAACAAAACTAGGCGATAAAGAAGAAAACGGCATCTCTCGAGGCCATATGAATCACGACCTAAAACAAGCATATAAAGAAGAGATGATATTGTAAAGCTAATCGTTTCCGGCAGGATGCGTTGGGCTGATCACGTTGTGCTGGGTTAAAAATCTCGTTAATACAGATAAAAAAAATGATCACGTTGCATGAAAGCCGGAAGAAGTTTGCGATTGGAAAAGATCCAAGAAAACTTAACGTTCAGGAGTACTGAACGCAATAGGACCAGGACAGAGTCCAGAGGAGGAGGATTCTCCATTCGGTGTACATTCAACGTAGAGAATTGCAGCCCATCAGGTACCAGGGCGAACAAATTAACAATTCCAACGTACCATTTTCATTTCTCCATTCGCTTCAGAGCGAACGCCCAATGACAACGCAATGATGGTTGTGGCAGAGTGGTTTGGTCTCTATTGGACGGATGTGAAAGTGGAACTTTCAGCAATTTGAGGGTTCTGCTCATAAATCATACGCTTGGAGGAATAATAAATTTCTCTTCGATAATTAAAAAAGGATCAAAGTGATAGTCTACAAGAGAGTCACGTCGCATTAAAAAAAATAATATAGACATCAATTAAGTGTGATATACGGTGTCCTGCTGACGGTTAAGTAAGAGAGCTCATGTTTCAGAAGCAAAAAATATACAATTGAAAAAAAAACAAATGTCAATAAGGAGCGGACCTGGCGTGATGGTTAGAGCACTTGACTATCATGCTGAGGACCTGGGATCCAATCCCACTCCCGACAAACTCACAAAAAATGTGAGTTCTTCCTTCGGAAGGGAAGTAATGCGTGGGTCCCGAGATGAACTAGCCTAGGGCTAAAAATCTCGCTAATACAGATAAAAAAAATGTCTATAAAAGTATAAAGTGTAAACGCGTTCCCAATAAAAGATATTTAAAGTAAAATCTAATTTCTTAATAAAAAAAAATGATGGCTCTATTATATTTTCGGTAACAGCGTTCGTATCAAGGTTCGTATGATATGTTTCCGCTTTAACAGAGAACATAACGAAGACAGTTTAGTAAAAGCTATATGGTATCTTCGGGGATGTTTCTTCATATTTTGGGGCCCCGTAGCCGTGCGGTTTGGGTCACCAAGCTTCTAATCGCATCATGCTGTGGGGTGAGGGTTCAATTTCCGCTTCGGGCGATGAAACTTTTCGTGAGAATAGTTTCTTCACCGTCCACTGGTGCATACTCCATGTGTCCCTTGTCTAGTGTTAAGTTTCGTTCAGTCTGCACAGTCTCTGGCTTAAGACAGCGGTGTCCGTGTTTTTCCTTTTTTATCTATGTGATCCAAATTGCTCTTAAGGTCAGAATATCAGCTCTTAAGTAATTCAATATAGAATTCTGAACAACTTAGCCGAAGAAACCAAACTTCTATCTCTTCTATCATGACTTTTTTCAACGTTTAAAAAGTACATATGTTTTAAACGGTGTCAGGCCATTCGGCCGAAGGTCATTAGACCGATATCAGTATTTTTATGATATTAACAATTTCGGACCACAACGACTATATTTTTTTATTGTTTTAACGAAAGTTTAACTATGTTTACATAAAATATCAGAAAAATAAAAATGTTCTTCAATCTGTTTTTGAGCAGTATTTTCTTTTTTTTTAATTTCAACTTTTGTTCTCATATACACTCCCGTTCAAAAGCTTGGGGTCACCCCCTCAAAAACATGTCATTTTTTTAGGCCCATATCTCCGCCAATTTGCGTCCGATTTCAAAACCCTAGGTTTCATTCAAAAGATAATAAGTCAAAGAAACTTTGAACATGATTTAAAAGAAACTTTTTCAAAAAATTTTGTATGTAAACTTAACCCAAAGTTGCCAAATTTTCTAAAAAATGAATATAAACTTACGGCAGTATCGCTGGATGTTGGGTCGACCAAATTTTAAAATGAGAGCGGTAATATGACCCATTTTCTATTAGCTTTCAACTGCTTTTTACAGAACTTAGCTAAAAAATCTAGAAAAAAAAAGTTATTAAGTAAATTAATCCTTGATGTCATCGACCAAAAGTTTGGGGTCACCCCTCAATATGATGTATCGGCCAAAAGTTTGGGGTCACTTTCGTAAAACATGGAAAACTGATTTGGTGATATCTTCGTCATCTATAGTTCAATTTTAATTATTTTTGGCTCATTTCATAGATAATTAACTAAATTTACGTTTGATGTCTTAAACTTAACGTATTTAACGATTTTTGTATACAAAAATGTTATGTAAAGTTAGCACATTTTACCACGCTTCAAAAAATGAGGCAACTTTACGTTAAGTTTTAGTATGTAAATTTCAACAAATATGTGTGGTTCAATGTCTATGCAGTAAGTATCATTCATTTTGTTTCAAATAAGCCAAGAAGAATTAAAATTGAATGAAAGATGACAAAGATATCAACAAATCACTTTTCCATGTTTTACGATAGTGACCCCAAACTTTTGGCCGATACATCATATTGAGGGGTGACCCCAAACTTTTGGTCGATGACATCAAGGATTAATTTACTCAATAACTTTTTTTCTAGATTTTTTAGCTTAGTTCTGTAAAAAGCAGTTGAAAGCTAATAGAAAATGGGTCATATTACCGCTCTCATCTTAAAATTTGGTCGACCCAACTTCCAGCGACACTGCCGTAAGTTTATATTAATTTTTTAGAAAATTTGGCAACTTTGGGTTAAGTTTACATACAAAATTTTTTGAAAAAGTTTCTTGTAAATCATGTTCAAAGTTTCTTTGACTTATTATCTTTTGAATGAAACCTAGGGTTTTAAAATCGGACGCAAATTGGCGGAGATATGGGCCTAAATAAATGACATGTTTTTGAGGGGGTGACCCCAAACTTTTGAACGGGAGTGTACATGCGTCCCGGTCACTTTAAAAAAGCCTTTTATTTATTTTATTATCTATTTTTTTTTATTTATATACAGCCATTGACTACTGGATGAATTTCATTTAGTAAAAAAAGCAGCGAATTCTTCGCTTGCTGGAAAGTAATAATCCTTCATAAATTTATTCAGAAGTTCCATCTGAATTCCTCCATAAATTCCTTCTGATCTTAACTTTTATGTTCGGCTATCTCAGTCATACACCTTATTAGACGTTATATGTTTATTTTACCCGACGTTTCGACAATTGGGTGTGGCCTTTTTCAAGGGAAAAATGGTTTCTCGTCTTCGTCTTAAAGATTTTGCAGTTCTGCTTGTCGTGTGGTCATGGTTTTGCTTAATTGTACAAATTTTTTCGTTTACACTTTTACTTATTCGTCACAGGGTTTTGTCTAGTGGTAAAAACGGTGATTCCTTCTGATCTTTCTACGAACGTTTCTTCTCAGATTCCTCCTAGAGTTCTTTCTGAGATTCATTCAGGAGCTCCTTCCGGAATTCCTCCAGAACTGCCATCAGTGATTGATCTAAGAGTTCTTTCTAAGATTTCTCCAGAGGTTCCTTCGAGGGAGCCCAGGAGTTCCTACTGTAACTACTCCAACAGTTTATTCTGGTGTCCTCCAGGGATTACTTCTGGGAATCCTCAAGAAGTATCTTCTTGGATGCATCAAGCAATTCCTTTTCGGATTTCCTTTTTTTTTTTGAGAATTTCTCCAGCAGTTCCTTCTGGAAATTGTTCAAAAGTTTCTTCAGTGATTTTTCAAGTATTTCTTTCTGAAATTCCTCAAGGAGTTTCTTGAAGTCTTTCCAGGACTACTTAAGAAGCTCATTCGGAGATTTCCTAAGGAGTTGCTTTACGGATACCTTCAGGGGTTACTTTTGGTTTTTTTTTAAGATTTTTCAAGATTGTTCAGGAGTTACTTCTGGAATTTATCCAAGAATTCCTTCAAGGATTCCCCTCTTTCTGGGAATTTAAACCGCGATTTCTGCAGGTATTCCGGTTTTGCTTGCTTTTACAATTTCTTCTAAGTTGATTTTATTTTTCTATTGAAGTTTGTACAAGACTGCATTTCAAGAATTTAAATCCGGCTTAAGTAGAACGGCTGCCAGTGTTTTTTTTTTAGAGAAAAAAGTGAAAATGATAGTGTAGAATTCGTTGGGAGTGGAATTTGGGAGTGAGACGAAGATCAATTTCTGTTCTGGGCTGTTTGCAATTCAGAAAGAATTTCTCGGCCTATCTTGATGCATGGGAAATTCCTTGCCTGAATCGCCCGAGAAATCCATTTTCTTCGATCGCAGTACGCAGTTGCGAAGAAATGGCAATTCGAATAGAAAGTTTCTGCCAGAAACCGGTCAAAAAATTTCTTGAGCGATTCCTTTCAAACACGAAACTGGGCTATAAAATGAAAAGTTACACAATTTTAAAGTATTTATTTAAAGATTTTGGTCAAATCTTTTTTAAAAAAGAGAGGATCGGTAAAGGATAAACGGGGAAACATGCACCCTAAAACCGATTTGCACTAAAGTGCATAATTTCCAGAGTACACCAAAAATTTGTAACCCTTGCACATTTACCCTGGGGATTTTTTTTTATTACCGTACGGGTTTTGGCCGAAGGGTCTCAGATTTTCATGAAGTTTTTTTCCACAGGCAGGGCTTATGGATATATGAACAAAAAAAATTTGAGAAAAAATCGGCGAACCTGACATGGTGAAAATTTCACCATTTAAAAAGATTATTAAAATTAAAATTAAAATTATTACATGATGGCTTCATCTACAATAAATATAAAGTGGTAAGTAATTCTTTTTCGAAACGTAATTTTCTGTCGAAGTTATGATTTACTTTCTGTTTGAAATAAAAAAAAATAGACTCCAGAAACCTGGTATACTGGTATACTGGCAATGTTCATTGCTGAGGGAACAAGGGACTGCCAAAAAATGCCCTGGTCGAGCAAGGACAGCCGTGAGCCACGGGACTCAAACTCTATTGAGCTGCACGGAGAAAAGTCACATGCCTGATCCACTGGCCATCGAGACTGCAAAATACAGAGCTAAGTTAAAAAGGAAAGCTAGCGAAGGAACTGAGAAACCAGAGAAAATTATTCGAACAACAGCAGCACAATCCTCTACAGATGTGAGTGCAATATAATTTGTGATAGAGTACCATTTACCTAAAGTTTATTTCATGCAACCTAGAGTCTACATTGCGTGCAATTTCAAAACAAACATGTTTTTGATACGATTGTTTTTGTATAGGTACAGGCTACTTCATCTAAGCCAGCTCAGCGCAAAATGATCCAACGGAAACGCAAGACTGCAAAGCTTCCACATGACCCCGATAACTACGACTGCATTGATGATCAGTTTACAATGACGAATGACGGAAAACAAAGGGTTCAGACAAATATTTACCATTCACGGTTCTATTGGTGGTGGGTCAACTCCAAAATTTGTACCATTCGTGCATATTTTGCTTCCATCGAAAGGCAGAAAAGTCTACAAGAAAGCGTTGCGTTTCTTGAAAAACATTGCGAAAGACAACGGTATTGATCTGAATCCACCAATCATACTAACTGATTTCGAATTGGCTGAAATCAAGGCGTTTGAAGCAGTCTTCCCCACGTCAGAGAAGAAAGGTTGTTTCTTTCATCTCAGTAAGAATTGGTGGAAGAAAATACAGGATTTATGGCTGAGACGAGAATATTGCAGGAATATCAACGTGCAAAGAGCTTTTCGTCAAGCTGAAACGTTGGCGTTTTTAGAATCTGAAGACGTACCGAAAGGCTTCAAGCTTGTCCAAAAATCGTCGCCTAAGTTCATGCAGCCTTTCTTCAAGTACCGTAATCCGGGGTAACATTGATCAGAATTTCCTATCTTTCTTGAATAATTCTCTTGTTAAAACAAACGTTGCATGTTTTATATTTTTAAAACAAGTACTGGTACTCTGAGTATGTGTTAAGCTACTCGAAAAACTATTGTAAAACTTTTAAACATGTTTAAATAGGCTTTTTAATCTAATTTTTGATATTGTTGATTTGGGGTAACATTGATCATGTCAGTGATCAATGTTCGTTTGTGTTGAAAATACCCTTACTTACTAAACTCGAGGTCGCTGATTTCGAATATGTTGCCCAAATTCTTAAAAGTTATGTACTTTTTAAGTTATTTAAAGAATAAAATCCTCTAAACAGCGAATAACGCCTAAAGGTAGGCAATAGCTTAAGAAATTTAATGCCTTCTTTCAAAAATCGTATATTTTATTGAAAAAGAGCACTTTTATAAAAGCTTCATATATTTAATCCAGCTCCTGGATATCATATGGAAGTAATACAGTGATTTCGAACCTCACATTGTATCTAGTATCCATGCCAAGTATGAATGTTTGACAATGTATCTCATTCTGTTACGAAACACAGTTTTGGAAAAATAGATTTATTTCAATGTTTATGCAATTCGATTTTCATGAATTACATGTCATTCGATAGCAAAATAATAGCAGGTTACGATATACAATTCGAAAGTAGAAACCGATTCATTGTAAAATGCTTGTTTGTACATTTCATGAGGTCGGTCAAGCCGATCAATGTTACCCCGCTGATCAATCCCAAGTAACACACTTATCACAGAAGAGTCACGGCGGCGCAGGTTTTTGTTGCACAGAAGTCACTGTGACTTACTTCTTACAAATAAACACTTACTTGCTAGAAATAAGTCACAATGACTTTTGCGCAACAAAAACCTGCGCCGCCGTGACTCTTCTGTGACAAGTGTGTTACTTGGGATGATACCCCGTATTACGGTATTTGGAAAGGAACTATGTTTTGGGAACAGGCAAAGGAAAGCAAAAAGTTCCACCGCGGTTGCCTCCAAAATTGTAGTCGGTGCGCCAGAATACCTTATCCGATTTGCCACGAACAACAAATGTGATAGAAGGTTTCCATAACAAGTTTAATTCGCTGATCAAGGGTGGAGGAGACCAAAAGTTATAAGCGGTACTCAAGGCATTTCAGGAAGAAGAACAATCTACGTCATCGCACAATGGTCGGAAAAAGATAAAGTTCGACCAAAACTCTTTTTATGTGTTTAATCGAAGTTATAGGTTGCCTAGATACGTTATATTGTATTTTTAGTGTTTAAAAAGGGGTATTCAAAAATTACGTAATTTCAATAATTTCAAAAACGGTAAAAATCAGTAAACCCCATATTTTTTGCGTTTTTTGTTAGAAAATCAATTCGAATTTAAATAAATGATCATCATTCGATCAAATCCAATCAAGTTTGTTCAAAACGTGTGAAAAATGTGGAAAGATAAATTTTATTTCACTAAAAAGTGGAAAAATAACGTAAAATATATGAAAAAACATGACTTTTTAAATAGCTCTAATTTGAAAAACTGCAAATTTCTGCAAAATATTTAAACGTTTTTGGGCAGCTCTTAGCATGATGTTTAAGATGTACTATTCGAAATTGCGGCGACACGTGACGACACGAACCGTTTTTTAACTTAAAAATTATCAAAATTTCTAAGGTACAATATATGAAAATTTGAAAAGTTTTGTGACATAATAATTTTGCTCCATACGTGCATTCAAACAGTCTTATAACCAGCTTTCATATGCTGGATAACTCAAAACATATATTCCATTCTCAAAATAATATTATTTTACTTTTTTCGAATATTTCATTTTTCAATTTTATGACTTAGGCCACTTTGGCAGTGAAAATGTCATTGAAATACAAAAGCTGGCACGTTTTTAATTTAGAATCATAAAAGCACAATACATTAACTTTGTTATAAGGTGAAATAAAGTTTAAAAATATCAATTTCGTTTTTTGAGAGTTTTTGCCGCCCTTTTGTATGGAGCCCGACCAATGTGCATTGTGTGAAACGGATTAATAGGGTAAAAAATATAATTTGGACATGTATATAATTTGGACATGCACGGCGATGTATGCCTTGTTCCGGGGAGCTAATAAAAGTAGATACTTCTCAATATCGATTAATGGATCAAATAGACCCTATTCTGATGACTTACGTTGAAAATACGCTTAACAATTAAGAATTTACTTAAAAATTATCGAAAATGTAAATTATTTCGCTAAAACCCCTCAAATGCACAGGTATGCAAGACGACATACACTCCACAGTCACATACAATGTTCACCTCAAAATCGTTGAATTAATAATTGTAAGAAATTTAAAAGCCTTATTGCATTGAAACACGTTCAATCAAGAAGCATTAGGCAGCCAATCTCTTAACATTCATCTAGAACGCTTAAAATAGGTGGTGTCCAAAATACATTACAAGTTTTCTACTGTAAATATATTTTGGTCATCTGTCGAACTACATGGGAATGCAGTGCGATTGCATACTTGGAGGCGTATTCTGTGGGTCTGGCGATATTTCCTCGATTTTAACAAACAACTGTAATAGTTATCAAAATAGATGCCTGTTAAGCGGAGAAATTTGATTATTTGTAAGAAAATATTTGTTAATTTATGCTACTTCCATGATTTAGCAGTATTCATGGCTAAACATTGAGATAATTGCCCTGTCCAAATTATATATACCTGAGGGTGTCCAAAACATATTTTCGGTGTCCAAAATGCAATTCTTACAGGCGATTGGAAATTGCGATTTTCTCAGCTTAAAATGCTTTCGTTAAGGTTTTTGTCACCAGGAACGCAAAGCACAATCATATTATAAGCGTAATGGTAACTTTGCAACATAATCAATTGCTTTCTAAGGAAGCTAGGGGACGATTTTTTCAACGTTGTCTTCAGCCTGTCCAAAATACATGAATTACCCTAATGCTCTGCTGAATAAAAATGAAAAGTTGAAGCGAATTATTCAACGCAGGGCTGATGAAGGTTTAAGCATCCAAGACAGTATTCAAGGCATTGCTTCGATTTTGAGAAGCAAGTAGAACTCTTCGATACAAATTTGATCATTTCAATGCGTTTGATATAATAAATTATACAATAAAATAAAGCTAAAATAGTTTAAAAATCTATATAAATGTGATACAAATTATTGAGAAAATATTTCGAACATATTCTGGGGAATGTCCCATTCTGGCGAATGGGATTCAGGGGATTGTCCCATTCTGGGGAATGGGATTCTGGGGAATGTCATTCTGGGGAATGGGTTACTGGGAAATGACCTACAACCCCTAATATAGCAGACATGCCACAATTATATTATTTAACCAAATATATACCACAAGACGTCAAATTTTGGAATAGTGCTTATGTCACTTTGCCGGAAGTTCCATCTATATGTACATGGCGAAAAACTTAAAAAAAAATGTTCTGGAGTTATGAGGCCTATAACTTCTCCAGCAAAGGTGCAAGCTTGATGTCATTATTCTAATGTTGCTGAAGTTAATTAAATATTATTTTGCATCAATTGAACGGGAGAGTCTGTAGCAGGAAGTTCAATTTTCTCCCCGTGAGACCAAGGTTCTACGGCAGACGGGCGCCGTGGAAGGAACCATTAAATATTCTTTATGTTAATAACTTCCTCCTCATCCGGGATGATGACACATTTGCGCAGCATCACAAAAACAGCATCAGCAGTGTCTTTTTCATCACTTTCACGCTGCGCTGACTATAGGAGCAATTCTCTACCTACACCGATTTAATGTCATCCGGTGAAGCAAGAGAAAGAAGTATGAACATCGTCAGGAAGTTGGCAGTCGCCTTGGCTTCGTCGTCGTCCGCCCGGGTGAAGGCAAACCAAAGGCCACTTGCCCAGCATTCTCCAGTTCCAGTACCACGGGCAACTAATGAAAAAGTAAAATTAAATCTCATTTTTCAATTTCCTATTCAATTTCCCACCAACCGAGGACAGAAGGAGTCGTATTTCGACCCACGGTATGCCCTGCATAGGAGCGCAGTGCAATGCGGATGTGTCTATCTGCTGTCCAAGGAAAATGGAACTTCTAAATAAAAGGAAAGAAGTGTTGTACGCCCACGAAAGACTGGACCCTGGCTCCAATCGTTCCAGATGCAAAGTCCCAGGAGGCACGATGATGCACTGTTCTCATGTGGTGACCATCATTATAAAACGGGACTTTCCAGCGCCATCTACGGCAACGTTATAGTTGGGTCAATTTTCGTCTTCAGAAAAACGACCATTCACATAAGAATATCCTTCCATGCGAGTTTCGTAACCATCACCATCTGAAGGGGTCAGGGAAAAGTAGGGACTGGGGCCATTTGGGCACTTGCTGCTATAATTCAGTCAATTTTAAACTGATTGAATCGATTTTGGGGACACGATCAGATACGTATACAATATCTAGCCAAATCAAATCAATCGGTTTGAAATTAACTGAGTAATAGCAGCAAGTGCCCAAAATAAGTCTCCCTGCCCAAATGGTCCCAGGCCCTATAGTAGTCGCAGTATCCTTTTGTTGGCGTGTTACAAACAGGAAATTCGAGGCGAAATGAATGACAAGGTACGTTCTAGTACAGTGTCCTTTGTTGTGTTGTCTATTACAGCATTTCCGTCTACATACTATTCTTAAGTTTTAAATAACACATAGGGTATGTGTACCATTCCTTGGCCTAATATGAGAGCTGCCTTGACAATTTTGGCCATAACTCGTGAATTAATAGCACTAGAAATGATGTGTTGACCCTATCACGAACTCTAGGCAGTGCATGTTGCTCCAATTGGATGTAAACTAGCATAAATATTCAAGAACTTACTTAATAACGTTAAAAAGATTCGATGCGATGGTATGCAACGTTGGTCTACGGTACAAAAATTGGCCTATTAATGGATACAACGTTGGCCTATTGCGTTCCAAGCGCTAAAACCACTTTTTCTCTCATTTTTTGATATTTCTGCTGAAGTATTATCACTGTTCGTTCACCAATCTTGCTTTCAAATTACATTTTCGGAGCCAAATTTTCACATAACTATAAATAAATCACTTAAATCAAAGTTCTTTCTTAATTTAGCAACGAAAACAACGCAACCCTATTATTGTGTTATATTTTACAGTCACCGCACACAAAATCTTTCTTCCTGTTCGTTCCTTCTGGTTCATTAGCAAGCAATGTTGTTAACGTCCTTTTTCGGTGCTGTTGATGTCACTTCAGTGATGGGCGAAGATTTGGGTACATAGTGGAAAAAAATGTCCTCAATATTCGGCCCACATTTAATTTGTAAAATAGTTATTTTTCGTTGAAAACAAATATACAAGTTCAAAATAGCGTCTTTGACCGTCACATAAAATGTTCAGATATCGAAAAGTCAAATAGAAATGTTCCAGAATCATGCCATTTATGATCATATGTATAGACTACCCACTAAGCCGAAGAATCATGGTGTCTACGAAAGCTAAACCAAGTGACATTTTCATTCAATTTTAATGCTCCAAAGTGTTAAAATTAAAACGAAATGTTACAATTGTTTGGCACATAGCTTTTCCGATCTCTAGTTATGCGTGTTTTTTTGAGTTTTTGGTTAACGTTAAGATAGTCCCCTCGCCAACGAAGCATCCCGATACCCTATGATAAACCATGGCAGAGGAAATGAACATGTTTAAATTGTGTGCTAATGTGCGCCTGACCCTTTGATAAATGTTTATTATATGTTGCACGGTCGTAAAAAAAGGCACTATGTATATTGTGATTTCGGGTAAAATTGGTTAGTGGATTTAAATTGATCGACGTGAGATCTATTTTAGTTTGTCGAAAGCAACGTTTTAAATTCAGAAAAAGAAATACCATCATCTGACTCAAACGTTATTTAATGATGTGTTAACAATTGTTACTTTACTAAAAAATGAGAGCCCAGAAGGTCAACATCAATGAATTTTTAAAGCATTCACTTTGAGCAATATGCTTTTATTTTTTGTGAAATTATATAGAGGAACTTAGTATTCTAGGCTGTTTTGTTCTCTTCGTCATGAGGAACTTATTGATTTCACAATTGGCCTTAAATCTTTCCCAATCAAGATAAATGGATCACTAAAATAAGTAAAACGGCCGCTATGAAATGAACAGATATCGCCACCGTAGCCTTGTGTGTTTGACATAACTCAACTGCTGACACTGTGTTACAGTCCATATACGGTGGCTCTTTTGTTTTGATGCGGTGAGTAGCGGAAAAGTTGGCTTCAATGATCCATTTATAACAAAGTTTCAGGCAATTTGGCGCGGAAAAAACCGTCATGACAAAGAGAATCAACCGGCCGATAATACCTTTTGTGACCCTATGCAGAGGGCACGGTAAAGGCTGGCATAGCGAATGAGACCTATTGTAAGGTCCCTCAGCTAACTGCCATGCAACTCCGATCACTAACTCCTAGTTGGAAGTGGTGGGAATAGGGGGATACGAGCAACTTTAGGGAAGATCGGGTAACTAACCCGGTGGGAACTTTAGTCGTATGCAGACAGGGACTTGCTTCGACAACCTACTGCACTAACACTGGACTAATTACTGATCACTGTCCTTGTAAACACTACCAGAAATTAATTGGCAAATTACAAGAAGATGCAATGTCCATTTTGTAAATCAAAAGACTGAAACCTCTGAGCAGTTATTGTGCGAGTGTGTTGCACTTTATCACAAGCGCTGCAGATTTTTGGATAGGGACCTATTTGGGGCTCAGAAAATTTAGGCTTCTCATCCCAAACAGGTATACCTACTATGTTTCATACGAAATGTGATACCTGATTAGGACACACGCCATTAAGGCATTTCAGACTTCAAACAGGTTAAAAATTCAATGCTCCCATATGTTCATTACAATCCTTGGTGCAAAACTAGAGTCCTGTCAAAATTTCAGCCTTTTCGGTAGTGATTTAATGATGGCCCAAAAGAAAAATAGGTTTAAATGGGAATTACTATGGAGAATTATCAAAAAATCTCCTCCACGCTGTACACCATTCACACTTGGATGAAGTTATACCCGAGCCGAAGAGAATATCAACAGCACAAAAAAATATGTTATTTTGGCATAATAACTGTATAATGGATTCAGTAGTTTTTGTGTTAATAACATATCTTGTTATGCTATAAACTTGTCTGTCATAAGCGGCAAAATAACAAAAATCATAACAAAAAAATGTACCTGGAAGACCAATTTAAAAACATGTTTTGTTAGATTCCATAACAACTTAATGACAATGAATTTTGCAGTGAATTTGAAAACTTGTTATTATTGTGCTATAGTTCATCACATATTTGTACATTTTCAATAATAGAATAATAACAAAACTTGGTCTTCAACAATGTATATAATTGAAATGTTATTTAGTGGATGAATCTGAATAACATGATCATAACAAAATAAGATTGCCCAACAAAACATGTTATGAAAAAGTAATACTTTGATAAGTTAATAATAACAAACTATGATATAAAAACAGGCTAGGTGATTCTGTTGTTATGAATTTGATATCCTCCTCTGCTCGGGTAGGCTTAAAGTCACATTTAATTGTTTAGATCTCAATGATAAATGTTGCCCAAGACCGCAACTTAGACTCACAGAAGTTATTAATCAATAGTCATCCATTCATGCTTAAACAGAAGACCACAGCTCGACCGACACGCTTGAGTATGCGTGTTAGCTTCTTGTTTGTTTGATATCTTTTTTGCCGATTGTCGAAATAAGTTCCGGTCTTCGGAAACATTCATTGAGATCTGAAGAATTCAATTTGACTTTAACCCTATGACTTTATCCATGTGGGAATGTTCTATAACGCGGAGATTTTTTTTTTGAAAATTCTCCATAGTAATTCCCATATAAACCTATTTTACTTTTGGGCCACCATTAAATCACCACCGAAATGGCTGAAAATTTGGCAGGACTCTAGTTTTGTACCAAGGACTGTTGTATATATGTTCATGGGAGCTTTGATTTTTTAACATGTTTGAAATCTGAACTGCTCTAACACGCCATTTGCTGTGAGGATAGTCACTTCTGTTAGTGTCGGTTGTTTTCAGTACGGCAAAAAACATGAAGAGGATGACGCCACAATAGAGCAACTTAATGATCGCAATGGCATTATGTCCCCAACACGAAAAAAGGTTGGTATCGGAGCGGGATGGGTCAGGAAAAGTTGGCCACCTGCCTGCACCGGCTCATAGTCCGGATCTTGGAAACCAAACAGCTACCGAAGGAAAGAAAGGGGTCATATGCCCCATCTACAAGGAAGGTGACAAGTTGGAGTGTGAGAACTTCCGAGCGATCACAACTCTAAATGCCGCCTACAAAGTGCTATCCCAGATCATCCTAGGCTCCACAAGAACCTGCGGTCAAAATAGATTCACCCTCGCTCCAAATGCACGATGTACGAAACGCTACAGAAAGTAGTGCTTCACAGATGATACCTGGAGGAAGATAGAGGAGCAAAGGAACGCCAAAATCGCGATAGAGTGAGTGAAAACACGAGAAGCCAAAGCCGTAGCCCGTCAGCGCTACTCGGCTCTCGAGAAGGAAGTGAAACACTCATGTAGACGCGACATAGAGCGTAGGCGGCCTCTCTAGCCGACGAAGACGAGAAAGCCGCAAACACCGGCGACATCCATACCCTCTACGAAGTCTCCGTCGCCTTAGTGGGATCACGATGAGTCCTACGATGCCCGTGAAAGACACGTCTGGACAGTTACTGACTAACCCGGCTGACCAGTTGAAACGCTGGTTTGAGCGCTTTGGAAACCTTTTTCAAGTATCGGCCACGCCATCAACACCTCAGCATGATCCGCCAAGGGTTCGACGCATTACCCGTGTCCACACCGAAGCTCCATCAGTGCAGGAGATAAAAACAGCCATCCGTAGCATGAAATCGAACAGGGCCCCAGGGGTCGATCGCATATCAACTGAGATGTTCAAAGCTGATCCCGTAGTATCTGCACAACTATTGCATCAATTATTCTGCAACACATGGGATACCGCAACATTTCCGGCCGACTGGATGCAAGGCGTCTTAGTAAAGGTACCAAAGAAGGGTGACCTGACTGTGTGCGATAATTGGCGGGGCATCATGTTACTGTGTATCGTTCTCAAAGTCCTCTGCAAAGTGATCCTTAACCGGATACAGGAGAAGATTGACGCAACTCTCCGACGGCAGCACACAGGATTCCGTGCCGGACGATACTGTGTGGACCATATTGTCTCGCTCCGTATCATTCTGGAACGAATCAATGAATTCCAAGAGTCTCTACATGGTGTTCATTGATTACGAAAACGCTTTCGACCGTCTCAATCACGGCAACATGTGGGAAGCCCTCAGACGCAAGAGTCTCCCTGAGAAAATCATCGACCTCATTGAAGCACAATACAGGACATTTTCGTGCAGAGTACTGCACAACGGTGTTTTGTCCGATCCCATCCGGGTCGTTGCTGGAGTGAGGCAAGGATGTATACTATCACCGCTACTGTTCCTCATCGTAATCGACAAGATCCTGGTAGGTGCGATCGACCGTGAACCAAATCGTGGATTGCTGTGGCAGCCCATTGCCATGGAGCAGGGCAATCAGTGGAGAATGTTGAAAGCTTCCAATAAATATCTTAGTAGCCAAATGGCGGCCGATAGTGGCACCAAAATCGACATAGGCGCACGGATCAAGGCGAGGGCTGCTTTTGCGAGTTTAAGAAATGTATGGAAAAACAACCAGATCAGTCGGCGCACCAAAATCCTAATTTTTAACTCGAACTTAAAACCTGGGCTGCTATACGTCAGTGAAACCTGGTGTGTATCAGTTGAGAGCACTCAACGACTGCAGGTCTTCATCAATAGATGCCTGCGGTACCGTCGATGGGGGTGACAATGGGTCTGGGGGGTGAGATTGGGTCAAAAGGGAGAAACATAAAATTTGAAATAGCTCATCAACTATCGCTAATTTATATTGAAAACTTTATATTTTTTCAAAGAGGAGATGTTTTTAAACGTCATGATGCAGAATAAGATGCTTAGCAATAATCATTTTTTGTTAAATTTGTGGCTAAACTTATGTGATGAAACTACTAGTAAATCACTCTGAAAAAAAATCTCCTTCGCAATGTTCCATACAAGCACCAAACCGTAAATTTTCTTATAAGTTAGCTGTAGGTATTACCTGGTTGATGCAATGAAAAAAGTGAGCTGTCAATGCACTTTTTATTTTAAAATTCAATATTTTCGACCCGATGTTTAAATATTAAGAATGGGGGTGAGATTGGGTCAAGCAAGTTAACGAGTGCACATAACCTTAACTAAAAATTCAACTTGTTATCCAGTCCCCATTTGAGTTTAAAGTCGTGCCATGTTTACCGTATCTTCATAAAAACACGCTTTTTTTCGAAAATATGTCGAAGAAATGTCAAACGAGTGTGTTCATACGTTTAGTGCCTAAAATCATTTACAAAAATACACCCATGCGTTTGGACAGCTCCTCTAATCATCATCTAGCCTTCAGTGTACTGCATATTCGTTTAAATGTTAATGCGAGAGAGGGTCTAATAGTGTGAAATGTTGTGTAACATAATATTTGAACGACCCTCTATCTTGAGAGGCCAATGATCATGTACATAAGAGTTAATAACGGAGGGTTTGGTTAAACATTTCTTATGCAGTATACTAAAAATATCATGTTTTGTCAATCAATCTTTCAATGCGTCCCTCCCTCATTGTAATCTTCCCTCTCCTCCCTTGGAGGTTGAAACTTTAAATGAGGATATTTATGATGGCTAAAAATGGCGATACAACATACAAACGTTATATTATCAAATTTCAACATTTTTTTCGATTGTATTAGCCCTTTTAGGTGGATTTATCATCTTTTAAAATTACCTAAGTTTTTTTTTCGTCATGATTACATTGTATTTTAAATAGTTTTACTAGATATGAATGATCAATAAAATTAACATATTCTTAGATAGGCGACTTCGATTACTTTGACCCATTCTCACCCCCTCTAAGGGGTGAGATTGGGTTAATTTGTAGTTTAGTAAGTAATTCATAGAGAGTGATACTTTTTTGCTAAACTCTTATTACCACATAGAAGAGTATACATACTAAATAAAAAAATATTCCGACTTTCAATGCATTTGTTATTTAAAAATTAATCTTTGAGTATCCTTTTTTGACCCATTCTCACCCCCAACGACGGTATATAATTCGTGCATGGTGGCCTCACAATTGGATCTCCAACATGGAGCTCCCTTGTCGATGTCATCAAAAGCCGATAGCGACAGAAATTCGGGAGCGAAAGTGGGGTGGGTCGGCCACACTCTACGCAGGGGCGGAAACGAAATCTGCAAGCAAGCGTTAGATTGGAACCCAGCCGGACATCGCGGCAGAGGCAGACCCAAAGGCTCATGGCGGTGCAGCCTCAACAACGAAATCTAGCAAGCCGAAAGAAATTTGACCTGTCCACAGGTCAAGACGATGATAGCTGGCAATCGTCCAGGATGGAAATCTTTCAATACGGTCTTCTGCACCACGGTGGGTGCCCCCCTTGCTCCCTAAAAATAAGTCTATGAATGATTTCTGTGGAAAACTTCACGAGGAATCAGACCACCGAAGACCGCAAAGCGATACGACGTTCGTGGAAAAGTTATTAAGCCTTACCCGATCGATAAAATGACGAGATTCTTTCCAATGAAAAATCACAGAATAAAATGATTAATCAACGATGTTTATTGTTCATTAATGTGATGAAAAATACCCGAGTTACAACCAGTCAGTACATAAATAAAAATCAACAGATTAATTTACTTAATATTAAATTGCGTTTCAATTTTGTCAGCAATCATTTTGGCAATGGCCAGCGAACTCGTCGCACCTGGCGATGGTGCATTTCGGCAGTGCAAAATATTTTTTGCAAGGGCATTGTTACCTTTACCATGATCGAATACAAAATCGTCCACTAGATTACCGTCGATATCTAGCGCTTGTGCTCGTACTCCCGCAGGTCCCCGTTCAACATCATATTCCTGAACATCAGGAATGAATTTCTGAAGCTCTTTCACTTGCAACGGAATAAAAGCGGATCTGGCCATCTCCTGCATTCCGGCTCCAACGTATTTCAATGCCATTTTGATGAAACCAGGATACTTCAGAGCATCGATTAGCTCAACCACGTTGACGTCACTCCACTTGTAACCTTCACGCTTGAATGCCAACACCGCATTCGGTCCCAACCAAACACTTCCGTCCATCCGAGGAGTGAAGTGAACGCCCAAGAAAGGGAACCTCGGATCAGGCACAGGGTAGATGTTACCCTTAACCATATGGCATTTAGCCGGGTTCAGCAAGAGATACTCCCCTCTGAATGGTACAATTTTTGGAAGGGGCGAGCATCCCGTCAGCTCGGCCACTTTATCCGATTGCAGGCCACCGCAGGTGAGAATGTACTTCGACTGAACGGTGTCATTCTTTTTGCTTCTAACGGCAATAGGGTAGTTGGGATCTGTCGTTTCCTCAAACTTGGACACCTGAAAGTTGAGATGGATGTCACCTCCGGCCTGTTTGAAGTCCTTGGCGTAGTACTGCGTCACGAGTTCCCAGTCAACGATACCCGTATGGGGCGACCAGATCGCTTTCAGGCCTTCGCAGTACGGTTCGATTTCTTTGATTCGTTTAGCATCGACCAGCTCCACGTCCGGTACGTTGTTGGCAAGCGACCTCTGGTAAAGCTCCTACAAGCAGAAAAATCGAGGAAAAACATTATTGAAATGTACTGTAATTGTTAGTAGAGGAACAAAGCCCGATATGCCAAGGTGGGGTAAAATGTTTCAAATAATTTGTTTGCTACGTTTGTTTTTTATGTTGAAATTACAAATCATGATACAGGTATTCTTCGATAAATAAATACAAAAATAAATTTCCTCTTTGTACGTTATATCGAAGTATACGTTATGCCGAAACAGAGAAAAAAATAATATTTGTTTTGCTAGTTTTGATGAATTCGACGAGCAATTCACTCCAAATAAAACCAATAATGAAAAACATGAGTTTTCGCGAAAATGTAATTTCGTTTTTTGTGCTTCGATTTAACGTACATTTTGCTTCGATATAACGTACGACATTTATTACCGAAATGATAAAGTCGATGCTTCTGCTCCCCCTTCTTTACCGAGGGCAGTTGTCCCCTCCCCCTGGACCGATCAGCAAACCAACTTTATGCTTGCTACCTGTAGAGTCGTCCCCGGGAAGCTTCGGTTCCATTCAATTCTTTGGACACGTTCTTTGCTCGAATTCCTCTCCTCCATTCGATTCCCCATATCGTCGGTTTCCTGCAATAGGGGCACAACTCAAATATGTGAATTTTCAGAATGAGCGTTTGAAAATTGGCAATCTTGAAGCAAATCCTACAAGTTTACTTATTTCTCTCATTATTAGACAAAAGTATACGAATTTTGATTGTTGTATCATGGAAAGAGACTGAAGGACTATCTCTTTCATGAATTTTAGATTACTATTTTTCATCGACTATTGAAAAAGTTGACTGATTTTGAGTTGTGCCTTTATTGCGGAAAATTGGTGAAAATGCAAAAATCTCGCGTTTCTTATCGAATTTCGGAACGGGTCTTTGTCAGATAAAAGTTTGCATGGTTTTTCATCATTTGGAATCAAAATCTCAAAAATGACAAATTTTGAGTTGTGCCCCTATTGCAGGAAACCGACGATATCTGCTCTGCTTCATATTTGTAACCACTCTGATTATGTGTTTCGTGTTCTTTTCGTTTGTTATTGACGTTGCTGTCATCCGCACCGCTACACTCGACCAAATGCCACACTCATATCTATTTACAGAGCTCTACATCCTTCTCCTCGTCCAGAAAAGTTCAGGAACTAAAAAAAAATCCTAATTTATGCATCTAGTGGTGACGCTGCCTTTCTCGTCAAATATGTACCAACGATCTTTCCATCGACGTTAACCGAAATGTCCCTGAAACCTGGTACAGCCTTGTTTCAATTTTATCACACCCTCCGCGCATACCTTTATATCTCATAAATACATTTCTTGTTACATTTGAAGCGCATTCTCTCCTTTTTTTTCCTCCTTCCTGTAGTAATTTGATAAAACTACAATGAAATGATCGTTCAAGGAAACGACATTATTTCATCTAAAGATGCCTTACGATAAGCGTCTGTGCGATCCAAACTTAGACCAATAACTGACGACCCGTTTTTACCCGCCTACTTATTCATTGGCATTCTGAATTTCTCAGTCCTTCATCATCTCCTTACACCTCCTTCAGCATACTGCAGACAATCTGAGATTCGCTGTGTTGTTAACTGCAGCTGCAGGAACATCTTTCACGATCAAGGGGCGCCGTAAACTTCCGAGATACAAACCTGGCGACCAGGTCTGTCTCTCGCTTTGCAAGAAGTCATCGGAAACATTCAGATCTTCGCCTATATCCAGATACTTGGAAACGAGCTCTCAGAAAATCAACGTAGACGTGGGCGGCAGCACTTTTCTTGTTCCAGTGCCATGTTGGGATCAATCGAGCTCTTTTGATAGCCGAGGATATTGCACGGACCGCACGAAATATACTGGCAGTAACATCATAGACTAATTTTAGGGACTCGATGTACCAAAGAAAACCATTAAATTGTGAGTGTCTAGTCCGGTACCCAACCATATTCATTTCCGTCTATTTTTTTTTTTTTTTTTGTTAATTGCCTTTTATGTAAATTATATCGATCTGACACTAATGGACTAATCTTGGGACTAATAATAAATTACGTAATTGGCTAAAGAGGATTGTTCACAATCTGCGAACTCGACTGCGGAAAAAATCGCTACCATGACGCCGCTGGTAACACTGAAGAGATGATACACCATGTGTAAATGGGGTTTATCAAAGAAAACAATCAATGCAGATGTCTACCAACGAAAGCTAATACCCGGAAAGTCACCGTTATCATCCATCATCATCATCACGATCATCGTCATCACCATCATCATCATCATCATCACCACCATCATTATAACCATCATCACCATCATCATCACCATCACCATCCCTATCATCATCACCATGATTATCATCATCATCATCATCATCATCATTATTATCATCACCATCATCACCATCATCATCATCATCCATCATCATTATCATCATCATCATTATTATCATCACCATCATCCATCATCACCATCATCACCATCATCCATCATCACCATCATCACCATCATCATCACCATCATCATCATCTATCATAATCATCACCACCATCATCATAATCACCATCATCATTATCACCATCATCAGCATCATCATCACCATCACCATCCCTATCATCATCACCATGGTTATCATCATCATCATTATCATCAACCTCATCAGCATCCATCATCATCATCATCATCCCTATCATCATCACCATGATTATCATCATCATCATCATCATCATCATTATTATCATCACCATCATCACCATCATCATCATCATCCATCATCATTATCATCATCATCATTATTATCATCACCATCATCCATCATCACCATCATCACCATCATCCATCATCACCATCATCACCATCATCATCACCATCATCATCATCTATCATAATCATCACCACCATCATCATAATCACCATCATCATTATCACCATCATCAGCATCATCATCACCATCCCTATCATCATCACCATGGTTATCATCATCATCATTATCATCAACCTCATCAGCATCCATCATCATCATCATCATCCCTATCATCATCACCATGATTATCATCATCATCATTATCATCAGCATCCATCATCATCATCATCATCCATCACCATCATCATCATCTATCATAATCATCACAACCATCATCATTATCACCATCATCATTATCACCATCATCATTATCACCATCATCATTATCACCATCATCAGCATAATCATCACCATCATCATCATCTATCATTATCATTATTACCATCATCATCATAATCCTCACCATCATCATCATCTCTCCAGAATCGGTGAGAAATCACTTGTGGCGGTCCGGAAGTCTGCGCATTTCCGAATTTGTTGCCTCTGTTGGAAAAACTTTCTCTTAGCAAATCCGCTGGGAAAATCACACTTCCCCCCGGCTGAAATTCTCGCATTCGCAATGCTGCGAAACCATCCCATCTCACTATGTTTACAACGCTACGGAGCTATCCGGACTCGTTTTACCCTTGTCTAAGTAGGCGCTTCGGAACACATTCGGACTCGCTTCTTTTCTAGAGCTTCGGAATAAATCCGGACTCGCTCATTGATTTTTTCGTGGCGCTTCGGTTTACACCGGACTCGCATCTTTTCTAGCGCTTCGGAACAAATTTGGACTCGCTCATTGTTTTTTTTTTCGTGGCGCTTCGGTTTACATCGGACTCGCTTCTTTTCTAGCGCTTCGGAACAAATCCGGACTCGCTCATTGTTTTTTCGTGGCGCTTCGGTTTACACCGGAATCGCTTCTTTTCTAGCGCTTCGGAATAAATCCGGACTCGCTCATTATGGCACTACGGTTTTATCCGGACTTGCCTTGGTGCGCTTCGGAATACATCCGGACTCGCAATCGTTATCACCTCTTTCTCGTCTTCAGTTCTCCTTCCTCTTGCTCAGGGAAAAAACTAGACCACTGAAAATACATACCGGCTGCGCCAAATTGTAGAGTCGTCCCCGGGAAGCTTCGGTTCCATTCAATTCTTTGGACACGTTCTTTGCTCGAATTCCTCTCCTCCATTCGATTCCCCATATCTGCTCTGCTTCATATTTGTAACCACTTTGATTATGTGTTTCGTGTTCTTTTCGTTTGTTATTGACGTTGCTGTCATCCGCACCGCTACACTCGACCAAATGCCACACTCATATCTATTTACAGAACTCTACACTACCTACCGGAAGTACATGGATAAAATTGGACCATTACAGCCCTTGAAAAACAAAAAAAAAACAAAAAAAACAGCTCCACTGGGATTCCCGGTCTCTATAACAACGGTTGTCTTACCAACATTCCCTTCCCTCCTCGAAGACCGTAAGGACGTGGCCAGCGCCGTTATTGACATTATTAAAATTGTGAGTTCTCGAACTGTGCACATTGAGAATAGTAAGCTAGTCCCAAGCCCTATTCATTGGTTCCTTGTGCAATTTCGATTGCTCTGGTCAATCACGGAGTAGCAACTACGAATTGTGTGGTCGTCTATAGGGCAGTGCATGAAATTATCTCCTTCTCTTTCACTCTTACAGACATTTTGTAAACAACAAGGCCACGAAACGTCAAAATCCCATACAAAATCAAAACAGTGCGGTGCCCTATGCTCATGCTCATGCTCATGCCAAGTTGTGGTGGTTTGACAACTGTTAAGGCCATTGCAGCACCACACTCTAAATTGGTTTTATTTCGACCGTGCTGATTTTCTTCTCAGCTCATAAAAAATCAGTTCTTTATCAACTTTCTTACTTTTTTAGTCTATTTTCACAACCTTTTTACCCTTCTTACACCCATAAGAAGGGTATAAATATCGCTTGAAAAACCGACTTTCGATCCGAGGCCCGGAGGGCCGAGTCTCATATACCAATGAACTCAGCTCGACGAACTGAGCAAATGTCTGTATGTGTGTGTGTGTGTGTGTGTGTGTGTGTGTGTGTGTGAGTATGTGTGTATGTGTGTGTGTGTGTGTGTATGTGCGTTACAAAAAAAAGTCACGCACGTTTCTCAGCCGTCTGTCAACCGATTTGAGTTCTCTTGGAAGCAAATGAAAGCTACTACATCCTAGTAGAACGCTATTGAATTTTTTTTCGATTGGACATTTGGTTACCGAGATATCTCTCGAAGAGTACTTATGAGTCATACATCTAAACTTTTTAAGATTTTTGACCAAGCGTATCATAATAAATATTTTGGCCGTTTGTCAATCGATTTGGGTTCTCATGGCACCAAATGAAAGCTACAGCATCCTAGTAGATCGCCCAGAAATTTTATTTCGATTGGACATTTGGTTACAGAGATATCTTTCGAAGAGTACTTAGGATTTATACAACTAAACCTTTTGAGATTTTTGGCCAAGTGTATCATAATAAATATCTTAGCCGTCTGTCAACCGATTTCGGTTACCCTGGCACCAAATGAAAGCTACAATATTCTAGTAGAACCCTATACAATTTCATTAGGATTGGACATTTGGTTACCGAGATATCTTTCAAATAGTACTTGGGAGTAATACAGGTTAACTTTTTGAGAGATTTTTGACCAAGGGTACCATAATAAATATCTCAGCCGTCTGTCAACCGATTTGGGTTCTCTAAGCACCAAATGAAAGCTACATTATCCTTGTAAAAGTCCCTGAAATTTTATTTCTATTCGACATTTGATTACTGGGATATCTTACGAAGAGTATTTCAATAAATTATTTTTTATTATTATATTCACTTGTTATCTTGCATAAGTTTTTGACCAGTCTATGGGAAAATATTTTGTAATAAATAATGCTGACCTCATACAAAGTGTATACTAGCAGGATATTGTTTTCAACAGAATTATAAATAACAAATTACAAATACACAGAAATTCTATGGAAACTAATAATATGTTAAATGAAAGCTTTGAATTTATATATTGTGGGAAAAATGCAAGAACCGAACAGCGAAAATAACTAGCTAATGCCAAAACTGATTAACTTAGTAGATATATAATTTTTGTCCTTTCTACACCATAACCATGAATACCAAGTACTTCAGAGCTAATTTAATCGACTGATTAAGAGATATTAGACAAAATGTATCTCGCTGATTTTCTTATTCATTTGTTAATCGATTCAAGATCTTTTGGCAGTTAACAAAAGATACAATATTCCAGAATATGTAGGCTATTTTTTAACATACCATACAAGATTCTTGGAGATGTCTGGCATTTCTGGTAGTTGAGGCCATGGTCCATGATGCCAATTTGGAAACCAATC